>NW_020537324.1:66121060-66255477 GCF_003426905.1 Ctenocephalides felis
GAACCCTAAGAAATGAAAAGGGACGCCGTGGAATAGGTCAGTTGACCCTTGACCACCGCTCGGACCCCGCGTACGCGTTTTATTATCTTGTACCGACGGTCGACATAATTGTGTGCTAACTGGATTTATAGGTGTGTCCATTTCTAACTTTATAATCCCATCATTTCATTTGATATGATATGATGGCGGATTTTTAATAAAAAACTGATTTTACGTATTTGTTCTGTTAACAAAAAATCAAAAAATAAATAGAAATTTTGTTGAACTTCAGTTAACTTTATGAAAGCTCATATAATTATACCTTTAGAAATTACATTAGCAGACTTGAGCTAAATATCAGTACAAATTGATTGAATATTATATATTTAACTTCCCGTAAGGTAAGTTATTGTAATCATTCAAAAATCGAAATTGAAATTTTTTGCATTTCTCGACGACTGAAGGTTTCTGAACATTTTGGCATACCTCAGAAAAAATTGATGTGTGTGTTGTATGTATGTAGATACAATTTTTCGTCCACGTTTTCGGCCGCACGAATCAACCGATTTGAATGGTTTAACTAGCTGTAAGTGGAATTCTGTCTTAAGGCAATTAAGGCATCGTGCCTTAAGGCAAATTGCTGGAACTTCCCGTACCAAAATTTTTTTTTTAAAAACGATTAAGATTTTTGAAAAAAATTTACTTTGAAAAAATAAGATTTTTGAGAAACTATATATTGGACAAAAAATTACTTTTTTTTTGAAAAAAAAAATTTTTTTTTATTTTTTTTTTTTAAAAAAAAATGTTTTATTTTATTTTGACATATTTTTGGAAGATCTAAACTTTTTTTCAGAGCAATCGTACTGCTTTAACTGCATAAAGACGAAATATCAAAGCCGTAAGCGCGCCGCGTCGCCGTCTAACGCGTAAACATTGGTACGGAACCCATAGAAATGTAAAAAAAATTTATACTTATTGTTAAACTCTATACAAAATTTGATAATTTGATGTGCATATGTCTAATGATCATTTTTGACCGCCAAATGGCATTTTTTTTACTTTTTTCATCAGATCTCCGAAACCGTTAGACCTGCCTTCATGATCAATTCTTTATCTTGTCAATACAAGTAAAATGTTTTTTGAAATATTCAAATCGGACGCTCCGTTCTCTTAAAAGAGTTACCGTTTCGGCACTTTTTGCCCCGTATCTTTGGAACGGCTAGACCCTGCTTCGCAAAAAAAACTAATCAGCACGTCTCCTTATTAATACGAATCGAATGTTTTTTGAATTATTCAAATCGGTTGATCCGTGTTCCCGAAATCGTCGACGAAAATTTGTATCCGCACATACATACACACACGCACATACCTACATACATACATACATACATACATACATACATACATACACACACACACACACACACACACACATACATCCATTTTTTCTAAGGTATGCCAAAATGTTCAGAAACCTCTGAAACGTAAAGATATATAAACATTTTCATTTTCGATTTTTTTGCGATTACTATAACTTGCCCTACGGGAAGTTAAAAAACATTCGATTCTTATTGATAGGGACATGTGCTGATTAGTTTTTGGCAAAGATAGGTCCAACAGTTACGGAGATAAAGAGCAAAGAGTGCAGAAAATAGAAATCGAGTTTTTGAGAGAACGGAGCATCCGATTTGAATGATCTACTAAAGAATATTCAATTAGTAATGATTGGGAGATGTGGTTATTATTTTTGGCAAAGGCAGGCCCATCCATTTTGAAGATACAGAGCAAAATGTGCAAAAATTGCAGTTTTTGAGAGAATTAAGCGTCCGATTTAAATGATTCGACAAACTTGGTGCTTGTTTTAACAAAATAATTGATTTTTGGAAAAAAAAAATGTTTCAAAATTTATTTTTGAATTTTTTTTTTAAAGGAAATATTTTTTTGTATATCGAAATAATTCAGATTTTATTTTTAATTCTGACTATGGGTTCTGATATACTTTAAAAAATAATTTCAACTTTACAATTTAGTTTATATAATTCTTATAAATATTCGACAATTTTGATTAATGATGAGATGCAACGTATTTGGTGGACAAGTTATATCAAATTTGGTGCTCTTTTTATATTATTTTATGCCGGAAATTAATACATATTTATATAACAATCTTTGATCTTAGTTCCAGATCTTTTCATCAAATCCTAATTTGAAAAAATATCATGTACCGATGGAAAAGGTCCTGTCAAAGACAACCGAAATAGTGACACGAATTATATTCCTGAATGTTCACATGTTTACATATATGTAGATATAAATATTGAATTTTGATTGGGATATATGCAGCAGAGGCGGATTGTGGCAAAAAAAATATTACATTATATAAAGTATACTTTATTAATTACTCTATGTGGTTTAAACTGAGTTGCATCAAGGTTCCCATTCAAGGAAATGATCGATTTAGCCAATAGAAATTGAAATCATTATAAATTTTGATGCAGTATTAAAAATATTATTTCACAATTACCAAGAAGTTTCTTTAATAAACTGTCCATTTTAAAAATATCTCGGCCAATCATAAAAAAATCAACAATATATTTTATTGAGTTTTATCAAGTTTTGTAATCAATGCAGACGTTTTTGAGAAAACTTTGAGAAAAACCTTTTCAAAAAAAAAGTAAGAAGATACTGAAAAATTTAATATATTTTAGCGAAACGGATTTTCTACCGAGACTGAATATTATGTTCTTCGGAATGTAAAAATTGCACCAAAATGTTTCAAAATAATTCAAAATTTTACGGTCTTTTCAAATTTTTTAACGTTCTTGTCTTGGATGATATGATACTAACAGTTAATTCTTATTCACCTTAATTGATCAAATAACTGTATAATATAATTATAGTTAATCTAATTGAAAACTTACTCTATTTGCTTGCCCATCATTTCGTGAGTCGTGCCTGTCTTGTCAGAACTGCGTTGTGCGGTACGTGATGTGTCCACCGCATATGTGATGCGCGTTTCTTTTTTTCTATACTTTATCTCTTGGTTGTAAAGCATCGGGAAAACTAGAACGAGAATCAATCAGGTCTATGTAGGGCGGCTATGACGGGAATTTAGAATTCGTATTCCCGCGCGCATACAATGATGCCGATGAACGTACTGCTGGCTGGCAGCTGCGGAACGGCTACTGAATTTTTCCGTAAGCGGAAAATTTTAGGGCCGACTTACGCAATTTATTACTGCAAAATATCTTGATAAATAATTCTGTGAAATAATAGATATGATATGTACTACTAGAAATGTACATTATGTACACACATACTTGTATTGTTATCAAAGGCCATACATAAAATAAAAGGCAAAGATTTAAAAGTTAATTCATCTTCCGTGGATATAAATACAATTTTACATCAGTTGTTGCGCGCAGGGCACATAATTTTAATTTATACACTAACTGTCTTTTAAGAAAAAATTTTTATGTTAAAAGAGTATAATTGAATAGAGCAAAATGATGGAATATGAATGAATCACAAGATAATTTTGAACGACTAAGTTGTTATTGCAATTGGCTCCGAGACTCAAAAGGCTTAGCTATTGTTCGAATTGTGAAAATATGTTTTTTGCTATTTTTCAAAAAATTGTCAACTGTTTTTTTGACCCCATCTGCGGCACGCCAGGGACAAAAGATCTATCATTAACTTCCCGTAGGGCAAGTTATAGTAATCGCAAAAAATCGAAAATGAAAATGTTTATATATCTTTACGTTTTAGAGGTTTCTGAATATTTTGGCATACCTTAGAAAAAATGGATGTGTGTGTGTGTGCGTGTGTGTGTGTGTGTGTTCGGATACAAATTTTCGTCGACGATTTTGGGAACACGGATGAAGCGATTTGAATAATTCAAAAAACATTCGATTTGTATTGATAAAGAGACGTGCTGTGATTAGTTTTGGCGAAGGCAGGTCTAGCCGTTCCAAAGATACGGGGGCAAAAGTGCCGAAAATGGTAACTCAGTTTTTAAGAGAACGGGGCGTCCGATTTGAATAATTCAAAAAACATTTTATTTGTATTAACAAGATGAATGATCAAATTTTTATGAAGGCAGGTCTAGCGGTTTCGGAGATATAGGAAAAATAGTAGAAAAAAATGCCATCTGGCGGTCTCAAAATGATCATTAGACATATGCACATCAATTTATCGGATATTTTAGAGAGACTTTAACAATAAGTATAAATTTGTTTAGATTCCTATGGGTTCCGTACTAATGTTTATCCGTAGACGGCGGCGCGGCGCTTATGCACTTCGATATTTTGTCTCTGCAGCCGTACGATTGCTTTTAAAAAAAATTTCATAATTCCCAAAATATTTCAAAATAAATTTCTTCAAAAAGTCTTTTTTTCAAAAAATAGTAAATGTTTGTCATAAATTTTATAGTTTCTCAAAAATCTAATGTTTTCAGAGTAGTAATTTTTTTTTCAAAAATGTTAATCTTTTTAGAAAAAAATAATTTTTGGTATGGGAATTTCCAGCAATTTGCCTTAAGGCATGATGCCATGCGCCTCACTAGTTTTATTTTTAATTTTAAAGTGGTATTCTGAAATGACAGATGCATTGTTTAATCAATGCATTTCAATTATTAGGTTGAACAACAATATTAATAAAGCATAATAAAGAAAACACCCTCACTATTACCACTAATCTTGCTTTGGAATGTGTCTGTTGGATCTATCATAATCAGACTCATTTTTTTCGTAATATAATTATTACAAATTTACAATTTTTGTTTGAATTATATATTTATCGGCACATTTTTTACAAGGATCACACTTCATACAACCTGCGATTGGTAGTATAATAATTTTAAATTTAAATTTGATGAAACTATTTTTGCAGATTATAGTATATTATAATCATATAGTTATATAATTTATATTTATTTTTTTATAATGAGCAACTTATTGAACAGTGTAATGTTTCTATTTATTATACAAAAGATATTTTTCGCCATAGTAAATATCTCGCCATGATCATGCCAAAATGTTAAAACACAGTATCGCATTACATGGCGATCTCCAGAACTGGGGTGATCAACGCACTTTTCGATCGCTCAGCAAAAGTAAACACGTGAATAAATCAGCCGCTTTCGCCTCGCCTCGCATCCATCCATGTGTATATATGTGTATGCGCCGCGTGTAGATGACCAGAACACATGACCAGGGCGCTATTTGCTATTTCCGCCCTCATCGGCCGCTGGTAAACGTACGCGCGGTTAGTTCGCCGCCCCATGGGAGACTCGAAACCCACACTAACTCTTAGTCTTGTTTGATCTCATCCGGTATTCAGACAACGCACAACCGGCACTGCAAAAGGGCCGAACAGGAGGAGGATGGGTCGTGCCTCGGAAAACGAAACGTTACGTTACGTCTGCGTCCGCCGGTCAGCGTTATCAGCAAACTGCGTGCGTACGTGGATAAGTATTTTATTACGCTCGTATTATCAAATGCGAAAACTGAGCACGAAGACTACGAGACAAATTATTGAACACATTTAGATAAAAGCTTAGCATTTGTTGAATAAGCGATATTGAGGCGATGTTTTTAAAATTACACGATTAGCTCTGTATGTGAATTAACTGTAACTAGTTGGGCATCGTGCCAAGAAAATTTCTGGAACTTCTCGTATCGAAATTTAAAATTTTTTGAAAACTTTGAAACAATTAGATTTTTGAGAATGTTGAAATTTTTGAAAAAAATAGACTTTTGAATAATTTGAAATTTTTTGAAAATCTAGATTTTTTTCAACACATTCGCGCTGAGTATCTGTTTTAGACACGATATAGAAGCGTATAGAAGCTATTTGTAGAAGCACGTAAATTTATAAAACTTGGTACGGAACTCATAGAAATGTAAACAAAATTTGTACATATTATTAAAATCTTTATAAAATATCTGATAATTTGACGTGCATATGTCTAATGATCATTTTTGACTGTCAAATGCAGTTTTATTTCAACTTTTTTCATTAGATTTCCGAAAGTGCTGGCCCTGCTTTCTTAAAAATTTCAATCCTTCAATTCAAACATTTTCAATCAATTCTTCATTTTGTCAATATAAATAAAATGTTCTTTAAATCATCAAAATCAGACGTTCTGTTATCTCAAAATCTGAAATACCATTTTTGGTACTTTTTGCCTCTTATCTTCAAAACGGCTTGCCCTGCTTTTTGCCAAAAACTTTTTGAACATTACGATTTTCAAGTAGAGGAAAACAAATATATAATCGCCTTAAATCGGTCGGCTCTATGTCAGATCAACCTCACCCACTCGTTAAAAAGCGTATATTGTTTCTCATTGTTAAAATATTGACCTTAGAGGACTTGTAAATCACTTATACTAATAATTAAAAGTATTAGAGCCCATTAAAATCTTTTTTTTAAGTCTCTACCGTATGACCCGACCAAAGTTCCACAAAAGCTTTATTTTTTATTATTCTATTAAACATATTTTTGTTCGTATTCGTTTTCTTATAACTACTTTTATTTATACATGAAATGAAAAATATGCCTAAAGTAGTAGGTGTATTTGAAAAAAAAACATTTTCAATTACAATTTCTAACTTTACGAGACATTACCCCCAAATATAATTAATACACATTGTCACAAATTACAAAGTGTTCTTAATGGTCAAACTTGCCAAAGTACTACAAACATTTGTACTAAAGTTTTGACTTATGATCTTAACGTTGGAGAACTGCGCCAGGCGTGCTTGTAATATGATTCAAATGTTTCTTGCTTAAGTAACGAATGTACAGATATTCATTAGTGATTTGAAGGCAACTAAGATTATAAATACTATAATTATAAAGATTTTGGCTATTGTATTGTATCAGTTTTAATTTTTTTTTTTAAACATTTCAAACACATTTTAATATAGAAATATCGCCAGAAAAACTTTTTTCTTGCTTTTGTGAAAGTGTGTAAAAGTGTTTTGTCTATTTTTTACGTGTTTAATTACGGAAATCTCTTTTAAGAAGTATTAAAGTCATCATATAGATTGATGTACAAATATCGAGCATTGAAATTATATTAAATGGTATCTTGTGGATACACAAAAGTAAGGATTTAATTAATTCAGATCAAATGCCAATTTTTGGAAAAAGTAGAAATGTTAGGGTCATGTTATGTTACAGCTCTATAATCATTCGTAGTCAAAAACTGCCAAAGAACTATGTCTATGCTATGCTATCAGCTGTTTTATATGAAACCTCATTAGCACAAATGTCAAATAATAATTTTATCTTAAGTGCATCTTTCTGATGTTTCTCTAATATATGTTTACATATGTAAAGTTAGGTTTTTGCTTGTTGGCACAGCAAATACATGGATTTTTGACAGTTTGTGACTACCGATTCATATGGTTGCAGACCTGTAACATTACCATAACATTTCTATTTTATCGGAGAATTGGCCACCAGATCTATATGGCTCGGGCAATACATTTTATGTATTTTTTGTTGTTTTGGGATTTATTGCAAGAGGAAGTTTTATCAATTTGTCTTGCTATATGTAATTCAAAGAACTGCAAGATATGTTGAAACACCATTATTGATTTCATCTTATATATAAAAATGAATCGCAAAATGTGCTGATACCAACGCGTGGACCAATTTGGCAAATTCTTTTTTTAAAATGTTGAAGTCCAAGGATGGTTCTTACGGCGAGAAAAAATCGAATAATTGCCGAGAAAATCCTAAAAACTACAAAGCTGTTTTCTTTTTCACATACAAACGTTTTCTAACTAAAACGTAGAGTCAATTTGAGCAGTATTGCTATTATATAAAGTTCATATTAAATTACAAGCACTCACTGTATACTCCTCCCAAACTATTATTCAAATTTTGATAAATCTTTCTGAAGTTTGTTAAGGAAATTTTCTAGGATGTATGTGATTATAAAGTACTGGGTTGTATGTGCAATATTGTAGAAATAAATGGAAAAAATTGCAAAAAACGACGTGTCATTGTTTGCCTTGAAAACAAATGAAAACTGTCATCTGCCAAAAATTTCAATTTGCTTATAAACCTAGATAGTGTTAGAATATATATAATAAATTTATGATTATGAATAAAAAAAATGAAATGTCTACATTATTAATGCCAAAAAACAGGTGAGATGTTCCAGAAATTAAAATAATATAAGATACAGTATATATATGGCAGATTGAATGGTACACATAGTAACAGCATATGACAAATTAATTCACTTAAAATATGAAATTAAGTATTAATTAGTACCTTCAATGCGATGCATGCGAAAAATACGAGCGCACGCCTTAGGGGGCACCAACATAAGATTCAGATATTAAATTTTCAATATAATTTTTTTTTTCAATATATTATTTCTTTGCATCTTTTACTAATCTTTCCACAATATTTTTAAAATTCGTAAAAATTTCACTTCATAACAACAAATCGGAAAGTAAAGATAAATACATACAATTCGGCCCTTACGATGTTGATTAGGAGAAGTTTAAGATGCAATTTTTGATATCTTAACTAATATAAAATTAAATTAATTTAATCCAACATGGAGTACCAGTGGTGTATTATGGTTATGGTTATGTTATACCGTTTAAAAGACTAAAATTTCCAATATTTAAAGCAGTTCTATACTTAACATCGCTTATATTATAAATGTATATGCATTTTGGCGTGAAGAGTAATTTAAAAAACAATAATTATTATTTTTAGGTAAACGGTAAATATTAGTATATTATATTAAAAAATTGTAGGCAAAAGTACAGGACAACGTCCGTCGGGTCATCTAGTATATTATAAATTTATGTTGGTAAATAAAATGTGAGTTTTGATTAAATATGTCGAACTTACAGAAGTTTGTGTTTGAAACAAAATGTTTCTCGAGATTCATATCAAATTTTTGAATATATTTCCTACATCATCACTGGAAAATTAATAATAATGGGTTGAATGTATAAAGCTCCACCACGGCATTGTGAATGTACACACTAGTACACCCTTTACCGTACATCAGAATCGTAGCTCGTACTTCGTAGGCCTCGAAGCAGAATTTCGTCTAGTGGCGCGTTGGACTGTACTAGCCGTCGTGTTAGAGCAGGCGATGCTGATTGGGAGAGATTGTCATCCGTGTGTGAAGTGCTTCCTGGGCCCCAACCCCCAATCCCCCCAAGTTGGTGGTCGTACACCAGAGGCGATGGCCACCCGCCACCCACTGGAAACTCCTTGCCCGGCACACGATGCTGCCGGTCCAGTGGGAAACGCGTGCTTCACGATTGCTAAGCGTAGATAGCGCGAGCATTTTGCATATACAGCGTAGCGGTAGAGTCGTAGCGTATAGTGAGGGAGATAGATTGGCGCAGGATTCAAATTATTTATTGCTCCCGAAATTACTAAATGGATAAAGCGAATTTTCATTTGTAAACGATCGTTTGATTAAACAAATTTAATTACCAAGAATATGTAATATTCCATTTAAATTTATCTGTTAAATCTTCGTTTCATACACATATTGATTGCACCAAATGTGGTTGCCGACTTTTCCTAATCTAATGATTATTATCCGAAAATCAAGAAATACATTTCTATGATCATATTGATAATATGATATGATATGATAGACAAAAATCAGCAAACATATATCGTAGGCAATTCATAATATACTATTTGTCGAGCTAGATTCGATTTTACAGTAAGTGTACTTGAATTTAAAGAATTCACATTAAAATTAAATGCATAAGAAAAAGATTCAGAGCGTAAGGTTCTGACTTCTATTTGCACTTTTTGCTTCGTATCTTCGAAAACGTTGGACCAGCCTTGGCGAAAAACTATTCAGAATCAATGGGAATCAAACATGCATACATACACGTATACACATTTTGAGGTATACCAAAATGTTCAGAAGGAATTGAAACGTGAAGATAATGAAAAATATCATTTTAGATTCATTTGCGATTAATGTAACACCCTATGCAAAGTTAAAAATTATATTTAAATAATTTAAAAAAAATGTTTAATTAAAAAAGTAAAATTTTGTCTATTAAAAGGGGCGCCTGAACGGATAGGACCTAGGGCGGCAGAGAGCTTAATCCGCCACTGCATATAGGGTGTATTTTGTGTAATAAATTTTATATTAAATAGTGGTCTCATATAATCAGATAGAGTAGAGCAGGGCTTGAAGGTTCACCACCATTATCTCAAAAAAAACAAGTAAATTATAGATTTTTTGAATGGTACTACTTTAAATGGTACTTTTTTCAAGTAGGTTAAAGATGTGTTATAATTAGCCATCACCTTGATGCAGCATCGTTATCGTTATCATGAGATAAACTGCCATTATCAATATTTATAACATAAGTGTTTTTGTTCGTTGGTAGTATTTTTTTAGTTTCAAGCACTGTTTTTCAGTTTATGATATGTGAATGTAATTTTTAACAACTTTTTATTTAATTATTTTATAAGATGCATTAGTATTTTTGAGTTAGATTCAATAGTTTGTTTTACCTAATCTTTATAAAAGCTTACATGTGGTTGGGGTACAAAAAAACAACTTACAAGAAATACATTAAATTAGTAGTTATTACAAACACTACCAAATCAATGTTATATACAGTGTGATCTTTGTAAAAAATGTGTTCATGAAATTTTTCTTTCGAGTTGGTTAAGTAATGTAGATAACGTTTTGTAAAATCTTTTTAAAATGAAAAATAAGGCCTTAGATCTGTTTTTCCCTAGATGTCCTTTTTACTCTTCCTATAGGGTGAAATGAGACAAATGACAATTGACAAATTTTAGAAAATTTGTAAAAATCTATATTTCTCTAATTAGAAATTCGTTGGGAATTTTACTAAACATAGTTCGATAGTTGTTTGTTTGATACGTATTATGTGTTATGATGTAGTTTATTTGGTTTAGAAGGTATAATTAATAAAAATCGAACTGTACCTATATGCCTTGCCCTACCTGGGTGCAGATCTATGAAAATTAAATATAAAACTATCAGCTTGTAATGAACTAGATGTAACGAGGAAATTCAATGAATTGTACAAAAAAATCCGGCAATTTTGTAATTGAGGAAAAGTTTTATTTTTTAAATAAATATCGTATTATAATCTAATCTGCATTTAAAATAATTAGCAGTATCAATTTGTTGAAGAAATTATGTCAATTTATCTTTAACATGAATTTCTTTATATTTTGAATGTTGTATCATTATCAACGACTCTTCTTCTCAAAGGGTTGCTATCCAGATATATGTATATGTGTTCCACTGGACGGAATATCTAAATTTCACAGTATCTACAGAAACTGCAAAGGAAATATTTAACTTTGTCGAAAACCTATTGATGTTAGTGTTTGTGTTGTGTGTTGTGCGACGTCAAATGCCTGAGAAAGGGATTCTCATTCTGCAAGTACATACTTACTTAAGAAACTACATTATATCATAAGGTCAACGAGTAGCGCGTACAATTTATTTTATAAAGTTCCTCATTGCTATCAAACGGTCCATACCATTTTTATATAGTAGGAGTTAGAGAGAAGAGATTCAAAAAAACTTTCACTTTTGTTCGCCCCAGTAAAAGTTTTCCGGGAGTGCGGTGGCGAGGTTCTGTCGGTAATCGTTTCTGCAAGGCCATAATGTGCATGCGGCGTTACGGGGAACTGTAATTGAATTCTTTGCTGCGTTTATATTTGCATATTCTGATATATTATTTTAATCAAGTCATAATTGAATACCATTATGAATGTTAATGAGGAAACAATAGTTTCAAAAAATTAATATCAATTTTTAAATGGCTAATTAAACAGCTTTTCATAGGCCTCTAATATTTTACCACGTCCAGATTGGGCATTAAATCTACCATTATGAAAACTTTCATCAAAATCTAAGACTAGCTATGCGCGTGTTTTCTTTAAGAGAAAATGATGATGGACCTTCAGCCTGCGGACCTTTAAGCCCCGCTCTACACTATGTGTAGTCTCTCAATGTTATATACATTTGCACTGACCCTTATCATGATGGGTATTTTTATCTCATATAAAACCAATTTGCAATCTCTTTTACATATCTACAAGTATGACTTTGACATATTAACAATAATAAAAATAATATATGTTCAAATATGTTGAGAGCATCATATTAAAGTAATTATCATTATTATTATCATTATCAAATTATTTACAATTATAACTTATTCCTCATCATTTTATAATTTAAACTCTTCCGCATTATGTGATCAAATAAACTAAAATTTGCATATTTGGCAGCCTCGCTGAATACGAAAATTAAAAGTATTATATATTGTGCTAGGTCTTATAAAACTTGAAACATTAAAGACTAATTGCGCGATTAACTTTTTGGGAAATTAAAAGCCGTTTGAACGAGCGAATGAAACACATTCATGCAATTATTTCACAAGTTAAGTAATGAATGGTTAAAAGTTTTTGTTAACATAAGTTTAAAAGCTCTTCGACAGACGGTTTTTATATCTTCCAAAATAATAGTGATAATTAGATAAATATGATTTCTATTCTAAAACTTTATTTGCCTTTTTATATTATTACTATGCGTTCATTTTATTTACATATCCATAAGAAAAATAAATATGTAGTGCTTTTGGGTAGGGTAGGGCGGGGCTAGTTGAGCATAGGGGCAAGTTGAGCAATCGAAATATCTCGAAAACTATTCGCTGTCCGTTTAGGCATTATATGGCGGAAAGATAGAGGTTTGGGAGAAATAAACATCCCGCGATCGCTAGTGGCCGCTGGACAAATGAGTGAGGCTAACGGGCGTTTTGTTTATTTTGAGACCAAAAAGTAAAAAAGTAATTCATCACGAGTTTTCGTCTGGTTTAGTCAAATGTTATTTATTTTTAATCAGGTAAATGTTATTCTTCCATATAATTATAGTACTTTTAATATGCACAGAGATTCTGGGTATAATTCTCACGGTTTTTTTATAAACTCACTTTCATTTTGAAATTCCGAGTTGGGGTTAGTTGAGCATAGTTGCTAAACTTGTTCTGTCACTAGGGCAATTACCATTAACTTCCAGAAATTAATTATTAATTTTAAGATTTAAACTAAGTCTATGAGCAATAATATAAAGAAATAATGATTTTAAACAAAAATACTGAATATAATGGTAAAATAATTCCTAAGATACGATATTGTTTTGTTGATTCTACTTGTAGTTAATTATTCAAAGAAAATTACTATAAGTTTTGTTTTCTCTGTCAATAAAGACTGTTAATATAGAACTGGTTATTAAAAACTTATTTTATTTCATCACTAATCGACATTAAACCTATAATTTCATTATAATTTCTTAGTGCTCAACTTGCCCCACCTATGGGGTACATTGAGAATACTTGACTTTTTGCATTTAAACAGCTGTAGCTTTTAAATTTTACATATTACAAAAAAATAGTATTAACACTTTTGTTAAGCGATAAACAACAAATCCATTAGGTCGTATAGCAATTTGTTAAAACTTTTCATTGAGGAGCTACATCCGTTTAAGTAAAAATTTGCTCAACTAGCCCCGCCCTACCCTACATTTATGAAATAATTTAGATTAATTTTAATATATAGATTGAAGATTATTAATATAAAATATAAATAGGCGATTTCAAGTAGGGTAGGGTGGAGCACAAAGGTTAATTTAATTTGAGCAGTTATATTGTGAAAACAAGCCTATTATATCACAACAAATAACACATGTCAAGCAAACAACAATCAGACAATGTTCAGTAAAACTCTCAGCTAATTCGTATATTGTAGAAGTCTATTTTTATTTTGCGTTTTCTCAATAACTTGTAGTCTAGTTCTTTTTACCCTATGGGCGGGTAAAATTGGGGCGGCCAAGAGGCAAACAGGTTTAATGTCTTATTTTAATTTCGAAGGGATTTTACAAATTAATTCGATAGCTACATCTTTACCATTCTACCAATGCAAAGTATAAATTTTCTAGAGCATTTTTTATAGAGATGACACTGTAAATAACCTTGATCTGGTATTTTGTCAAAAAAAATCTACTTCAAATAAATAATTTATCTCTTGTTAAAACACTTTTTTAAATCAAATTACTTTTCATTCACTATTTCTTATTGTTTATACTTTTGACAATGTAAAGGTTTAGTTAGTTCTTTTTTAACCCAGCTACATATAACCCTTTATAGAGGTTATATAAAAAACTGTTGAATCTAACTTAAAAGTTACAATATATCTTGAATTTATAACCTTATTGCCAAAAGAGCTATCAAAAAAAAACTTTTTGTATCAATATTGAAACATTTCCGTTTATCTTCTGATAGCAATATCATAAGAATTAAAATGATGGTTGATTACACATCTTCTGCCTTCTACTTTAAAATAGTATCAATAAAAAATTCTATACTTAAGATAATGATGGTAGTTTTTTCACTTGCGAGCTTTTAAGCCCTGCTGTACCCTGTAAATTAGTTGTAACAATGGCTCAATTAGACCCGGATGAAAGCTATTAACTAAAGTCAAAAACAACAATACATAAGAAATTATCTTAAGATAAAAATAAAAAGAGCATTTATAAATATATGATTTATTAAATGAAAAAACTTTTCCGCGACAGAAATTTAATATTAATTATTCTACTCCATTCCGGAGTCCGTCGTTACCTTGGCGCGTGTACATCTCGTGTGCCGGATGCTTCATCGATTGAAATTCTGTAAACCCCTTTCGCTTTCATTCTCTCTCTGTCGGACTAAAGCCGGTCTTACACTGTTGGCGGTTGGGTCAGCATTGTCCAGCTACCGGACGACTGTACCACCCACTTTATACTTTCTGCACGGGGCGCAAGCGGGAAAGGCGGCATGGGCGGCGTGGGCACCCACTCACGAGTAGTGTTAGAACGAAATATCGAGTACTGAGTAAATATCGATAGTGAGTACTTTTGCTATCGATTTTTTAGCTCGATCTATTTGCCAATATCGATTCTTTTCGTCGATAGTACTCAAAAAGAATCGACAGCGTAATCTATGAACACCACTCATCGACCAACTATTAACCCACTCATTGCCGTTTGGCAATACAATAGTCTTCCTAGGTGATCACAATTGTTCAAGGAAGTGTCAAAAAATGATCCCGAAGTGTCATTAGTCTCAGAATTTATTGCTCAAAAATCCAAAATGAATATGACCACACTAATAAATAAAGATGTTTATTTATTACTCTTATGTAAAATGAAATGGTTTTTTTTTCATAATATTCATCAATTTCAATATATTAGTATTTTGCGTTTATTATATTTCGATTCTTTTTTACGCAAAATACTAATATATTGAAATAGATGAGTATTATTATTCGAAATAATATATTTCGATTCTTTTTTACGCAAAATACTAATATATTGAAATGGATGAGTATTATTATTTGAAATAATATATTTCGATTCTTTTTTACGAAAAATACTAATATAATGGAATGGATGAGTATTATTATTCGAAATAATATATTTCGATTCTTTTTTACGCAAAATACTAATATAATGGAATGGATGAGTATTATTATTTGAAATAATTATATTTCGATTCTTTTTTTACTCAAAATACTCATGTATTGAAATTTTTGAATATCAACATGCAAACATATGAGTTTGAGTTTCTCGGAACCATTTAAACTTTAAATCCCATCGCTCCGAAGGGATGTTTCTCTACAAGTGTCGAAATATTATCTTGACCGTCATTAAACTGAATGTTTATTGCTTTCCAAAAAGCTTCATATTGCACTTTTTTGTAATTCAACAATTATAAAATATTATTTTACTTAAAAATGTTAAAAATATTATTGTATTTAAAAACACTTAAAAAGTATTGCTTTTTGAATATACTATCAGACTATTATATTGTTTTAATAAAAAATACCCAACTATTATAACTTGTCTTTGTTTTAAAAAATTATAGAATTTGAAATTAGTATTGAAAAATTACTGTTAAAATTTTACAATATTGAAAATGATTCTGATTTAACACATCAGATACAAGCAATAGAATTCATTTTAATATTGTGATATGATATTTAATGAGTTTTAGATCTTTGTTGCACTTGTGTTTGATTTTTATGAAAAGTACTCAAAATTCGATATTGAGTACTATCGATACTTTCGCCACGATATTTTTTTGGCATCGATATTTTGATTAGATACTTTTCAAAGTACTCAATATCGATCTTTTGCCTCGATACTTCTAACACTAGGCATGGGCGGCATGGGCACCCACTCACGAGATTGTCCACTGGCGGCCGAACAGTAGCCGCACTCGTTCCACTGGCCGCATCTGGACGCGCGTATGCAGATCAAGCAAGATCGCAAGAACTCGCGCCGCCTGAGCCTCTCTCTACTCTACTCGGTCAGCGCTGCAAATGGGAAAACGACGATTCGTAAAACAAAAGTTGTATTTATAATCGAAATTTATCGGGATTGCTTTAATAATGATAAACTTTCGAAATAATTTGCCTGGCTGCGTATTTGCTAGTTATTTCATTCTGTCGCATCAAATAATGATGCGATTTCTGATCGTATTTTTTTTATTTTGTAGCCTTTAATGTATATTATAAATGATTTCTCATTTTATCATTAGAAATTTACATGCATTAATTAATGCATACTGATGCATACATGATACTTAAGTATCATTTGGTTGTATTATTTCGTAACCTAAGAACATACACATATGTACAGGAATTCCAACGTGTACTGAATGAAAACAATATACTGACTAATGTAAAATCGTGTTATTTTTAGGATTTTATTTTTATGCTCGATTTTTTTATTATTAAACTATTAAGTATTTTACCATTTTAATGGAACTTGCCAATTTACCCCAGTACATTTTTTTAAGTCTATAAATTAAAAAAAAAAAAATATAAGTTTAAAAATAGTTACAATTCTAGAAAACCCTGGTCTTAGAAATGTTATTTATGACTATGGCTCCAAACTTTAAATAAATAAAAATAATAAGAATTAACTACAATAACAAAAAAATGATCGCAGTTTGAGTAAACCTCTTGGCTGTACTTAAAAGTTCATACATTTCTTTTTTATTCTATTTTTTCATCTTGCTCCTAAAAATGTTATTTACGGTTACGACTTCAAAGTTTAAATCAATAAAGATAATAAAAATTAACCACAATAACAAAAAAGTGATCACAGTTTGAGTAAAGCTTTGGCTGTACTTAAAACCTCTTACATTTTTTTCTATTTTTTCACGATGGTTAGATTTATTTTATCACCTGATGTTGAGTTCTGGGAAACCCTATATATAATGATTTTTTTATTTGTTATTGGATTACGGCATAAGATTAATTCAATTTGTAATTGCCTATATAGTCCTATAATGAAATTCAAATAATCAATGTTTTTTCCAATAGACTTTATACTGAAAATTGGTTTTCTTTGTGTAAATTATTTTAAAAAAAATCATTTGACAATAATATAAATAAATTTAATAATAACATATATTAAAACTGCTGGTTTATGAGTAAGTGTTCTGGAAAACTAATGATCATCACAATTTTTGTGAGATTTTATTTTCAATATTTATACATAATATGTGACAACTGAAAGTAGGTATAACTAGTTGAATGAACTGAAAATTTATAACATATTTTATAATCTATTCATTTAATTTCGATCATTGATTATTTTTTAAGAAATTAATATCAATCAATTAAAATAATTTAAATTTATGTCCCATTTAAATAAATAAATAAATAATTTAAATAAATTTTCCATTTCATAATGTTCTCTAACAATTAACGTTGAACTGACCGTGCAAGTCAAAGGCTTTCCTCAAAGGTGTCATTTCCAGCACTCTATCTTTACATACGTAACGCACGCAGCACGCACGCACGGACTTATCTTCGGTCCGGCAGCTTTGTAGTTCGAGGGGGTGAAGGGGACTTAAACTGGGGGTGATTTAACCGATCAATATGGACCCCCATCTCGCCTCTTTTGATATTCTCACACCGCCCTCATAGAACTACTTGATGTGTAGTACGCAGCGGCCGGGACAGAGCGCGGACCCTGGGCACGTCTTATCATGCCCCAAACCACTTTACGCATGCGAACACATACGCACATATGAGCGTACATTGCGTATATTCGGGAACGGAGTATAACATACTGGCACAGGGAATGGAAATCCGAATTATTGGACGCTAAATAGATTCATTCTGGACTATATATTAAATGGGCGTATAATTTGATTTAAATTTGAGTTACGAACGTTATGATATTGCTCAAAGACCACTTATCTTAGATCGAATATTTATTGGTTTATATATATATATATATTAGGGTGGTCCTTAATATGGACATTTTCGAATTTCCTTGCTCCCAAAGCTCAAATTGTTCCAAATTGATAAAAAACAATTCTCTGAAAGTTTTAACTCTTAATATTAACTTTTAGATAGAGCGCAATTCAATCAAAGTTTTGTATGCAAATAGCATAAAAAAATTTCAAAAATTTTAAAAATGTTTTTAGATATAATTTAGCGAACAAATGAATGAGTTTCATTCAAAATTTGTCGCTAAGTTATACTTTAAAAATTTTTTTTTTAATTTTACAATTTTTTTCCATGTTATTACCATACAAAGTTTGATTGAATTGCGCACTATCTAAAAATTAATATTAAGAGCTGAAACTTTCAGAGAATTGTTTTTGATCAATTTGGAACCATTTGAACCCTTGGAAGCAAAAAAATTCGAAAATGTCCATATTAAGGACCACCCTGAATATATATATATATATATATATATATATATATATATATATATATATGCATAATTAACTCATATTTAAACGAAATTATTTTATTTGCGTACAATCATGTGCATAAATATTGTCAGATAGATGAAATCAATTGAAATATGAAGATGCATTTAATATAAATATAAATTTGCATTTTTTTCTAATTTTAATTTCATTATATTCAAAACTGATGAATGCTCGCAACTCTTGCTCTTCACCCTCCATAAATCCTTATTTCATAATAGTCATTTTAGTTGCCCAATAATTTTTCATATATTTCGAAAACTGATCAATAATCATGTTTTTGTGATCATTTTTTACTGAACTTTTATCAAGATTTTTCTGAGCTTATGGAAAAGCTTAAATTTATCTGTTTTATTTGCTGAAACATTTTCATACAATCCTTAGTTATTGGCCATGAAAAGATTATCATTGATAAAATTAGATACTTCAAACTATCGATCAATTCTTGAATAATCACTGATTTCTAGGATCGTACAAATATTTCCCTATGTGAAGATTATGTACTAAAATCTGAAGATGCAACAATTTTTAATAGGAAATTAGGCACCATACAAATTTAAGACTAAGTTGTAAATTTTTCAACAGAATTTATGAAATCTCACCCACTCGGTTCGCTAGGCATGCCACAGTATAATTCTAAAATGAGTATTCGAATTTTGCTTTGCAATTCAAAAATGCTTGAATTAATGAAAATCTCGGAAATAATATATCAAAACCTTTAATCTTCAAATGTGCTTATTCAATCTAAGTGAAATCAGTTTCAGGCCAGACTGGCACTTTCCATGACTATCACAACCTCTTTTACGTCTCGTATACTACTTACTTCCACATTCACAATCTCTTTTGTATTTTTCTGAAAATATTTTTTATAGCTAAAAATTGTTTGTCGGGTTAGCTAGTAAATATATATAAATATATTATATATATGTATATATATATATGTGTGTGTGTGTGTATAAATATTACCATCATATGAAATTATTTTTACACTAATTTTATAAGCTATATTCAATAAGCATAAGCAATTCTATAAATTGTAAAGACACAACTGGGTTAATAAATCAATAACAAAAATTAATTACTAATATTTGCAATAAATATTAATTTGTATTTTATATGCATATATATCCAATTAAGCAACAATAATCTAATAAAATTTCATATGCAAATCTGACTCCGTTAATATCCGTTATAAATTTTCCTAAATGTTAACGACGTTAGTTACGCATCTCCGTATCTCAAAATTGATATCATTAACGCAGGAAATAGTATCCGTAGCGACCATCTCGGCATGTCATAACGTACCTGCATTACCTTACATCAAAACTCAACCGCCTCTATATTCTTCGGTCCTGTATGTACACATACGCACGTTTTCCACTATTTCCACAGTATGGGTTAAATTTTGAGATCGAGGCGGCGGCCGTGGCAAACGCAGGACATTGCCAGAGCGCGTGAAAGAGAGATGCCGCGGGCAGGTGGCGCGCACTCGGAGGGGATGAATTTAAATTAGGTCCGCGCGCCATGGACACAGCTACCCCCGAGAGAGAACGGGGAGGTGCGAAGCTGAACAAAACTTCACATACTCGTGCGTGTGTGTAACTCACTCTTCCACAGATCCTTAACACTTTCGGAAAATGAGTTATTATTAAGTTTGAAATATTATTTCGTTGGATATTATTGAAATTGTTATAAAAGGTCTACCATCATTATTTCAAAAACAAGTAAAGTTTTAAGCTTTTTCGCGATACTGTTTGAAAGTAGAGGGCAAAAGATTTGTTATCAGCTATCACCTTAAATCGGGCTACCTCGATATCAGGAGATGCACGACCACATTATCAATTTTTTAACAAATGTTTTTTTTGTTTACGGTACCTGAATATAATTTTTAAGTAAATGTTATTTAGTTGTTATATAAAATGCATTTTATTTATGAGTAAGGGGGCGTCCATTAATCACGTGATGTTTTTAGGGGGAGGGGGGTTTGACAAAAAATCACGAAATATCACGTGGGGGAGGGAGGAGTATAGTAAGATATCACGTGTATTTATTCTTTAACTAATTTTTTTAAAAAAGTTCAAACATTTAAAAGAATTTTACAGGTTTTTCACGTAACTAAAAATACACAGATACATAGATGTTTGGTGGGGGAGGGGGGGTATTTTTGAATATCACCAAATATCACCAAGGGGGAGGGGGGTCAAAAAATCCTTAAATACTCGCTCACGTGAATAATAGACGCCCTCAGACAGAGTAGATTTGACAGTTTTATATATATGCTCTAGATTAGCTTACATGTGGTTGTGGTAAAAAGGACCACCTAAACCATTAAACTGGCAAGATGTAAATGATAAGAACATCTTATCTAAAAAACTAAAATAAGTTAAAAAAGCAATTTTGCAAGTGACATCAGATTAAATTATTGGTTAATTCAACTTTAATGATGACTTCTGACAACGTTTCATACGAAATTTGTATGTAATTGTACAACCTCTATAAAAGCTTACACGTGGTTGGGGTATTTTAAAGTAGAGGGTAAAAATGTGTTATCAGCCATCCCTTTAAATTGGGCGACTTCGATATTAGGAGATAAAGGACTACATTGTTAATTTTTTAACAAAAGTTTGTTTTGTCAAATATCATTTTTAAGTAAATGTTATATAAGATTTATTTTATTTATAAGTTAGATTAGATACAACTGTTTTTTATATAACCTTTAGAATAGCCTACATGTGGTTATGGTAAAAGGAACCACCTAAACCTTTGAAGATGTAAACTATAAGAAAATTTTAAATAAAATGTAAAATATAAATTTTACAAGGGACAGAATAAATTAGTATCTAGTTGTTTCAAATCTAATGATGATTTTTTCTGACTTTGTAAAAAATGTGCCCACAAAATATGTATTTCAAGCGGTTGCCTTATTCGTAATAGGATAAAGCGATAAATCAAGTAAAGTCATGAATATTTCAACAACAATATTTGTAAGTAGAGGGAAAAGTTATTTAACCAGCTATAACTTAGAATCTCATAACGTTGCTATCGGGAATTCGTTGGTTGGTTGTGACCTTAATATAATATTTAAGTATTAGTTTTTTCATTGTTTTGTAAGATGTATTGTTAATACACCAATTTTTTTCATACAACCTCTATAGACGCTTACGCGTGGGTGGGGTAAAAAGAACCCAATGAACCTCTACCCTGCCAAAAGTGGAAACAATAAAAAAATAGTAAATATGAAAGCAAAATTAGTAAAAAAGCAACTTTATAAGAGATAAATTAAATAAATAGTAATTCCAACGTTGTTGATAAGTATTTCTGACAAAATACTAAATCAAGGTTATCTCTGTCAAAAATGAATGCATGAAATTTATGTTTTGCATTTGTTTAATAATGTAACTATTATTTCGTAAAATTTCTTTAAAATTAAAAATAAGACATTAAACCTGCTTTCATCCTGACCGTTCTATCCCCGCCGATGGGGTAAAAAAGATTAGGTGCATTTTTGAAAAAAATAAAACGCTGTATAAATAGAATAAAACACACATTTCTACCATAATGAATTAACAGGGAGTTTTACTGAAGGTAGTCAGATAGTTGTTTGTTTGATTAGTGCTATTTGTTGTGATATAATTGGTTTGGTTATGTCAATATAATTGCCCAAAGTCATGTAGGACTTTTGTGCCCTGTCCTAATCTACTTGTATTTTGAGAAGCAATGAACGTTTGTTTTAAACAAGATATATTTTAAATCCGTTTAAAAAAAAACTAACATTCACGATGCATTTGTTTATATTTATTTCAATAATAAAAAAAAAATTTTGAAAAGTTATGTGATTAAGGAAATTATTATTCTCAATAAACTTCCAGTAATTTATTGTCGGTGATATCTAATAACATAAATAAGACGTTATAATGAAACGTGGGTAAAATTCTGCTATTTATATAGTATTTGATGATAAATATCTTCACGTAAAATCTGAGAAAGTAATTTGTACCTCCCAATCTAAAAATACTGTATATATTTATGAATATCGTAGGAGTCTAATTTCGGTAATTATTAAATCAATTTAGAACCAGTGTTCTAGAAACTCGTGTCCGTGTGTCCGTGTGTCCGTGCGGCTGTGTGTTTATAGAGAGTGCGTGCCACGCAGAGATGCCTAGAGATGTAAGGGTGGCGTGGGGCGGTTTTGCAAATCGCCCACACCCTTCGCGACCAGATCCCCATTCCACGTAAGGGTGGACGGCATGTATGTGTGTTTTGCCCGGGCCACGCACACCGCGCCGAGATCGGACCCAAAAGCATGCTGTGTCTTGTACTGTACACTGATATGTGCCTAGGAGTACCGCAACATACCTTCGCAATAGGTACGGGTTAATTGATTCCTTAGCGGAATATTATGGATGCCAGTAATTATGTATAGGATTCGGGTACAATTTGAACGGCCCTCTCGAGTATTTACACTGCCGAGATCAGATCAAACGAATTTCAATATTTGATTTAGTATCGATTAGGCAGAATGCTAGCTGGGCTTGTTGTACTTCGGAATAGCCACTGGGAGGTTGTAATCGGAATCTGCTCAATCGCAGTAAGATACTCGTATAAAATTTTACTCATTTATGGTTCAATTACCATGGATTTGCATTCGATTTAGACATTTTTTAAGTACGACCAAAAATTTGCTGATCAGAACATCTGATGGAATAGATGCAATTATATGAAAAGAAACAAAAACTATGGTACAATTAATTATATATGCCCGCATGCAACAATTTTGTATATGCCAAAATTTTTATGTCCTATATAATCTTATTGCGCTATTATTTAAAAAAAATCATTGGAGCTTTAAGGTACTTTATGAATGTACATATTATGAAGAAACTTTTATATTGCATTCCTATTTCATTGTTAACCAATACATAGCTCAGGTGTTATTAATTTTTTTTAATTTGAAAATTTGCTTTATTTGACTTAAATTCATACATTGATTTTTACATAAAGATACAAATTGTATACACCTATTCTGGGAATATATATCATTATACTATCATAATATAATATCATAATAAATAATGAGATACAATCCGTATTTTTAGGTTTGTGTGTATCTAATGAAGTAGTCGATGTTAAATTTATGCACATATGTATAACGCTGATAATAGCAAGTTAAATTTTTATAAATTTTGTTAAATAATATTTAATTATATATGCAAAAAAATATATAGTCGATTTTAGAAAACATAGTTTAATATATCAGACCCTTTAGGTTGCGACTTATATTTTAATATTTCAATAAACTTTTTCAGAAAGTTTGCTTATTTCAATGTCTAATAATTCTACAAAATAATATTTACTTATTATGTAAAATAAGTTTTAGCGTTCACAAAAAAGTTGTAATAAATAGATCGATATCCGAAAACTTTTTATTACAGGTGTATACAGGATGTTCAAAACTCAACGTCAAGCAGAAATCGGGTTATAGTAAAAAATCATACGAATCTCTTTTTTTTTCCTTCGAATTAAAAATTTATAACAATTTCTACGGATCAAATTAAATTGAGTTAGACGCTAAAAACTAAACTTTCTATAAAATATAATAATATAATACAATAAATAACCATTATTTTAAATTATATAATATCTATAAAAACACCTGAGCTAAGTATTGGTTAACAATGAAATAGGAAAGCAAAATAAAAGTTTCTCTCATGAAAAAAATCAGAAAAAAAAATCTGTGCGGTTTTAAAATGATGAGCTTTTAAGTACAACTTAGAGCTTTAGTCAAACTGTTTCAAACTCGATCAAGTTTGAAAATTTTAAATTCATAGTTTAACAATTAATCTTAATTGTAGAAATTTTTTTGGTAATTGCTAAAAATGTTATTTATTGTTACGGTTTCAAAGATTAAATGAAAAGAAATTATTAAAAAATTAACAATAATTAAATAATTATCACACTTTTACTAAAGCTCTAAACTGTATTTAAAAGCTCATAATTTTAAAACTACATGTAATTTTTTTTTCTAATATTCTTCATGATAGTTACTTTAATACTACTAACGCGTTTATAGGGTGTCCTAATACTCAACGTCAAGCAGAAACAGGCTGACAATAACAATCGTTACTTTCATAAAAAAAATATAAAAAAAACAAAATATTCC
Source organism: Ctenocephalides felis (assembly GCF_003426905.1). Classification (NCBI taxonomy): domain Eukaryota; kingdom Metazoa; phylum Arthropoda; class Insecta; order Siphonaptera; family Pulicidae; genus Ctenocephalides; species Ctenocephalides felis. The sequence goes on from NW_020537324.1 coordinate 66,146,039, forward strand.
GTGTCATTTTAAAATTATGAGCTTTTAAGTACAACCTAAAACTTTGGTCAAACTACTTCAAACCCGATCAATTTTGAAAAGTTTTGAATTCATAGTTTAACAAGCTTACTTTTTACATAGCTTAATTGTAGAAATTTTTTGGTAATTGCTAAAATGTTATTTATGGTTACGGTTTCAAAGATTAAATGAAAAAAAATTATTTAAAAAATAATTAGCGATAATTAAATAATTATCACACTTTAACCAAAGCTCTAAACTGTATTTAAGAGCTCATAATTTTAAAACTACATGGATTTTTTATGATAGTAACTTTAATACTACTACCCCATTTGATCTTTTAATATTGAGTACAAGAACACTCTGCATAATAATTAATTAATTAATCAATATTATAAATATTATAAAATGAAAATATATTTATTTAAACTCTCATATACTATTTTAGATACGTAATTTAAGAATTTACTCTTATAATATAAATAAATTATAGGTCTATCCATCACAATTTCCTTAAAGCAAAATCTTATCTTTCTATCAGCGTTTTTGTAGGACATTCGTATAGTGTTTTGAGAAAGCGATTGCCCATTATAGTTTCATCTATCTTTGCAACCTGGCGGTAATTACACCCTGTGGAATTAACAGGGCGGGAGATATCGTGGCAGTTTCTCTAGCTGAATGTCGGAAAATTGACGCAGTTAATTGATTCCTTAACCCTCACTTGCAAGATGACTCTCCGATGTCGTCTGTAATTTAATATCGTATGCCCGAATGGCTACTATTATATCCCAAGTTAATAGGTAAAGGATTGATAATGACTTAGTTATCGTATAATTTAATATTATAGTTGTAGATTTTAATTGGCGTATATATATATATATATATATATATATATATATTTTCATTTTACTTTTGTATATAAGTTATAGCTTATAATATTAATATTATTGATTTTCGTAATACTGATGATTTTGTTTTCAATTTCTTTTATCAATATTCATTAAATTTTGATTTGTTAGCCACTCGGTTGCAAATAATTGCATTAAACTATTTCATTATCAAATCAATTTCATTAGCCGATAATGAGGTTTGTATTAATGGACAAGCCTATAGTATAGTAGCGATCCACTTTGCACTGAACCTACATCTCGAATCCCTTTCTAATATAATGGCTCGCTAGAAATTAGGTTCGTAGAACGATGTAGTAGGCAGCATTTCAAACTGAAACTATATGACGTAGCTAAGGGCTACGCTCGAAAATTTACAACCCCTTCATGTCAAATTACTAAAGATCCATGCCTTCCCTTTGAAACTTACCGACTGCTTTGTGCGAATTTTGAATTGCGTAATCATAGTCATTATGAACCGCTATTTAGCAGCTCTCTATCACAAATTATTAAATTTCAAAGGGTTTAGTATTAATGACAACAATAGAAATGATTGAAAAATTATTTAACTATTTTAATTACAATGTGGGGTGGAACATGTAATTAAAAGTGTCAATATTAATAAAAGGAAGAAATTTCTTTGAAAATTTAATGATTCATCTTGCCAAAGCAACGAGAAATATCTATTAACTTCCCGTAGGGTAAGTTATAGTAATCGCAAAAAATCGGAAATAAAAATTTTGATATATCTTTACGTTCCAAAGATTTCTGACTATTTTTGCATACTTTAGAAAAAATAGATGTATATATGTGTGTGTGCGTATGTGAGTGTGCGCGCGTGTGTGTGTGTTTTCGTCGACGATTTTGCGAACACGAATCTACTGATTTTGATAATTCAAAATATATTTGATTCTTACTGATAAGGAGACGTTCTGATTAGTTTCTGGCTAAGGCAGGTCTAGCCTAGTTTGAAGATACGGGGCAATAAGTGCCAAAAATGGTAACTCAGTTTTTAATAGAACGTCGCGTTAGATTCTAGTAATTCAAAAAAACATTTTACTTGTATTGGTAAAGAACTGATTAAATTTTTTGGAAGGCAGGTCTAGTGGTTTCGGAGATCGAATAAAAAAATTTAAAAAAATGCCGTTTGACGGTCAAAAATGTTCATTGGACATATGCACGTCAAATTCTCAGATATTTTCTAGAAATTTTAATAATTAAAATAAATTTTGTTAACATTTCTATGGATTCCGTCGCGCTTCTATATGCCGTCTCTATGCAGCTAAAGTTCAAAAATTCCAGAATATTTCAAAATATTATTTTTTTTTTCAAAAAAGTCAATTTTTTTAAAAAACCTAAAATTTCTTAAAAATCTTTTTTTTTAAGTTTAAAAAAGCTTTTTTTTAAAAAAAATATTTTTGGTACAGGAAGTTCCAGTAATTTTTCTTAAGGCACGATGCTATACACCACTATATTTTTTTTTTGAAGTGATAATTTTCACCAGTGTCCTTTCCCTTACTCTCAAATTTTTGTCGTGTGTGCACTTGCACGACACATTGCATGTGCAACAGTTTATCACACCTGCAAAGTCACAAGTATCATATTATTTAATCAGGACCAACCCCTCTGATGATTTTACACCTACGGTAAGAAAAAAATTGAAACACTAAAAGTGCGGTTATGTATGAAACGCGGGGTAGATCTTTCGATACAGATAGCCGAGTGGCAAAGTTACCTTCTGTATACGAGTTACTTGGCAAAAACGAGGGCACATAAAAAAACCAACACTGCGCTTTTCTCGCACCGTGTACAGCGACCAAATTGCACGACGGCGGAGCAATGCGATAGTGGCCAAGAAATATTCATGTCAGGATCAGAGTAGCACTCGAAGAAATATTTATAGTAGATTTTTTTTCCCGAAAATTGAAAACTTAATTAATGTTGAAAAAATAAATAGATCGGGAATTAACATGCAATTACGACAATAATTAGAAGATATCTCATTATTTTTTGGGTTAGTATTTATATCAAAACGCCTGACTGCATAGCAAATACATAGTGTTTTGACAGTTTGCATGAAAATTTTTGCATATCGTTACTTTTCAGAGGTTTCTGAACATTTTGGCATACCTTATAAAAAATGTTTGTATGTGTGTGTGTGAATACAAATTTTTGTCGACAATTTCATATTCTATTTAGCTGGAGAATTGACTCATAAATTTGTATTTTGCATTGGATATATAATGTAGCTATTAAATAGCTAATAAATATTTCGTAAAACACATTTAAAATGAAAAATGATTCATTTGATCATTGGAAAGAGGTCAGATAATTTTTTTTAAAATAGTAATAAATTATTATATATTTTTGGAAAAAATATATAAATTATTCTAATAATTAGGAATTAACTGGGCATTTTACTAAGCATAGTTCGACAGTTGATTGTTTGATACGTTTGATATGTTGTGATATAGTTTATTTAATTTAGTCAGTATAATATTATAATTTATTACTCCGCGTATGTGCTAGTTAAAAATAAAATATATATATAACAAGTGGTGTATGGCAACGTGCCTTAAGGCAAATTTCTGGTACTTCCCGTACCGTAACGAAATATTCGAGAAATATATTAAATGTTTTCAAATAGATTATTATAAATACTGTAATATTGTCTAATATTTATAAGAATGATATGAGCTGAATTGCAAAGTTGAAAACATTTATTTAAAGTATATCTGTGAGCATTAGAACTTTAGACTGAATTAAAATTAAAATCCGAATTGTTTTCGATAATCAAAAACATATTCTTTTTTTTTAAAAAAAATTCAATTTTGGAATAATTTTTTTTTCTTCAAAAGCAATTGTTTCGTCAACACAAGCAGAATGCTTTTGAATCATTCAAATCGGATGTTTAGTTCTCTCAAAAACAATTTTTTTTGCACATTTAGCTCCGAATCTTCGAAATGACTGGACCTGCCTTTGACAAAAACTAATCAGCATAGTCCCTATCAATAGGAATCGATTGCTTTTACAATCAATAAATTTATGTTCATAAAATGCTTCTGTGCACAGTGCGCATTTATTGTGGACATGACAAATGTGTCTTTATGCAAAGTTATTAAACTCGCTATCAGAAGATAAAGGGCGATGTATTAATAGCAAAAAAAAATGGGTTGTTTTGTTATGACAACGCTATGTTACGCTGCTTTTTTCATATAAAATGGTACTAAAAACTATCAAAATTATATGTATTTGCTGTGCGATCAGGCGTGTAATAATATTTTCTAGTGCAATACAAGCATAAAAAAGCAGCAAAATTTTTTAACAAATTTTGCTTAATACGAAGTATTTTATATATTAATTTTACAAAACTTTTAAAATTGGTTCATTATCAATATGTATATGAATAGCAAAATATAAAATGATATTTATAAAAAAAAAAACGTCGGTGCACATTTATTGTGGACACGACAGATAAATCTTTATGCAGAGTCATTAAATTTTAAAATATCCAGATATAAAGGTAACGAACCACTTAGCATAATTGACAAAGTTCTAATTTCTCGACTACGTCTCTGTCAGAGTGGTGAGTCTGAGTAATACGAACTGGAGTCTGGAATCGCACAGGTATGAGTATGAGACGGTCCGTGCTGCGATTGGGAAAAAGAAAAACGCGGAAGATATTGTTTGACAAAAGAAAAAAGAAATCTGTCTCTCTGACAACAAGTAAATATTATCGTGTTGTTCTTTTGTAAGGGTTTTCTCTCGCCTTTTCTATAGATCCGCAATAGATTGCGGCCTGACTGTAAATATTGGTTAGTGGTTCAACGAAGATAATTGAATCGTGGAATCGTGTATAATGTGAAATGATATTGGTGGTCAGGTGGTGGATAGTATCAAAAAGTCTTTAGATAAACATATCGATATAATTGTATAATTATAATTGAAAGTAATTTTAAAACAATATCTTATCTATTCATAGAAATTTTTTTCCTGGTTAACCAGTTAACAGCCGTTGACAAATATACTCGTTTTGAAGAAATCATTTTAATCAATATTTTAATTGGAGTTTTTGAAAAAAAAACTAGTGGGGAAAGACTAGTGGGTTTTGAAAACAAAACTCGTGCCTTAAGACAAGTTGCTGGAACTTTCCTTACCATAATCAAAAATCTTGGTACGGAACCCCAAATAATTTACACAAAATGTGTGCACATTATTAAAATCTCTATAAAATGTCTGATATTTGATGTTCTTATGTCAAGTAAACATTTTTGACCGCCAAATGACATTTTTTTAACCTATTTTTATTGACACTCCATAACCGCTGGACCTGCTTCCCAAAAATTTAATCAGTTTTTCATCTTATCAATACAAGTAAAATTAATCAGGAAAAATTTAAATTCATTTATTTAAATAACTTTTTCTACTGAGTTTTTAGTTTAATTCGTATGTGATGTAAGATTATGTTAACAAATAGGTATGTGAAATATAGTAATAAAATTTTTCAATATTGTAAAATAGACTCTAAAATTAACGAATTTACTTGATATGAGCTTGATTTGGACGACAAAAATGTGACACATTTTCCTGGAAAATTGATTGAGCTAAGAAGATTGTTCTTGTGATTATTCTTGTTTTATTTGTTGATACATTCTATACCGAAGATTTACATCATGTAGATTACATCAAAGTGTAGCATTATTTTGTTTACTTTTCTTAAATTATTTTATACCTTTCTTGCTATAATTTTTTTAATATGTATATATATATATATATATATATATATATATATTATAATAGAAGTTTTTGGGAGATTTATATGCTATATTCCACCTACATATACAAATCCCTTTTGTATTACTAGGTATCGCAACATATCTGAGGTAGCGTTAAAAATCACTCAAAAATAATCGGTCAGCTGTAAACAACATCGGCATACCTTGCACGGGCGGCTTTCGTACGCTTCTCGTATATTCCCTTCGTGGGATATTCATTTCGCGTATGGTCGATACTCTGCGTTTCGTCTGGAATGAGGCGACACCCTGTCCGATGCTCGGACAACCCCTAAGAAATATCCACGTTGAAGCGAATTTTGCCTCCGTAGGCCTCATACTACAATTTCTGCACCCTTTCGATTCAAACAGCCTCCTACGACCGCCACCTCGCCTCACACTTGAGGCGTTCTGCTTCGCCCCCCGAGAACGCTGCAGCATTCGCGCTGCTCCAGACATCAATATTCATGCGAGCAGCGAACGCTTGAAGAGAGGCCACATCTCCCTCGGACACGGGAATGGACTGAGCCTATGTTATATATGCTCGTGTAGAGAGCTTAACTCTTTAGCATCGGAAGCTTGTATATATTTCAAGATTAAAACGTTTTTACATTCAGTTCTTTCCGACCTACATTTTAAATTTGAAAATTATAATTTTTTTATGAGTTTAAGAGATATAGGAATCATGAATAATTATCTTTTTAACGAGATTCATTAGGTCATTGTCAGTATTAATGCTTTTTGCTATTTCATAAATGATAAAACAAGATTAAAAAGTTTATCGAAGATATTATATAAAAACCTTACTTTTCAATTTCGAATTAATTGAATTCAAAAATATATATTTGATTATTTTATGTAATTCACACTTTAAGGGTGGTACATAAAGATTTTAATCAGATTACATAAATTAGATATACTGTTACAATTGATTTCATAAATAATATTAGTTATTATATCGGACATGTGGAAAAGAAAATATTTTGACAAATCTTTTAAAAAAAATCACATAATAATATTTAGCAAAATGATTAAACTTCAAACTGTCGCTATGGTCGATAAGGATATAGTTTGGCATGGCAAAAAATGTTATTGCTAATTGTATCTAATTATTTCTGTTATTTCAATTGAGGCTTATATCATTTATTTAGGCATTTAATAGTCATTGTTTGATCTTAGCGATCGTATTTTTCGTATTAAACGGATTTGAGTTCACTTGGTAATTTTTCTACAGAATTGTGTCGTCCGAATCGAGCACATGACGAGTATATTCGTCAATCACAGAGTAAGTTGCCCCAGAAAGACATCGGTTGAAAAAGATGAGTTTATTTGACAATATTGAAAAATGTTAAAGAAAAGATTTTACAATTCTTAAAAAAAATTACATAAAAATATTTGTAAAACGAAAGTTCAAATTATTCAAAGTATTTGGCATGGCAAAAAATGTTATTTTTAATTGTTCTATTATTTTAATGAAAGCTTATATCAATTATTTAAGCATTTAATTGTTATTGTTTGATCTTAGCGTTCGTATTTTTTATTCGTATTAAACGGATTTGAGTTCATTTGGTAATTGTCCTACAAGATGATACCAGCTAACTTTGGTAACAGTAGGCACAGTTTAGTGTCGTCCGAATCAAGAACATGAGAAACTATATTCGTCATTTTCAGAGTTTATTTTACAGTTCTCAGAAATTTTATTCCTATGTTCTACGTACTCGTTAACATAATCTTACATTAAGGGGTTATATACGGAAAAAGCAATTTTTCTAGAATTTTTCCTGTGAAAACTATTAAATGTATCGATACAAAAATTCATACACATATAAAGGCATCTATTAACTATATTTTAGAAATAATTACAGGTAAAATATTTATTTAAAAAAAAGTAACTGCAGATCTGCGCGAGCACTTCTCGAAAAACACGTTTTGCAGTGACCACTCTATCTCTGAAGAAAATCATCCGAAATTAAAAAACCAAAAAGATTTCAATAAAGAAATAATAAATCTAATAATTAAACGGCTTTAAATACTTTCAAAAATTTAGAAGGTAATACTAAACAATCTAGTAACATGTAACGGAGTTTTCCTCTGTTTTTTTTTTAATTTTTTCGTCGGATCACTAATTACTTTCTTCCGTCTCAGCCATGTTTTCCTTTTCAAATCTGCGTGTAACTTCGAAACTATTCACCAGAATTATATAAAAAAAATGTGTGGGTTCTGAGAAAATAAAAATATAAAATAAAGTGTATATAACCCCTTAAGTACGCATTGAAAAATTATACATGTAAATGTAAGAAAGTAAAATTAGATCTTGATGAAAAACAACAACTACTTAAATAGCTAAGTTTTAGATCTTATTTATCAAGTACATATATTATTTCTACATTTTAGGAAGTTTATACAACTTGCCTTAAGGTGAAATGCCATTTACAACTACATATCTTATACAGACATAGCCTCAAAATATTCTGAACAACTTGATATTTTAGAATACATCTTGCTTTTTTTTCAAAAATTTTAATTTAAATGGTCGCTGTTTTATACGCATCAAGTGTATATTCGTCAATATCAAGAGTTTTGCCACTTCTCAGTGACAAATAACTAATTAAAAGATATATTATATTACTAGGATATTAAAAGAGCTGCAAGCGTGTATAAACGCACTTTGTGCAAAAATTTGCTAAATCATTATTTTTGTGTATTTTAATTATTTGCACACAACCTTTTACTTTGTTACACCTTTCAACAAATATTTTATGTCATATTATCCTTAAATATCCACATATTCTTGCTCTGTGTTTCCCTAATTGTAAGTGACCGGCGTTAATAAAAGTAGCGCACGTGCGTTGCGCAACGCATATTTGAATAACTTATTATGCAATGCGGAAGATTTTCTCATATAATAGCCGATCTGACAGACAGACGTATGTGCACTGTACACCTATACATACCCCAGAGCATATACATTTAAGGGCGGTGGACGAAAAGTAGCTTTCGCTTTCGCCGGAGATGGGAAAAGCGAGCAAGTGCCGGAGATATGTGTCAGGCGAGGGGATCGCGAAATAACTGGCTATCTATTAGACGGCTTGGCCACGAGGATGGTGAATACGAAATATGAATGTTTAATTTTACATAATAATATTTTTAAACTAGTGGTACATGGCATCGTGCCTTAAAGCAAATTGTTGAAAATTTAAAAGCTCTCTTTTAAAAAATTAGATTTTTTGAGAAGTTTGAAATTTTTTGAATATTTTGAATATTTTTGAAAACATTGTTAGTATAAGCAAAGTGTTTTCTGAATCATTCCAACCCCATTATTAGAATAATTTTCTTGATTTTATTTCGCAATGTATATAAAATAGCCTGACGTCCTTAAAGCAGTTTTCTCCTAAATAATATGACTATCAATGCAAATGATAATTTCAGTTTGATGATTTTGTGAACATGTATTTTAAGTCATTAAGTATTATATAAATATGTAAGTTTCACTACATTTTACATCTGCAATAAGTAACAATCCTATTTTTTGTCCGTCAGTTCTTTGGTAGTTTTCTACATTCGCCCACTGGCCACAAAACTTCACAAAACGTGAGCATGCGATCTACTTTAAACTCATATGAATTTTTCCCCTGACGAAAAGGACGCAAATGTGAGTGGACGCCACGCACATTATTCGTAAAAGATATTATAGAAACTTCTGACGCAAACAGAAATTGGTATAAACCGAAGTACATATAATATATTCCATGAAATGCGGGGTATTTCAAGGTACAAAATAGTAATAAGTAAATAGTAAATCTAAAGAGTTAATGTCATTTTTGCATGTAATATTAAATAGTTCTATCATAACATTTTGATTTGCGTTTTTTCTCTTCGGCTTGCGTTCTTTATGCAAACACAGCATTTTTCTAGAAAATATTAAATTGTGAAATAATGATTAATAGTCATAGAATTACTTTTAATTGATAGACAATTTTTACTGGACTTAGTAAAAAATAATAAACGCATCTACCTACCTTTTATTTGTATAAATATGATCAGTGGATCTCAATATATATATTACTTACAAAAAAATTGTTACAACAAGCTCCTGTAAGAAATTGAGGTATTTAGTACACTTTAGATTTAGATTTTAATTAAATTAACTCGAATATAATCAATATTAGAGATATTTTAATAGTTCGCAAATATTGTGTCAAAAAAAAAATATTTTTCTAAGATTACAAAATTTATATTGATAATATAAATTAGCATTGCTAACTTTGCGTAGGGTAAATTATAGTAATCGCAAAAAAATCGAAAATGAAATTTTTTTATACATCTCTTTGTTTCAAAGGTTTCTGAACATTTTGGCATATTATGGAAAGAATGGATTTTGGTACATACTAATCAAAAACACGGTTTAACCGATTTGAATTATTCAAATTTTCTACTTAGTTATATTTCTTCTGATGGGGAGACGTGCTGCTTAGTTTTTTGCAAAAGCAGGTCCAGCCGTTTCAAGGATACGGTGCAAAAAGTGCCAAAAATGGTAATTCGGTTTTTAAGAGAATGAAGCGATCGAGTTCAATAATTTTAAAAATATTTTATTTGTATTGACAAGTGAAGAACTGATTGAATTCTTGGGAAAAGCAGGTCTAGCTGTTTCGGAGATCTAATGAAAAATGTAAAAAAAATTGATGGCAAAAAGTGATCATAAGACATATGCACATAGAGTTATCAGATATTTTATAAGTACAAATTTTGCTTACACTTCTATGGGTTCCGTACCAAAATTACCGTTATACTAGAACAGCTATGCAGCGCAATTGCTTTAAAAAAAATATTAATTTTCAAAAAGAAAAAAATACAAAAAATCAAATTTTTAGAAAGTCTATTTTCAAAATTTTCAAAAATCTAAGTTTTTCAAATTTTTCAAAAAATTTTAAAGTTTTCAAAAATTTCAAATTGTAAAGTTCCAGTAATTTGTCTTAAGGCACGATGCCATGCACCACTAGTTTTTTTTTTGCAAAGTTGCTAAAAATGATCTATGTCAGATGATTTTAATTAAAAGTAACCCAGAATATAGATCACAACGAAGCCAAACTAATGATTTATAGTCATAACTACTCTAAATTCTATCTCCCGTCAACCCTTTCCCCGTAGCTAAAGAGCGTATCGTTGGTCCTGCGATAACGATATGCCCCGTAAGCCTAATTATTTCTCCTGCTCGAAGGAAGCAATAGAAAGCATCTCCATAGCAACTCCAACGGGTTGCTTTAGCCTACAGTTGCGATACATCACGCTCGCCATTCCCGAAATATTGGTTATCCAAATATTGTCATCGTATATATGTGACATGCCCATGTCCTTCTATCGTGCACGTGGTATACTTATATCCTTGTGGGGTATAGTTCGACCGGATTCGATATTTTATCTACAGTTTGCATAATATTGAAGGTGTTAAGTTTCTTAAGTATATCGGATTTGTTGTTTGATTATGTGATATGTCTGATGTTCTCGTATAGTAGTTGGAGTATGTTATAAATTGATGTAATCTCTAATTATAATGTGCTATAAGACAGGGTAGGGCGGGGCACAAAGGTCCAATTTGACTTTGACCAAATACATTTGGTTCAGAAAAACAAATCAACTGTAAAAATAACACATATCGAACAAACAACTATCTGACTATGTTCGGTAGAATTCCCAGCCTCTCATTTTTTGCTGTTTTTTTTTTAATTTGTCACCTGTTTCTTTTTTACTTATAGGCGAGGTAAAATGTGATGGCCAAAGGGCAAACAGATCCAATATCTTATTTTAAGTTTTAAAGGAATTTTACCAAATATCAGCTACATTATTCAACCAATGCAAAATATAAAAATCATGGGTACAGTTTTTACAGAGATATCACTGTATTTAACCTTGATTTGGTATTTTGTCAGAAATATTCATAAGTTGGAATAACTATTTATTTAACTTTTGTAAAAATTTTAAACTTTTTTATTGTTTACACCTTTGCCAGAGTAAAGATTCGGTGCGTCCTTTTTACCCCACCCACATATAAGCATTTATAGAGTTGATGATGTCTAGTAAGTTACTAGACATTATCAGCTCTAGTAGTACTAATCAACCTAGATGTTGATTCAAACTTAAAATTAATAATACATCTTATAAAACGATTAAATAACGTATACTTAAGAATTATATTAAGGTCTTGTAAACTCAACAACAGTGCTCACGACCAAAAAAACTAAAAATGAAAGAAAATACTTTTATTACGCATTTTCAAACATTTCTCAATAGCAACGTCATAATAATCAAGACGGTGGCTGCTTATACATCTTTTTCCCTCTACTTTCAAATATTATAATTAAAAATTTCTTAACATTACTTGTTTTTGAGATATCGGTGGTGGTTTTTTTGCCTGCGCAGCTTTAAGCCTCGTGTTTGGTATCGTGCTTTAAGGCAAATTGCTAGAACTTCCCGTACCAATGAAATATTCGAGGAATATTAAATGTTTTCAAATAGATTATTATCAAAGCTTAATCAATCGGATTTAAAATGAAGTACTTTGTCTAATATTTCTAAGTATTATTTAAACTGAATTGCAAAGTTAAAATTATTTATTTAAAGTATATAAGTGAGCTTTGAAACTTTAGCAAGAATTAAAATTAAAATCAGAGTTATTTTCGATAAACAAAAAAATTTTTCCCAAAAGCAATGGTTTCATCAAAACAAGCAGAAAGTTTTTTGAATCATTCAAATCGGATGCTTAGTTCTTTCAAAAACTGCCATTATTTGTACGTTTAGATCCGTATCTTTAAAACGGCTGGACCTGCCTTTGCCAAAAACTAATTACCACTTCTCCCTATCAATAGGAATCAAATGTTTTTTGAACCATTCAAAATTGTTGATTCGTTCTCTTATAAACTGGCAGTTTTAGCACTTTTTGTTCATATTTCCGAAACTGCTGAACCTGCCTTTGCCAAAAACTAATCAGCACATATCCCTATCCATAGGAATCGATTGCTATTTGAATTTTTTAAATCGGTTCATCCATGAGCCCGAAATCGTCGACGAAATATTGTCTCCACACATACACACACACACACATCCATTTTTTCTGAGGTATGCCAAAATATTCAGAAACCTTTAAAAACGTGAAGATATGCAAAAATTCTCATTTTCGATTTTTGGCCCATTACTTACCCCACATGACGTTAAAATTCAAAATATGTACTGTTATTAAACTGTACTCTTCTTAAAATAAAAACAAATTATATCTACATCACTGACGATAAGTAAAAAGAAACCACCATCTCAAATGAGGAAGTGAAAATATCGCCGTTGTTATATTTACTATCGCATCGCGTACGCCCTTCCCGCGATCGTGCCATGCTACTACCCCTTTCAGAATTCTTCTATTTACTCCGGTAGCCGAATGTTTCGTTCGCGTACTCCTATCATCTGCGGAGATTTCTTCAACTGTAAATATTTAATCAAGAGTAAAAGATAATTGAATTATACGGTTCAAGTGCCACCAACTTTCTTTGATAACTTTTATGTCAAAGTGCCTCTGGAAACAGTTGACGTCTTAACAAACTCACGACATTACATATACTTCTGTTACAAGACTAAGTCGTTAATTTTAATGCCACGGTAATAAACAATGCATTTGATCGTCTGTGAAATACGTATTTTTAGATTTTATCTGAATAAATAAAATGAAACTAAATATGGACATTAAGTACTAGCACATATTGCTTTTCGCAGTTATTCTATCATTTCAATCTAAGAATGTACTCTTTAAATAGCGATTCATCTATATAAATCATAATTTTATGATTTATATATTATATATTATCGCTCATATATTACTACCGCTCATATATAAACATCAATGGCCCATTTTACCTGTTTCTCAAGATGTTTTTAAGCTAGATTTCTTTAACTTTAGACAATTTTCTTTATGGGATGAAATCTAAATTATTCTTTTCTATTCTAACTTTTTTTTCTCTGTTCATATATTAAAGCTTATATTATTGTATCTTTATTACTATGTTTCAAATAAATAAAGTAAAAAGGCTAATTTTTAGCGTGAAATTTTAGTAAAGTTAAAGTTAAAGAGATTTCAATTTAGGAATGAAGAGAAACATATAGACTTGCAATATTCTTGCAACAATTTAAATTTTAAATAATTATATTAGAAAATAATTCAAAATTTAACATAAAATATCAAAATCATGGATTATTTTAAATTTGAATTTAAACATCAAAAGTTAAATATTAATAAATCAATTAAGGCATTCAAAAGACATTCATAGCAAATTCTTTGATTTATATTTATTTCTTTAAAAAATACAAACTGTCTTTCCAAAAAATAGTATTTTTGGAGATAAATAAAATAAGCAAAGTTCTAAATTTATTTAATTAAGATGTTACTTAATTAGGATGTTAAATGTCGATAATTAATTGTGCAGTCATTTGAAGCAAAATTAAAATAATAAATTAAGCAAAATAAGTAAATATAATAAGTAAAAAATCAATAATAAAAATAATTGCAAAATCTAGCATAGAATAATTCAAAATTATTCTGCTTCAACTAACAGAGCGTTTTTCGGACATCGGCGCAAACAAAATAGTTATTGGTCTTTACACAAATATAGTGGAGAGCTGGATAAATTGAACCACAATTTAATTTTGCAATTTTTACGTAGAAAGAAAATTAATTAAAAATTAAAAATCTTGAAAATTAATTACAGGTTTTGAACATTTTGTTGTTTATTTTTTTTATTAACTTTTTGTGGGATAAGTTATAAGGATCGCATAAAAAATGAAAATGTTTGCATATATTTACGTTTCAAAGTTTCTGTACATTTTGGCATACCTTAGAAAAAGTTGATGTATGTGTATGTGGATACAAATTTTTGTCGACGACTTCGAGAGCAAGGATTAATTGATTTGGATGGTTAAAAACATTCAATTCCTATTGATGGGGAGACGTGCTGATTAATTCTTTTTAAATGCAGGTAATAGACGGAAAAAGTGCAAAAAATGCAATTCGCTTTTTGAAAGAATTTTTAATTTAACATAAAACCAATTTTTTGCCCAATCTTTTGTATACACTTCCGCGGACGTGTTCATGCCATAGCATTCATGTTCATTGTGATGCAAAATGACATGAATGTTATAGCATTCAAATTTTATAATAAATTATTTTGAATTCAATTTTATATAACCTTACGTTTTTTGTAATTATTATACTGCTCAAGGTGTTGTTTAACTGATTCTTTAGGTATTTTCGTATTATCTTATATTTGTCTATAATCACTAATTTGCTTGGGAAAGCACATGGCGTAAAATAGAAGCGTAATACTTTTCGTGGATGATATAGCAATCATCTAGTATATAACAATTTAAAACATGTATTAATCTAACTAGCCTTTGAACGGTGTTTCATCAAATTTCGGATTATCAATTTGTTTTTTTTTTTAATTTTATTGGCTTCTGCTTTATAGCATTTTTAACTACCTACATTATTCATATTAGTTTTCATCATAATCTACACATATTCTTACATATATATTTCTTATACATTCATCATATATATACTATATCTCTTCTTATATCCTAATCTTCCATTCAATTTTTTTTTTTACTGATTTTCATTCTTCTTCTTGTTTCTCAATATGTTCTTCTCATCTTCTCAAGTAAACTTCTTTTTTTCTTCTTACTTCTAATACAATTTTTTCTTGTATTCTACGAATTAACAATTCTTAATCTAGTTTAATTTTTATATTTTAATTCTGGTATTGCTGGAGATTCGAACCGAATTCCTCGAGCGTGTGAGTCAAGAACGCTACTGAGTGAGCTATTCCCGCCACACAATCAATTCAAAAATAAAAAGACTGTCAATTTTTGTATCTTTCTAAAACTTTTACTGGCCGGGAACGTGTTAAATTGAATTTCAATGGAGTTCATGATTAATTATTATTTGTTCTAAAATAGATCGTTTGTCTTAGCGTGTATTATTTAAATAGTAGTTTCAAAAATATAATAATTATTGATTTAGCATAGCAAAGCAATTTTTCAACAAGACCGTTATTAAATTTAAATTCAAATGGGTTCCTTTCCGCCCCGTCCTCCCCTAAAGGTGTTCTCTTCGGCCGCGTTGCATCCTCTGCAAGACGAAGTTCTTGCCGAAAAACAACCCCGAGATTTGGCAACGGCGTTGTATTATTACACTTCTGCATCGGCCTGGGCATCAGCATCGCATACAACATACAACAAAACACAACTGAACTACGAATAGTTTTATTATGGACTCTGAATGCTTGCGCGGGTGACTGTCGAAATTTATATTCAGCGCACACATGCATTATGTATTAGTAATAGAGTTAATACATTTTTGGCCACATTTCGGCCTTAACTTTGTAAATGATGGATATTACATATTGTCTTTCTTAATTTGATTTCATAGGAACACTTTGATAATAAATTAATTATAATATTTATAACCACTGTAACAAGTAACTTTTGTTTGTGTTAAGTATGACAAAAGTATAGTGTTTTTTTTTTTAAATATATTGTTGAATTTATTTGGCCTCTATTCTCTAATAACAATACAGCCACATAAATTAATACATAACACTTTTATATTCTAATTCTACTTATTCTAATAAAATTAATCAAAAATTATAAGAGTTTACATTTCTAAGTGAAGTAATTAAAAATCTAATTACATTAACTGTTTTTTTCTAAAAATTGAAGTAACAATTAACATCCAACATGGATTTTTCATGACTGTCAAATAACAAAGTATAGTTGTTTATAAAATTTCTACTGCGAAGAAAAATAGACTTATTCATCATTTGAAATTTCTTAAAAAAATTATTCATTCAAATCATTTTTTACAAAGATATGTACGTGACATATTGGACTCCTAGATCCTATTAATTGATAGAATTAAAAATTGACCAAAAATGATTTTTACACATTTAATTACATTTAATTTGCTTCACTTTTATGTTTTTCCAAAAATATTTCTAGTGTCACTTGCCTAATAAACAACTAGAATTTTTTTACAAAAATTTTGATATTAAGATGAAAGTTTAATGCATTTTTTATAAATAGATTAATAAACCGCATTTATTCATATATTAAATATAAACTTTAAATTAATTCATACAATTGCTTATTTTATTTGATTATATTAAACATATAAATTTCAATATAGTACACTATAGTACCGATATGGTTATTTGTAATAGCACATGGATTAACAAAATCACTTTATAAATCTTATTTTCTTAAAAAGAAAAAATTGAAAAATATAATATAAATATTGAAATATTACCTAAATCAAAATTATATTTAAAAATAATTAATTTTGGAAGAATCATATAGCGATATTATCCCTGGTCTATTACCTGTAAAAAATTTAAGATTTTTTAGTAATATTTCCTTTATTTATATCCCTGGAGTAGAAGTATCACTATCTGCTTCTATTTATTTTCATTTATTCATCATATATCCTATAAGTTATTATTAACTTCCCGTAGGGTAAGTTCTTGTAATCGTCCAAAAATCGAAATTGAAAATTTTTGCATTTCTCGACGTTTTGAAGGTTTCTGAACATTTTGGCATACCTCAGAAAAAATGGATGTATGTGTATGTATGTATGGATACAATTTTTTGTGGTTTTGGGCGCACGAATCAACCGATTTGAATAGTTCAAAAAACATTCGATTCCTATTGATAGTGAGATGAGCTGATTAGTTTTTGGCAAAGGCAGGTCCAGCAGTTACGGAGATAAAGAGCAAAGAGTGCAGAAAATAGAAATCGAGTTTTTGAAAAAACGGAGCATCCGATTTGAATGATCTAAAAAACATTCAATTAGTAATGATTGAGAGTAGAGATTATTAGTTTTTGGCAAAGGCAGACCCAGCCATTTCGAAGATACAGAGTTAAATGTGCAAAAATTAGCAGTTTTTGAGAGAACTAAGCGTCCGATTCAAATGATTCAAAGAACTTTCTGCATGTATTAACAAAATAATTGATTTTTTGATATGATTGATATTTTTTTTTGTATATCGAAAATAATTACGATTTTAATTTTAATTCTGACTAAAGTTCTAATATACTTTAAACAAATAATTTCAACTTTGCAATTCAGTTTATATAATTCTTATAAATATTAGACAATGTTACAATATTTATTTATAGTAATCTATTTGAAAACATTTAATATTCCTCGAACATTTCGTAACGGTACGGGAAGTTCCAGCAATTTTCCTTAAGGCAAGATGCCATACACCCCACTAGTTTATATTTTAAAATAGTCATCAAGATGCTTTATGTATGATTTTATAAGCTATTATGAACAAAAATTTATGATAAAATAGGGCAAGAAAAAATAATTCTGCTTTCACCCTCTGGATAGAAGTTTATGGTTTTTAGTAATCGTTACATGAAAATATTTTATTAAATTAGTTAAGCGCGTTAAAGTTTCAAGATACATCATATAAGATCTTATAAGTTATTGTAAACTGAACAAAAAGATATGTTAAATTTAGGGCAAGCAAAAATTATTTTGATTCCACTCCTTGGATAGAAGTTTATAGTTTTTAGTAATTGTTATCAGAATATATTTGATTAAATTAATACATTTTAAAATAGATTTTTCATTACGATTTCAACATCCCTCTAGTACGTGCGCCGATGCGAATTTTATTATCTTCGTATTTTCGATTTATTTGTCATTTCATCGCCCATTCGTTGTTTTTCAATTCGACGCACCGGTGTAAGATATAGCAGAGCATTTACGTGACGATTGAAATATCGTAATTGAGAATTTCATTCCTTCAGCAAAAATTCGTGCAGAAGGATTTCTGAGAAAATTTTTATTGCCATTGTACGAAGCGCAACTAGGGTACCATAAACGTCTTCTGGTATTGTTTGTACAGATTGCGATTAGATGTGCATATAACTGTTG
This sequence comes from Ctenocephalides felis, assembly GCF_003426905.1. NCBI lineage: Eukaryota > Metazoa > Arthropoda > Insecta > Siphonaptera > Pulicidae > Ctenocephalides > Ctenocephalides felis. Next base: position 66,164,674 of record NW_020537324.1, read on the forward strand.
ATTCGTTTGTCCGTAATTCGTTTTTATGACTCTTTGAACAATTGAATGCGGTGCCGGCAACTAACACCTGCAAATTTTAAAAGAAGTAATACAAATCAAAGTCCATAAATCTAGATCAAACTATTTTGCAACTTCTAATTTGGAATAGTCTTAATTATATATGGCGGCGTCGAGATAACTATTAAATGAACATTAGCAACTCGGAGAAATTTACACAGAACTACTCCCTGTGATTATAATGTGATTTTGCACTATCTCGAGCATGGAGTTAAAACCATTTTCATTATGCAATTAACAAATGATTTTGTTATTTTTTATTGAATGTTATATTGAAATATTTCTGCATATATAATTATTATTTATGATAACTTTGATAAATATAAAATATCTTAAAACATTTTATTCATTGATTTCTAGTAGTACTTTGTTTATGATTTTTTTAAAGATATAAATAATTAGAATTTATAGATGTTTCTCTAATTTCTGCTTAATGTAATAAAAATAAATGAGTAAAGGTTTATTTTAAAAAATATTACTACATTGTTCACAAAGAAGTATTAACAAAAAGTTTGAGTACATAAGTATATATTACATTACATATTAGTAGTGTTATAAGCAGTATATATCATAAAACTAATCTTTAATATTTTATTAATGACTATAAAAAAAATTATATAAATTATTTATTTACTTGGAAAAAAGGAGTTATATGTTATTATAGATCAATATTGCTGGTAAATCATTTTTGCCTCTCAATTTGTTATATTTTTTTCATTTTTTTTTCATTTTCAATAACAGATAAAATCCATTTCTTTATAATTTTTTAAATATTTTTTAATCATCATCATTAATATTATTTCAGAAAAAAGATAAAAAAAATTAATTATATTTCTCAAATTATAAATATATTTGACGATGGAACGTATCTAGTTACGAAACGTCGTATATGTACATCTACAAAAAACTAATTGATTTTTATTAACTGGATTAATTATTCAGAAAATATACATATCAGAAAACAATAAGCTTCATATGGATATTTATTTATGACGTTTCTGGACTAGATACGTTTTATCATTAGGTTTTTCTGTGAAAATCTTATTTTTTTAAACAGTAAATATTTTTAAAAAAACTAATTGTGTACTTACCTTTTTTATGAAAAAGGAAAATGCATAAAAATATTAGATACTGAGAAACTATTTTTTTTACCTGCAATATTGTTCTATAAATCTATATCCAGTTATTTATATTGTCAATGCATCTGCATTTTTTTGTGTTGCTAGTGAATAAATGCAAACTATTTATTCAATTATTATACCATTATAAAAAACGAATTATACTAAAACTTGTTTATTAATTTAAATATTTAAGTAAAAATCCTGACCGACACAAAAAATATGTTTTTTTTTTCAAAAAAAATCTTGAACCGCTGTAACCAAAACCGATTTTTTAGATTAGCACGCTAGATTACTAGTTGCTTTTTTCCAGAAAGAACCACATTTATACTAAACAACATTCTGTTACAAAATCTGAATTCTTTTCTGTGGTCCTACAACTTTAAATAAAATCTCCTAAAATCCTACATGATTTTCGTCCTGCGACTAGACAGTCATTTCAAATTCTTTATGTGTGCGCAGTTCCTTTGAACAAGTTTTTGGCATCTGACAGATATACAGGATATGTTTTTCGAAAATTTCGATTTCGAGGCCACGAAGAACAAGAATGCAACAAATTGTTTTGTTCGATGCACTCTGCTCGGTGCACGAAATATTTCATATAATAGTTGGCGTAATTCAAAATGATGGAGAATGATATTTATTTTTGTGATTTTGCAGAATTTTATTAATGGATGGGATGATGTATGACTTATATTGAACATTAAGATCGTGGGAATATAAAGTATGCTAAATTTTTCAGCAACTATTATTTAAATTGTGGGTTTTGTCATGCAATACAAAAACACTTGTCTGATGCACACAGGTTTAACAAAACATATCTGATATTACATAATGCATTTGATCGGTTGTCAACTGCAGTACAGTTACATATAAGACCCAATTTTAAACACACGAGAGTGTTATTTAGTCACTTTTTCACCATGAAAACGAGTACTATGTGTTAATCCTAATTATTCAATATTAAAAAATATAACGTATATTAATAATGTAGTTAGACAAAAGTATTGTGTATTACTCGGTAAACCTTTTGGTGATTGTTTTTTTTTCTATGCAGAATACATCTGCACATTGGTATGTTATAAATTGCAATATCTTAATTTTTGGCATATAACATAGAATTAATTGATATTCTAACATTGTAAAAATGAATGATTCAGATGCTAATTAAAATTGAATGTATATTAACAAATATTATCTCCTTTATTATTTTTAAAATGTTCATATTATTTTTAAAAGTTATTATTAACAACTTTTAGAAAATTCGACATTTTGATGCCACAAAAATGTTCCTGTTAGAAAACCATGTTGTTACAATTATTACCCTGATTTACATGGTGTTCATCAGACATTTGCAAATTATATTATGGAATAATAAAAAAAATCCCTGACAGATTCGTTTAAAATATTACCGAACTAAAAATATTGGTCAATTTCTATATTGTGTTTATTAAAATAATTATGGTAAAATAAGGACTTTACAAAAATACCAGCTAGTTAAAAACGTTATTTTTTTAATATACAGAAAAACAGTACTTTTTTTAATATGCCAATGTAACGATGATCGTAGGTATTATATATCATCCTTTTTAATGCTTTTTACAAAGATTTTTTTATTGCATTGAAACTTTAAATGTCTTCTAGTAATATTTAGATTTAAGAGAAAAGAAACTTCTCATTAAGATACTAATGAATTATCATTCACAATATATACAGTATTTATTTAAATATTATTAATGAAATTTTCAAGAAATTTTATAATAACACTAGTGCAAAAAAGTGATTTTTTATACAGTGAAATTAATTAAAACAATTAAAAAATTAAAACAATTAAATTAATTAAAATATTTTAAATAGTAGATATTACTACTTTTTCAATACAACGATGATCGTATAAATTATATTTTTTAATTCTTTTTAATAATGTTTTACTAGTGATTTCTTATTAAAGTATTATTCATATTTCATTTTTTTTCTATTTCATAATTTTATTAATTTATACTTAAAAATCTTAAATTTCTTCTAAATAATAATATTTGATCAAATGATCGATTTGCAGTATATGGAATTTACTACAATTTTTATGATGATGATACAATAATAGAATTTTGCAGTAAAGCATGCTAAAAAGCGAGATATTTTTATAAGCAGTAAAATTGATTAAAAATATTTTTTTATACTAATTTATCCGATGTGATGATAATATATAACTACCATATTTTTTTGTATTTTTAGTATAATTTTTTGGTATGTTCATTCTCATTATTCCATTATTTTAAAAGTTTATTTATATATCTATTGATTTTACTAATATTAAATTTTTTTTTAATAATAATCCAAACAATGTTATAGTGTATTTGGACTATAGATCTAGTATTTTTCCTTCTGTAAGCAAAAATCATTGATGGTAGGCACCACATTTGTTCGGACAGTATATCTCATTTTAATACCGCAATCGAGCAATGATTAGGGTCAAATCTCATACTTCTCACCTTCGTTTCTTGTATTATTATATTCGAGTTAGGATCGGAATGCTCGGAATTAACCTACCTCAAAGCATTATCGCAGGGCGATCTTAAGAGTACACAAATTAATTTATTATTAATTTATAACACAGATTTTTTGATAATTAAAGTTATATTGGTAACTATAAAATATCTCTGATTCAAAATGAACATTAAATCTAGTTAGCAATCTTCATCGAAAACTAAATTACAGATTTTACTGAATTGTTTAATTAAAGTTAATAATAATTTGTACTACATTTTAAAGATCAGAAAAGGTCGAATATGTACTACATTGTAAAGATCGAATTTTGTTCGAATTTTTTATTACTTTAAACAACATATACACAAATTAATTTATAACATCGTATTTTGTTGCTAATTGATATCATTATTGACAACTATAAAATATCTCTGCTTCAAAATAAATATCAAATTTAATAATCAATTATTAATCGTTATCGTGAACTAAATTATTGATTTTTCTGAACTGTTTAAATAAAGGTAATAATAAATTGCATTATATATTTTAGAAATTAGAACAGCTGTCTCAATTTGTGTTTAGATTTTTTGTTACTTTTATCGATATTTATACAAATTAATTCATTATTAATTCATAACACAATATTTTCTTGATATTTAATATTATGTCTAATGACTATAAAATATCTCTGATTCAAATAATGAATAGTAAAGTAATGATTGAATTTAATTTGCGAAAAAAAATTAATAAGTTTTTTATCAACTTTTTAAATTAAAGTTAATAATAATTTTAGTATACATTTTAAATATTGGAACTTAATTAAAATTAGTATTTTACTTTTTAAAGATTATAACTGCTAGTGCGATTTATATTTAATTTTTGTATTACTTAAACGTTATTTACACCAATTAATTTATTATTGATATTGATAATACAGAATTGTTTTGGTAGCTCGAATTATATTTAATTTTTGTATTACTTAACCGTTATTCACACTAATTAATTTATTATTGATAATGATAATATAGAATTATCTTGTTGATTAAATACTTTTGAACGATTTATTACGAATCAAAATAAATATTAAATTTAATAAGCGCAATCGTCATTGCGAACTAAATTATAGAATTTTAGCTGATTAATTAAAGTTAATAATAATTTGTATCATAGAATTTGCAAATTGAAATGACCTGGATTTGTTTTTAAATTTTCATTGTATTTGAAATGATATTTACTACCAAAAGTCTTTTTAAAATTTACAAATATCTGGCTATATAGAATTACCATTGAATTCAAAACCTTATATTACAATAGAAATATCCACAATTTCTAATGTATCTCTGAAAAAAATATTGTTCGTAAGTTATGTAAGGAAATAAATATAATTACTTCTAAGTTAACTGTTTATAACTGTTAAAAATCTTACGAATCTATAAAAATAAAATTTGTAGAATATTTTTCACAAATACATTAAGAAAGACGTAGTAAATAATTTAAAGAATATAAAATTGTGTTTCAGTAAATATACATAATTTGATAGTAACTGAACAAATGCAAAATAGTTTACAAATCTATTTTATTTATTATATCTATTTCTTTTAAAATTTACAAATATCTGGCTATAGAATTACCATTGAATTCAAAACCTTATATTACAATAGAAATATCCACAATTTCTAATGTATCTCTGTAAAAAAAAATATTGTTTATGAGTTATGTAAGAAAATAAATATAATTACATCTAAGCTAACTGTTAATAATTTTTAGAATCAATAAAAATAAAATTTGTAGAATATTTTTCACAAATACATTAAGAAAGACGTAGTAAATAATTTAAAGAATATAAATTTGTGTTTCAGTAAATATACATAATTTGATAGTAACTGAACAAATGCAAATATTTTACAAAGCTATAAACATTTTTTTCAGTGTATAAATTTGTGTTTCAGTAAATATACATAATTTGATAGTAACTGAACAAATGCAAATATTTTACAAAGCCATAAACATTTTTTTTAAAAAAGGTAATTGTCTTAAAATATTACTGGATATTATTAAATAATGCTATTAGTAGTAGGTAAATTGATCACTAATTTATCAGTTTAATAATTGTATACAGTGAATTTTTGCCCATAATCCGCAGACACAATATACTAAAAATAAATAAAATAAAATAATTAAATAGATAGATAAATAAAAAAAATAATAGTAAATGAAATAGAAATAAAATTGTAAATTTCAGAAATGATAGATATTAATAAGACGGCCAATTTTAATTACAGGTAAAACATAATATTATTCTTTCTTAAGACATTTTTTAAATGTTACTATTAAAAAAGCAATTACCTACTAGTTTGTTTCAGATTTTACAAAAGGTATTAGTAAATCTATTTCGTATCACCTTTTATACGGTGGTCAGAAATTGTTTCCTTGTATCTTCCTTCGTCGCGCACCTTTTCGCATCCAGCTCGCCCTCTCATCCCGCTAAGACATTTTTGTGGCGCCTACCGTGAATTAATTTAATTCGTTTCTTTACTCACGGTGTCTTCTCATCTGTTTCGACTTGCGCAACTTTGGGCCAAACATTCTATTCATAAAAGGTGTTTATTATGTAGGCACTGGTGAAACGATGATAACTATGATATTGTTAATGGATTAAAATAGAAACATATATTAGTTGCAGTTAATACTTCATTCGCAATGTCAGTCATATATGTCTGACCATAAGAAGTTCTACATGAGCCATATATTAATATAGTAGAACGTCGATTAACCGGACTAATAGTTGTCGATCGGCATTAGTATAATCGAAAATCACAATTTAACATATCAACTCATTTATCATATCAATAAGAAATTAACACTTCATTATGTATGTACATACATATTTTCTTCGATTTCATTACATACATATATTAAATTGCACCATTAATCATACAGAAATTCGAATCATAGATATGTGTAGATATGTACATAATTATAAATTGGTCGCAGTTGGTAATCCGGATAATCGCAAATCCGTATAACTAAGTTCCGTATAATCAAGGTTCTACACTATAGCGCCATTTCAGTCATATTATGTGTGACAAAAAATAGTTGTTCCAATAATTTTGACAATTTTTCTGATTCATTAAGTTTCCATGATACATCTTTAACTAAATTATCTAATAAAGTTACTATGACCCATGAGAAATTGTTTCTGATATTGTGACGATGATGATGATTAACGTGTTAATTTTTTAAACAGTTTAGCAATCTAAACTGATTGCGTAATTGATTTGATTAAAATTCACTTCCAAACATTCCATAAATTCTAATTGCAAAATTTATTTCCCACGTACGCGAATTTTTTAAATTTTTATGTTCAATTTATTTTCATTCTCATATGAACCTTGCTGAAATTGTTATTTCTTAAATTAAATATTTAATTTGTGAACTAATAAAGCTAAAGTATATTATTTTATGGATTTGTACTAGTTTTTATAATGCAACTAATATTTGTATGTTTAAAAGTATCAACAATTCATATTTTCAAAATAGTTCTTTAAAAAAAATGTATGAAGCATTGATACAAATATTTTATTGTATTTATATCGGATAAAATTTTACGTAGGCTATTTATTAGATAATTTAAAATTATCTAATTAACTTACCATGGCCTATGTGAAAATTTTGCTATTGATTATTGATATTGTTCAGTAAAATTAATATTTAACAAAATGATTTTATGTAAGTATTTAGATTCGAATATTTTCTGTACGCTGGACAAAATGATTCATACAATAAATTTGCATTATATAACATTCTACAGCTCGATCACAAATTGAATACATACATCATATGCTTTCTATCCATAATCTTCATCATTTTATAAACTAAAAATATCTTAAGTTTTTTGAGTTATTGTTATTCAGATTAATAGTTTTATATTTAATGTTCAATTATAATCACACAGGTATAATACAATAATAGAAAAAATGACTTTATAACAATCTCTAATTTCAAATGGGATTTGGGTACGACTGTGTTGCCTTTTATTTACAATACAATAACTCACCTGTTAGTAGTTGAAATCAAAAGTATCATTCATTTTTAGAATAATTTGTGTTACCTGAGGCACAGGTAAATTTAATAATTTTGTAGTGCTGTACCAACAGGAAATGAAAAATTACATGTAAACATTTAAAAAATTATAATATAAATATAAACTTCTCCTTTGGGAAGTCACTTAAAATTTCAAAATTAATTTTTTTTAGTAACTAAATTTTTGTTTAAATAATAGATTAAATTTTTGTTTTTATAATAGATAAATTTTATTATACATTCTAAAAATTAAAATTGCTAGCTTGATTTGTATTTAGATTTTTATTTTCTATTTTTATTTAGAAAAGTTAATTTATTATTAATTTATTATAATTTTAATATTTTTAACAACAAACAAATTTATTGAATTTATTATAATTTTAAGAATTATGAGTTATTAAACTAAACTGAAGTAGAAAATAGAAAATTTTGAGTTTCACCGGTGCTCGTGCAAAAAATACGATTCAGATCTTAAGAGTACATATACAAATTAATTTATTATTAATTTATAACACAGTATTTTCTATAAAAGTTTTGAGTGTGGTTTAATATGAATACTATCGTTATCGCAAACCACTAAATAGATTTTTTTCAACTGTTACAACTAATAATAAATTGCATTATACATTTTGAAAATTATTTCGATTATTACATCGATTTGTATTTAGATTTTATTTTAAACTATATTAACAAAAATTTAATTTATTATTAATAACGTATTATTTTTAACAACAAATTTATTGAATTTATTATAATTTTGGTTGTATAAACAAGTGCAAAATTATAAGGAGTTATTAATTAAATTAAATTAAAATAGAAAATTTTCGCGTCGCGACGGTACTCGTGCAAAACATACATCTACAAATCACCATACGCATACGTCTCGTAGCCTCGCAGGGCGGTGAGGCTGAGGCTGAGGCTCAACCGGTCGAACGGAGCGGTACGCAGAGCGAACGGCGGACGGCGAACGGCGAACGCACATATCTTCGTAGTTCATGTTCATAGCGTCCTCTGGTCCGCATAGATTCACCGAGCGCACGTAAACGAAAGCGTAGTCGGTCCCTCTCGCACCGTGGCGTACGTCCGACCCCGAAGAACGCCGTTGCCATTGGTCAACGCAGATCTCTCGTTCTTGCATGCTGCGACCCCTTCCTCCTGCAAAGGACGAGCGCGCCAAAATCCTCGTGAGCGAATCAGTTGTACACCGGCCGGCTAGCAGTGACTACGTATTTTGCGCAGAGATCATAACGAGAGCAGTGTGCGTTCCGGTTTTAATTTTAAATTCGTTTTTGTTCGTGTGCATTCATTTTTAAAATACCAAGTCGTATTTTATTTTAATTACAACAGACTTTTATCGCAAATCGATTTTATTGTAATACACGTGTGCTGTGGTTAATGTTAAATAGTGATGTGTTGATCGTTCGTGGCTCGTGTTTAATAGACGATGTCCGCCACACCGGCCGCAGGCGGTGGTGGCGGTACACAACAATCCGCAACAACGCACCATCATTGTTCGGATTGTGGACTGATGTTTGATTCGGCCGCTTCGTTGCAAGTTCATTTGCATTATCATCACGATCCGATGATGTCGCGCGCTTCGTGGGGTCCGCCGCCCTCGAATTCCGGGTCTCCGACAGATCCGGATAATAATAATCACGCGCCTAAAAAAGTTTCGAATGTGATAGCCGCGGCAGACTCTAGTGATAATCAAATGGTGAACGTGAAACAAGAACCGGGATTAGTACCCAAAATTGAACCTCAACAACAGACGCAACAAAATTCTCAACAACAGCCGCAACAACATCAACAACAACACGTGGTTACGTCATATCATACGCCTTACGAAATGCCACCGCATCAACAATATTCTCCAAACTACGGGTACGATGTGTATTACGGTTTAGAAAATCCTTATATGAACCAAGATTTCATGGGCAAACATAGTGCGCAACAAATGCATCAGCAGCAGCAACAGGTTTCGTCGCGCTATCAACCGTATCAGCATAGTCCGCGAGTGAGCTCATCTAGTCCTTCCGGCTCTGCGCCCGGTGGCGTTTGCATACCGTCGCCTTCCCCAGTGCAATGTGATAAATGCGGTATGGTGTGCGATACCGCCGCTCAACTGCAAGAGCACGCACTCTCGCATTCGGATTCGTTTCAATATCCGCCAATGCCGAATGCCAATACGACATCAACCAAAGACAGTTCGAGTGAAATTTTAGATCTGGATTCACACAAAGTTGTATACCCAGCTGTTTTACCATCACTACAAGGACTGCAAGGTATGCAACCGCATTGGCAAGATACGCAACCACCGCAGTCACATCAGTTATATCACCAGGCTGCATTTCCACCGCAATCCGCTTCACAAGATATTAAATTATTTCGAACACCATCGGAGCATGCAATGCAGCCGGGTATGCAACAGGCGTCTCATCCACCACATATGGTAAGCCCGCCGGATTTTCCTACAACAACAACACCGCAGCAACATGATAACGGCGTCGGCGGTTTTCGACCGGCCGGTACCGTACCACAAATTACAAGTTCTCATCCCATAGTTGCGCCTGGTGCTAAGGGACCTGGATGGAAAAGTAATGAGGCTCGTCGACCAAAAACATATAATTGTACTGCGTGCAACAAGTGGTTTACAAGTTCAGGGCATTTGAAACGTCATTATAATACGACATTGCACAAAAATGCTGTTAAAAGCAGTGGCCAGCCGGATCCCGCAAATCTACCTATCAGTGCTCATCACCACCCGGGCCGTGATCCTAATCACCCAACACATCACAAAGGTGGATCAAGTCCGTCTAGAAGGTTACAATCGCAACAACAGAGGAGCCCAGAACCTCAAGCTTTTCCACCACAATCGCAGCAACCATCAAATCCAGGAAGTTACATTCTACCTCATTCGTACGGTTCTTTTACGTTCCCGGGAATACCGCCGGATACAGGACAGCCTCCGCCAGGTGGTGACATGCATCACCAGCAGATCGAGAACAATACCACCTCAACAACAAATCATCTGTCTGGGAGTCCCCCAAACGGGCAAGCAGGTCCCTCCGTCCACAACCTCCTCCCACTTCCGAGGGCCTGCAGATTCACAACTCGTTAACAGTCAACACAACCAACATAATGAGGAACAATCAGTACGCCACATGCCGCAGCAGCCGGCCTGGTGCCACAGGATCAGGACCTGCTCCTGGGCCAGTCAGCGCGCTCGCCCATCTGGTACCGCAACCGCGCCGATCCCCACACACCATTACGCCGGATATTACGGACATGGCGGAGGACCTGGATCAGCAAGTCACTTCCAATCTGCAGTCGGCGGACCAGGGCCAATCCACCACCAACACACCGCTATTCCTGGTTATCCCGCCAGGCAACCGCATCACGAACTCTCACCATATTATTGGTGATACTAATGGCTCTGTGGTGGCTTTGAGGGATCCAGTTGCGGCTCCAACACCACTACAACATCAATACAACCAGCATATGGACTACGACTTTGTAGACCCTCTGCAGCATCCGCCGTTTAGTCCAGCAATACCGGATCAGGAACCATCGACGCCGTCGCCGCAGCAGCTTGTTGTCACATCTTCTGAACCTGATAAGAAGCCCGTAATACATCGTTGCGATGCCTGTGACAAGCAATTCAACAAGGCTTGCTACCTGACTCAGCACAATAAGAGTTTCCATTGCGGGGACAAGCCGTTCAAATGTAGCAGATGCGGCAAAAGATTCAAGAACGACGCTCTTCATGAGGAGCATATTGCTAAACATGCTGGAGACAAGCCTTTTAAATGTGGCGAATGCCCGAAACAGTTCAACCACAAGACCGACCTCCGTAGGCACATGTGCCTACATTCCGGCTCCAAACCGTACGCTTGCCATCTCTGCGGGAAAGGATTCGTTCGAAAGGACCATATGCTCAAACATTGCGACACACATCGCAAGAAATCCAAAGAACCGAATACGGCAAAACGCCCGGCTGCTGTACAGGCCTGACGAAGGCTAAAAATCCTCAGGATGACGAAGCTACTCTGATTACCTATCTAATTCACTACCTCAAATATCGCAAGCAATAATAAATCTACCTCAAGCAACACACGACTTAAATAAAATTGTTAAAAAACACTATAGGAATTAAATACAAAACGGGTACACGTCGCAATTTAGCGGCTTAGATTTCTACATATCACACGATACGTGTATATCTATTGTTATATACATAAATGTTATATTTCTTGTCATCTATAGTTTTATGATTATTTTAATTGTATTATAGGCCTTGCAAAAATTTGTTTGTCAATTTTTGTTGGTTTTATTCAATAGTACGAAATATTATATGAATATATTTTTATTATATTTGTGAATTGACAAGGTTGTGTTAGTTTGTAAGAATTTCAGTTACCAAATATATATACTCGAAATTGTTGATTACGCATTTTTCTCTGCTCATTTATCTTAGAAAATGTCTTATAGAATGATGAATGTATGTTTGAATATTATAAATTCCAATTTCTATTATGTGAAAAGCGTGAGATCGACTTCGGAACATTAATAATGAGGCGATCTGGCGTTTATTTTCATTTTAATATATTATAATAATTTTATGGATTTGTATATACAATTATTTGACATTTATGTTAATGTTTAAAGTAAGAAAATTTTATAGAAATAAATAAGATATGATATTATTACTGTTTATTAATCAAATTATTATTCTGATTTACAGGTATTATTAATGGCAATATTTTTCAAAAGTAAACATTCGCACTTTTCTCTTTTCTTGTATCTCAATTATGATTTGCATTGTATTGGGTTAAATGAAGGGTATTTTTTCCACTCCGTAGCTAATGGAATTTTTAATTAGACAATCAAATTTAATTATGTATGATGCGCGAATTATTCATTTTCAGCATGACAGACTTGGTTATGATTTTGTTATTTTTTTAATTTTGCTGTATGATTAAAACTTAATTATAATTTATTCTAATGGTATTGGTTTCACTGACGTCAAGTTGCACATTAGGCTTTATTTACTGCATTTTCAATAATTAAAATCTGATAATACAATGTTGCAGGTTTATTTTGGGTGATTGGATGCATTAGCATATAAATCGACTTGAAATATATAATGCATTCATTCTTCGACTGGGCATGCGCATAAAATATCTTTTTCATTGATAAATAATCTAAATTGCATATTGAATATTTAATCAAATATTTTATAAATTAAGTATTAATCACTTTATAACATATTACATTTTTATGTTGATTTTAATAATAGATAAATTCATAGTATAATAAAATAAATAAATAGTTATTTATTTTCAAATTTTAAAAAAGATTTGAAATTGTTTAAATGTGTTTATGACATCAATCTTAATTGAAAGGCATTTTTGCTGTAAATACTTAAAATATTAATTTAAGACTTTTTGAAGAATAACAAATATCAATAAGATTAAAAAAATATCTATGAATAGAATAAATATTCATGAATTAATTAAGTAGAGAAATACATATTATAACCGATTTTTATTAATTAAATAATTAATTTGATAAATAGGTGCAATATTTTTGTAAAAACATTATTGAAGCAAAGTCAATATTTGATACTTTGTTATAAAAAAACATTGCATGCTTTAATATAATATCAATTGCACTAATATTAATAATAAGAAAAAGTTATATAAGAAGTTTATTTTTAATTATTTGAGTATGAAAGTTTGAAAGAGATATTTTTTAAATGTTTGAATTTAATTCAAATTTAATTTTTTGTCAAAATTTAATTTTTTTAAATACTAAATGTGGTATAACTAACTAACCAAATTTTTACTAATTTTTTCTTATTATTTCATTATATAATTAAATCGGATTTTGGTCTACTTTTATATAGTTACTATTTTAAATATTTAAAATAGAACAGAATTTAATTTAAGATAAATTTAGCTTATTTTTTTTATTATACTTCTAGATACTGAATGCGTTTAATATTGGAAGAGATATTTTTTAAATGTTTGAGTTTAATTCAAGTTTAATTTTGTGCCAAAATTATTTTTTTATATTAAATGTAGGATAACTAATCAACCAATTTATTTTTACTCATTTCTTTTATTTTTATCATATAATTATATTGGTTTTTGTACTTTGAATTTAAAGGTTTGAATTTAATTCAAGTTTAATTTTTTGTCAAAATTAAATTTTTTTAAATAGTAAATGTAGTATAACTAACTAACCAAATTTTTACTCATTTTTCTTATTCTTTTATTATATAATTATATCGGATTTTGGTCTACTTTTATATAGTTACTATTTTAAATATTTAAAATAGAACAGAATTTAATTTAAGATAAATTTAGCTTAATTTTTATAAATACTTTTAGATACTGAATGCGTTTGGTATTGGAAGAGATATTTTTTAATTTAATTCAAGTTTAATTTTTGTCAAATTAATTTTTTTATATTAAATGTAGGATAACTAACCAACCAAATTATTTTTACTCATTTCTTTTATTTTTTTATTATATAATTATATCGGATTTTGGTCTACTTTTATATAGTTACTATTTAAATATTTAAAATAGAACAGCATTTAATTTAAGATAAATTTAGCTTGTTTATATAAATATGAAATATTTATAAATTCTTGATACTGAATGCATTTGGTATTCAGTTATAGAAGCAGTCGATTTTTATAAATGATTTTGTCTAACAACCTTATTTTTACTAGAATTTTTTTCATATCATTTTGATAATTTCTTCTTAAATTTTTTGTAATATTATTTTATTTTCCACAACATTTCATATTGAATAGGTGAGATATTGTTTAATTTATTTTAAGATACGAATAATTTTAATAAAGTTTAGTTTTTTATAAATTATAGAAAGAATATACTTTTTTGTAAAAATTAATTAACTTAAATCTAAATCTAAATTAAAACGCTAAGTTATAGTATTCGCAAAAAACAAAATCTAAAAATGTTTATATATCCCGACGTTTTAAAGCCTCCTGAATATTCTGACATACCTTAGAAAAAATAGAATACAATTTTTCGTCGACGATGTTGAGAACACGGATCAACCGATTTGAATGATTCAAACAACCTTCGATTTTTCATTGACGGGAGACGTGCTGATTAGTTTTTGGCCGAGGCATGTCCAGCCAATTTGGGCAAAAAGTCCCAAAAATGGTATTTTAGTTTTTGAGAGAACGGAGCGTCTAGTTTGAATGATTCAAAAAATGTTTTATTTATATTGTCTGGTATTATTTATGGGAAGACAGTTCTAGTGGTTACAATAAAAGAAGTAAAATAAAATATCACTTAAATAAAAAGAAGTAAAATAAATTATCACTTGGCGGTCAAAAATGATCATAAAACTTCAAAATATGTTCCAGCAATTTGCCTTAAAGCACGATGCCACGCACTATTTGTTTAACTATTTAACTGATAAAGTTATTTTAAATAATATATATGATATATTCCATAATATATTTCTAATATCATATTTAATTTACAACCAGTCTACAACATTTCGTTTACTCATAGATCCACACAGGTGAGCTCCATGATTATGAGCATTTCTCCGAGCTTTCATCCCCTTGCCGTTCCTGATTTTGTTTCTTTCTCCGGCACGTCATTCTCTCCTCGGCTTCGGCGTTTTTTTCCTTGTCTGCTGAATTTCACTATTTGTCGCTTCGAATAGTTTCCCATGGAATGTTCGTCTCATCTGCTTAGATGCACACAATGTTCTTCTATTCGGAATTATGTACCTTTTGCTTTGCGAGAGCATTTCTATTGAGTTGAGATATTCTACGAGTGTGTATGAATATGTAGGAACGACGCGCTTTATAGCAGTCTAGGGCAATTTGCAAATTGATTCTTGACAATTCGGTAAATGTTATTACTTTTATATACATATCGAGTGTTTATTAAAATTTTATATAAATTAAAGAATAAATATTTGTTGGATAGGCAGTGATTTTTAGTTATATTTGCATTAAATTCTGAGCTTACAATCTTCCTAAACATTTTTTTATTGGAATTGTAATATAATTTTTATACATCTCAGACAGCCAGAAGTGCCTGGTATGAGAGATTGTACAAAATATCTATACAATAGTATATATTTTTATTTTCTACATATATATGTATGTAATATGATCATTATTATATGTATAGAATATGGTCATTACTTAAATTATTAAAAAAAAATTTCTTGCACGTCAATATCGATTAATAGATGTTTTAAATTTTCATATTTTAGAATGTTCTAGTGATTGTAACACATTCTTGAGAAAACTATATAAATCAAATGTAAATGTTTAGATGATTAATTTGTGCAATATTGATCAAACTCATTATAATATCCTAATGTTTAATAATAGTTTTGAACATGTTATTTATTGAGTTTTATAATAAATGACAAACTAGTGGTGCATAGAATCGTGCCATATTTGCTGAAACTTTCCGTATCGTTATTTAATTTTTGAAATGTTTTTAATAAATTAAATTTTTCTGGGAATTATGAGTTTATTAAAAATATTGATTTTTTACGCGTTTTTTGAATAATTCAAATCGCACGGTCTGTTTTCTCGAAAAATTAATTGCCATTTTTGGTACTTTTTGCCCAGTATCTTTGAGACAACTATAATTGATGACATTTAGTAAGATTTATAAGAATTATTTCATTGTCATCAATTTTTAAAATCGAAAAAAATTCTTGAGAGTAAAGGACTTTTTAGTAGGCTTTATTGAAGATTTTACAGGTTTTATAATTGGCTTGACGTGAGAATATCATATTCAGTAATTGTATTAGAAGATTTCTAGTAGTGACTTATTATGACATACTTATTTAGTATTTCTGACAGTATTATTTCTTCATTAATGTCTCGAAAAACAGGATATCATCATATGTTAGATCTGAAGTGAATATCTGATATTACTACTACTTGATACCTAGCTGGTCAAAGTTGTTAGGCTCCATTCTTACTACAGTCAATTCTATATTACGTATTCTACATTTTTTATATTTGTTAAGAAATTATTGTTTATAACTATAATAAATTAAACATTCGAAAGTAATGTTTACTAAATGATGGAAGTTGATCTAATTTTTATTAATTTTATTTGCTGTTTATTGTAAAATTAAAAAAGTAGTTATAAGTTCAAACAATTTTAAAAATAATTAGGAAACAAGTTTAAAAATAATTAGAAAAAAATTCGTGGAAATATCTTGAAAAATTTACATGTTTTGGAATGTACATGTTTACTATTTTGCAGAAAATGGAACCGGGATTTTTTTTACCATGAACAAAATGCTAGTACTTTAATTTACACTAATAAATTAATGTAATTATTACATGTTTAATAATTTAATTTAGGTCAGTCAAATTGATATTTACGATCAACTTCACAAATCTAACTCCGAGCAAAGTACTTCCTAATTTTTTTATCCGCAACCCTTCTAGGCCGGCGGTTTAAATACTTTATTAAGTTTAATTTTGCGTATACAGCTGGAACTTTAACATCAAAGATCGATTCACAGAGAAATTGATCAAGAATCAAAGTTCTTATTAAAAGGCTTAGTAACGCTTCAGGCGAACTGAATCGAAGACGTGATTCAATTAAAAAGAATACCTTTGATATACGTTACTCAGAAATGGGCGATGGACGAAATTTTGAAAGTAAAACAAATAACTTTGTAATAAATTTGTAATTGTCTAAGAGATATAATTTTATAATATACCTATACAATATACATACATATATACTTATATAAGTTCAATGCGTAGGTTAATATCTTATATAAGGAAGTAATGAATTAGAGTGCACGGTAACAACTATCACTAATTGCAATACTCGCAGTTGTAATTGTTTTGAAATAAATTTGTACGTTGTGCAATTCTGAAATAATTTGTAAGTTCTATTCTAAATCTATTTTTTTACAAATAAGAGCTTCGAATATAATAAATATTGGTAGTCATTTGACCGCCCAAAATATTTTTTGATAAATTTTTAAAAATGCGTTTGCACTTGAATTGGATATATTTATATAGTTTAAATATTCTTACATCTTTTTATTAATTTACAAGAAGACTACAGAACAGACAAAAACATGTCTGCAAACAAAAAAAAAAAAAAAAAACAAAATAAAAATAGATTAAATGTTTTTGATAATTTAAATCAATGTTATTTTTTCATATCCATATAACTACAAACCGCTTAGAAATGCATTCAGTAAATTTAGTGCTAGAAATAAAAAAAAAATTAAACCTAAATACTAACATCAATAACCTCAGGTTTACTATTCTATGATTTTGATGAAACTTTGCATGGTGATAGAATTGATAGTCAAACTGAGCACCTTAAAATATTATAGGCCTATGAGAATATGTTTGACAAATATGCCGGGCGAATAAGTACTCCTACAGTACATTATATTAGTTTACAGTACATTATATTAATTTAAAGCCAAGCTCCCAAAACATTATTATTAATCTTCATTATAATTAATTTTTGTTCAAGAAGATATGTTACAGCTATTGCAACTAAATAAATAATATTGTTTTTTCAGAAAACAATACTTCCACTTTAAATAGCTTATCTAACTTCCAAATAATTCTTACTCAAGAATGAAGAAGTATTTGAGCAATGATTTGTAATTTATTTTATTTTTGGATAGATTCATTCTGCAGTTTCAATTAATTCATAACAACATATTCCGTGTTTTTTATAAATATTAGGTTGTCAAATATCTCCCTTCCGCTTTTTTGCTCTTAGTTTATAATACAAAAAGGCGGAAGGGAGATATTTGACAACCTTATATATAATACAAAAAATAGGCAAAACTCAATTGTATATTATCATATTTTCATTATGTTATATATTATAATAACACTACTAACTACTTTTTGCTCAAAAATTAAAAAGTAAATTAGCATCAAAATATAATTTACATAAATTTTTTGAAAAGTCATTTTACACTAATCAATCAATAAACTGTTATTGACCAATATACTCATTATGGAAAAGTGACAAAATTTTGCTTATTGACGAATATGTTCGTCATGCGTTTAAACAATGGTCATTTGCTATTTAAATTAAAATTAAAAAAAAATCAAAATCAAAAATATTCTGAAATATCAAGTCGTTTATAATATTTTGTTTTTATGATTGTATGAAATAAGTAGTTGTAACTGGCATTATACCTTAAGACAAGTTGTTTGACCTTTTCGAATTTTGGAAATTTAATAATAGTATTTTCGACTGTTTATTCCAAGAATAATGCATTTTATCTTTTTTCCTTTTTTGTGTAAATCATGTAATATATTACATTATAATCTATATTATATAAACAAAACATTCTATCTCAAAAATAAAGAAAAATTTGTGCATTGAAGCATAGTTTATTACATTTACTATAATTTATTTAAAAGTTATTGCTGTATCCGATTTTTCTTACTCAACATGTTTTCAATTATTATCATACGATTACAATTTTTATATTTATATTTCGATTAATAATTAATTTCATTTTTTTTTCATTTCAGAGCGAAAATACTTGTGAAGCAATTTCAATTACGTCGGAACGAATCGGCAATAATTCAGACTTGAGCGCCGACCGACCTACCTTTCGCCCTCCACTCTCAGGGGAGATATGATTGATGTCAAATCGTAAGTTCTCGAGTACTTTGTGCGCTATAAATTTCTTCAAACTATTTATTTCCGAACGGTGTAACGATTTCGAAATGTGTATCATCATTTGATTTGTTATTGTATTTAATGCCGAGTGTTGGGGTAGTATTTCTTGTGCAAATACCTTGAAAGATTTATATGTTTTGGGCTATTTTTGCAGACAATGGAACCGGGAGTTTTTTACGATTATGAAATATTATTTTTTATTTTGGTGACTTTCTCGCTGTGGAATTTTCATGAAATTAATAAAATCTTTATTTATTTAATTTAAATGATTTAAGCATGTAAATGACTACTATGATTACTTTAACATGCTTCTTATTTAATTTGATGGGATGGTCGTTGACAAAATATATATATATATATATATATATATATATATATATTCCTGAAAGTTATATTTGCAGCCAATCGTCGAAATGTATCATCATTCACTTTTTTTGGATAATACTGTATAAATATCTATAAGAATTTTTAGAAAGTTTAAAATTTAAAATATATTATGGATTAAAATAAAATGAACATTTTGTTCTAATTTCATTTTATTTTAATTCAAGTTCATTTTATTTTAATCTATAATAAATTTGAAATTTAATCTTTTTAAATTTTGTAAAAATTCTTTTAGATACTGTATAAATATCAAAAATTACCGAATGATGACACACATACTGTGTATAAATAAATAGTTCATTATTTATTGTTCGTTTATTTCGACCATTGGCTGCAAATATAACTTTTAAGAATATGTCCCAACGTCGAACAAACAATCTAACTATTACGACTTTTTATTAATTTTATTTATATTTAATTATATTTTTAAATAGCTCAAGCGTTCTATTAAACTCCTCATTTAAAAGCTAGTATATATACCGGATAAAATTTTAATTATAATTTTTGATCAACAATCAAAGTTTTATATTTATATATTTATCATATTTTTCACACGATTTTATGGTGGTACTTGATTTGCCATACATATTATGAAACTATCAAGCATTTTATCATTATAAAATTCTGATTAAATGCGCCGACTTTTGATGAAACTTGCCAACACATTTTAGTACATTTTTTAAGATAACCGGTTCAAAGTCGACCAATTTTTAACATTTTTATTTCATAATTTAACAAATAATCTTGAATCTTAAAACTTGATGCAATTGTATCTTTATTTTTGACTGTGGTCCTAGAAATGTTATTTACGAATACGGTTCTAAAATTTACATGAACAATAATAATAAAAATTAATTAGAATAACCGATAGATGATCACAGTCCAAAGCTCTAGGCAGAACTTAAAAGCTATTTTTTCTAATTTTTGTCAATATAGTTACTATCAATACTATAACTGTTTTAGTTTGAGAAATGTTATTTACGATTACAGTTCCAAAATCTAAATTAATAATTATGATAAAAATTAACCACAATAAGATAGATGATCACAGTTTGACGTAAAGCTCTAGGCTGAACTTAAAAGCTCTTTTTTTCTTATATTTGTCATGACAGTTACTATCAATACTATCATCCTGTTGAGTTCTTGGATATCCTGTATAATAATAAATCAATAAACGGATTTGTTTGACCAGTGGATACGGTTATGCCAGGGTACGATAGTGACAGTCGTCATAACAACTGAATTATACTGATTTTGAGATAGGGTCTAAAGGGAGAAAGATGTAGTATGTTTGTTCGAACAAGTTTCCATTGAAGCATTGAGTCATAGCCCTGAAATGACATGATCTGTAGACCGAATTACTTTTAAAAAGTGAAAAGTAAGTTATTTGTTAGATCACTTTTTTTAAATTTTTTATTGGCCTCCGCTTTACAGCATTTTTAGCCACCTACATTATTCATATTATTTTTCAGCATATTCTATACAATCCTTATATGAATATATTTCTTATACATATATCATACATACTATCTCTTCTTATATTTTAAGCTTCTATTCAATTCTTCTTTCAACTGATTTTCATTATTCTTCTTGTTTCTCAATATGTTCTTCTCATCTTCTAAACGAAACTTCTTTTTTTCCTTCTTACTTCTATTACATTTTTAGGTATTCTACAAACTAACGATTCTTAATCTAATTTAATATTTTATATTTTAATTCTGGTATTGCTGGAGATTCGAATTGAATTCCTCCAACGTGTGAGTCGAGAGCGCTACTGAGTGAGCTATTCCCGCCACTTGTTTATTATTTTGCTGTAAAGTTGAAAATCAATAGTTATTTACCAACAATAGCTTTTTGCCTAGATAATTTAGCTCAATCATAACGATTAATTGCTTTCAAAAGTATTCGTTGGGTACTGTTGAGACAAATTTTATGGGTACAGTTGTGACACGTTTTTCACATATTTTTCGTTTAAACTAAATACTGAAAAGAAAATGAAAGAAAAAAACAGTATAAGAAAAGAAAAGATTTTAAGATCGGCATTATAATCATTATATGTTTCTTTCATATTTATAAATCATTCTCATTTATAATCATATTTTAATCTTGACAAATGGTCATCTATTACTCGTACCTCTAAAACTAATAAGAATCTGCGCTGCACACAATCCTTTATTTTTCGCCAATTGTTTTTTTATCATCACATTTTCCGCCGGTTTTCCGGCATCCTCCCACACATGAAGCATTCGTGTTTTCCCATACCATCCGCAGCCCTTTTATTTTGTCTCCCAAGATTTTTCGTCTCATTCGCGCGACTAGGATCGAAAGGTCGAAGCGAGATGCGGATAATGACACCTGTTCCTTCCATGGGCGCAATTGCGTCTAGGGACAACCTTATCGTTATCAAGATAACTCGATAATTAATCGTGTCTTGATTTAAATTTGGAACACTTTTGATATAAATGGTGATCTAAAAATATCGCTAAGTGTTCATTTATTGTTCTGGAATTTGTTGAAAAAGTTCAAGGTGGTTATTATGCTTGAGCACTCTTAATTCAAATGATTCAACCTTTTTGGAAATTATTAACAATACGGAAGTAATGTTTATCGTTAATGGGTTGTTGGATGAATGGTTGTTGTAATTGATATTTGCTTTATTTAATTTTAGTACCATTAACTCGGGAAATGGTGCTAAAAACAGTCTGACGCTATTTTTGGCACCGTTGTATTATATCAACAGTGTTATTTGGTTGAAAATATTGATAATAAATAGTGAAAGGAGGGGCACAAAGGCACAATTGGACTTTATGTAATTATACTGTCTAAATCAAATAAACGACGTTGCAATACATATCACGGATCAAATAAACAACAATAGTACTATGTTCAGTAAAATTAAGTTTCAGTTAATTACTTATTGTAGAAATATGCTTTTTTACTATTTTTCTAAAATTTGTAATTTGTCCTTTATTACCCCATAAGAGGAGTAAAATGGGACAGCTAGGGTAAAGACAGAACTAGTGTCTTATTTTTAATTTTAAAGAGAATTTACGATATAATAGCTATAAGATTCAATTTTCGCAATATATAATTTCAAAAACAAACGACGAAAAAAATTCTTTTGTTACAAAATTTACAATGTGGCCAATTATCTCGTGGTGAAGACATGTTGTCCGACTACAAATATTTTGCCCTCTACTTTGAAATATTTTGTTAATTTTTATTTTAACTTTATTTGTTTTTTAGATATTGCTGATGGATTTATAAATGACGTCCAATTTATATGCTCTTATATTTTGTCTATAAAATGCAATGCAACTTGAAAAGTAAATAAATAAGACTTGATCAAGTGGAGTTAGAATGAAGGAACTTATATCATACTCAAAAACTAATCATTTCTTCACAAGCAAAATGTTTTTTGAATAATTTGAATCGGAACCTCCGTTCTCTCAAAAACTGAATTACAATTTTTTGCACTTTTTGCCTCGTATCTTTGAAACGGCTGGACCTGTCTTTGCCAAAAACTAAACAGCACGTCTCCCCATAAATACTAATAGAATGTTTTTTGAATGATTGAAATCGGTTGGGAGCACGGCTCTTGACAGCGTAGATGAAATATTGTATCCGAATATACATACATACATACTACATACACATTATACACATATATATGTACATCCATTTTTTCTAAGGTTTGCCAAATTTTCAGTAACCTTTGAAACGTAAAAGTATGCAAAAATTTTCATTCTTAATTACTATTATTATTACTTGCTATTACTATAACTTGCCCTTATGGGAAGTTAAAAAATAATATTTATAATATTATGATTCATCGATAATGTAAAATTTTGAAAGATATCATTTCTCAAAAATATATGAAATTTATATCATTCCATCTTCCACCCCTGAGCGCTATTATCCTTTTTTTGTCATAAACTGTTTTGATCATCTCGACGACGCAAGACGCAGCATATTTTGAGCCTTCATGATCATAAACATATAATATTTATAAGTGCCGATGATAGATTTATGTGAGAGATACTTGGTTTGTTTATAATTCATGCCCATAATTGTAGAAACGAATAATTTTAAGTGGCTCTTTTATACATAATGAGCGCCGATATTTAAAGAATTGTGTTAAGATCGTTGAGATACAATTTATGTCACAAATCGGTATCAATATAATAAGTTATGGATTTTTGTGATATTTTCCGCAATACTTATTATATTACAAGTTTAACTGTCTTAGGGGGTTTAAGGGCCTTAAGGATTTTTAGATCCCCCTGAGTGATACGTGGTGATATTTAATCCTTTCCACTCGCGAATTGCGAGATTTACATGAATTTTGCCACCGGAGCGGCAACATCCGAGTGGAAAGGGTTAAAATTACTCTCCTTCCCCACCTAACATCACGTATATTTTTAGTATCTAGAAAAAAACTCAATTTTTTAAAATAATTTTTTTTGAAACATTTTGGATTTTTTTTAAATTGAAGTAAAAATAAATATACGTAATTACTTAGTAGACCCTCTCCTCCCCTTCATAATTTTTTGTTCAAACTCCTCTCCTCCTTTAAGGCCCACGTGATTAGTGGATGCCTCCTTATTAGCTAACAAGGAGATCCTCATGATCCTCTTCTGAGATTTTGATGAAACTTCGGATGGTGATAGAGTTGATAGTCAAAGCGAACATCTTAAAATATTATAGGCCTACGATAAGTGGTTTGATAGTGTACCTTATTAATATAACTCATTAGTCAGTTCAAGAGCTTTCTTCTACTTTTTGCGTTTGGATTCATAGATATAGGGAGTGTTCATTAATCACGTGATCGATTTTGGGGGATTTTTGGACCCTCTCTTGGTGATACGGCGTGATATTTAGAATTACCCCCCTTTCCCGACCAAACATCAGGTGTATTTTTAGTTACGTAAAATTTTCCGAACGAATTTCTTGAATTTACGAAAAAAACATAAAATTTTTGAAAATTTAAGTAAAAAATATACACACGTGATAACTTACCTAACCTCTCTCTCCCCTGCGTGATTTTTCGTGATTTTTTGTCAAACCCCCCTAAAAGCCTCACGAGGTTAATGGACGCCCCCTAAGAGTATTTCGATCGGGTTTATATCCCGTCAACGTATAATTTATTTTTTATATTTTTTAATTTATTTTTATGTTTGAATAGATGAATATTGCAAAAATTTTGTAATATTTTAGTTGAATATTGCAAAAATATTTATGCGTATATTATTTGAACAAAAATCAAAAATATCAAAAATATTTGAAATTAATCTATAAGTGATTCATAATATCCTGAAGACTTTTATAATTAAAAATCTAAAAACCAATGTTAATTTATTTTCTACTTTTTTATTTTTTTTATATTATAACAGTATTTTGTATTTCTATTATTCGTCATTCGCAGTGTGGGAACCAATAGCAGCTGAATTAATATAGACAGCGCACTACGCCGACACAATCCTAACAATGTAAGGATCACAAAGCATTTCCGAGATGTTTTGTTGATATTGACTCTGGGATCGAATCGCGTTGCACGAAAAAGTTTCAGTCAGGATTCATATGCTGTTTTGACACTGTTGCATTGTTTGTGATGCATGCTTATTAAGGCACAATTTAGGATTAAAAATATGCCACACGTTATATTCGAGAATTATATAAATATTCGTTTTTTATGTATAAATATACGTGATGCATGTTACATATCGATATTTGGATAGAAAACGTATACCAATTCGTCAAAATCGAAAAACCAATTCTAATCTACATCCGCATCTGGCACCCTAAAGTGTTATAGGTACAAGCGATATATTTGGCAACTAATAAATAAATTAATAGTAGAAAACAAGTAATCTGTTCAAATTAGCATTTGGTGCGGAATTTGAAATTAATTCTAGTAATGGATTAACTAATTTGATCCTCTCGATATGGAGCAATATCGTTATCAGATTTTTTTTCAACTTTTTATCAACTAAAATATTAACATAATATACATTTTCATATCTCAGTCAGGCAGAGGTGCCTGGTATAAGAGATTATGAATTTTCAATTGAGATTATAATGCATTTCACATATTCTCGATAAAGCTCACATATAATATCACATGCAAATAGTTTTTCTGCTATATTTATTACATTTTTGTCTAATTAATTCCTTGAAAAGGAAAATGGTCAAACATTGGGTTGCCTTCTACATGACCCTAGATTAAATAATGCACGTTAAAACATTTTATAGAACACACAATTTCCCGTTTTATAGAACACATAATTTGCAGCTTTTCTTTATTAATTTAATTTTTCCATACCAATAAATTGACATAAAACACATCTTTTATATTATTTTCTACGCTTTATTACATTAATTTAGTGGGACATGATATTTTATATGATATTTTTTTAACTTTCTTTTTTTTAACTTTAGGATAAGTTATAGTAATCGTTCAAAAATCGAAAATGAAAATTTTGGCATATCTTCACGTTTTAGAGGTTTCTGAACGTTTTGGCATACTTAAAAAAAAACAATCGGGTGAGTAAATGAAAATTCTAAAATAGAAGGTATTAATTTGAGATAAATGATTAGCAAATTCTAAGAAAGTAGCCACAATTTTATAATTATTATTAGAAAAAGGTAAAATTACGTCCCATTTTGATACCAATCCCTAGAGTTTAATAAATATCATGATATTTTGATTAATATTATAATATAATATTATTGTCATAAAGGGGCGTCCATCAATCACGTGATCGATTTTTTAATGATTTTTGGACCCCCTCCCCCTTGGTGATACGTAATGATATTCAAAAACACCTCTCTCCCCACCAAACATCACCAAGTGTCTTTTTAGTTACGAGAAAATATTGTAAAATTTTTAATTTTTTTTAAATGTTTGGATTTTTTTCAAATTCAGGTAAAAATAAATACACGTGATATCTTACTATAATCATCGCTCCGTCATGTAATATTTTGTGATTTTTTGTCAACAAACCCCCCCCCCTGTCCATAAAAATTTCACGCAATTAATCGTCGTTCACTAACTATATGTATTTCGTGAAAAACAAATTTAAATTTTGTCCAAACTTTCAGTATTTTTAACATTTGTGGATTTGTTTAATATTATTTTATTAGTATCAAATATCCATATAGATAGTGAGATAGTCCGTTATCACTACTGCTTGATATCAATCTGGCCAAGGTAGAAATCGCACCCTGAATAATCCACTTTGCTAATCACTACAAACGTTTTAATCTCAAATACACATAGTGTAAATAGCAAAATTTAATAGAAGGATTCTTATCTACAAATCTATTAATTTATCTATTAAATGTATATTTCTTTATTTTGGGCATACAATACTTTTAAATTAGTAGATTAATTTTTTTTTTGTATATCAATATGTGGTGCAATATAATTTAGTAAGAAACTGAACATTAGGTTTTCTATCATTTATCTCGGTGCCAGATGAACGCCTAAAAAGCAATAAGTCTAATTATATAACTCTAACCTATGACATAATCATTAAGATGGCGTTATCAGAATAATAAAGACATACTCGACCTTCCCCACGACAAGTTACATTGGAATATTCCAATTTTTGCGGCAATCGATCATGGTCTTCTCAGAAATATTAATAATTTTGCGGTGGCTATTGAGGAGGCGTGACCATAGCCATAAAATTCGTTTGCTCAATTTTTAATGACTATTTCTGTCAAACCATTGGAATCAATAAGACCGCCAGACAGATATTGCTCATTTCTTGTTTTAATTTCAAACGTGACCTTTGAGACGCCGAAATTTCTCAAGGTAATTAAGAAGTGTCATCACGTATTCATAATTATTCCGGGTGGGTAATTTTGAGGAAAATTATGTTTTGAGAAATTGTTTCTGATTGTGTTAATTTTATTCCTGATAATTTCAGTATATGGCGTAAGCTATTTATTTCTTATTACCTGATTTTTTTTATTATTGACATTTCAGGGTAGTTTAACTTTATAACTATTCTTATATTTTCTTGACGTTTCAAGATAAAAAAATGGTAAAAATATGTATCTATGTGAACCAAAATTTGACATATTCTCGACTCTAATTTAAAAATTTTAGTAGCAATTTAATAAAACTCAATAAGGTCACCCATTTATTGGATTTGCCCTCAATTTCAACTCCAAAATCCCCAAAGTCATTTACAGTAGAGATAATAAATTATTTAAGCATACTTATTAAGTGCTTGCAATTTACATATCATAATAATGTGATATGTATTTACAAAATCGCAGTGATAAGTTTATTCACACTTCTTTATTTTTTCTATACATATATGTAAATACCTACTTCATTTTTATTTTGTTTTGTCGCATGCAACTATATATAGAATCTAATTGATAGTTCATGTTCTTATTGATGATGCATTGAGACAGTATAATGATTGATTTATTATATTTAGAACAAATAACAAAACATGATAAATATCATTAGTGTCATATTCATCTTATGCGTTGTATCCAAAATGTATCGAATTAATTTATTTAAGTAGTATTTTTACAAAAAAGTGTTTTTAAGTGTACCTACTTTTTTATTCAAATAGTAGCATTTTGCTCTTCAAGTGGATTCTGTGATGAGCAAAAACTTATGGAAGATAAAAATATGTAGGCAAACAACAAGTTAACAAGTTCTGGCACAGTAAAATGATCAGCAAGATACAAAAATTGATATTATAAATTTAAATTGGTTGCGATATCCAACATTTGATACATTTGGGTGGGTAGTCAGGTAGTTATCGTATTTATATATCGTATCGTATATACGATGAATGCTATAGCATCCACTCCATCCATTTTAAATATCCAAAATTTGATATTTTTGGGTAGTCGGATTATCATATTTGAATCCTTATATACGATGAATGCTTAAGCATCCACGTCGAGTATTGCAAGGTTCAGAAGGTACAAAAATTGACATCTGAAATTTGATTAAACACCGTTTATAAAAGTAGTCATTTTATTAAATTTGAATCGTTATATACGATGAATGCTGTAGCAGCCACGTCAAGTATTGCACTTCTAGTGACTACGGGAAAATATAAGATATTACAAAAAAAGTTTTTGAAAAAAAAAATCTGGAAAAAAAATTTGAAATATTTTTTTTCCAAAAGCAATTATTTTGTCAAAACACAAAAAGTTTTTTGAATCATTCAAAACAGATGCTTAGTACCCTCAAAAAGTGCCTTTTTTTGCACATTTAGCTCGGTATCTCCGAAACGGCTGGAGCTGTCTTTACCAAAAACTAATCAGCACATCTCTCTATCAATAGGAATCGAATGTTTTTTGAACCATTCAAATCGTTTGATCCATACATACAAACACACATCATTTTTTTATGACGCATGCCAAAATGTTCAGAAACCTTCAAAACGTGAAGAAATACAAAAAATTACAATTTCGATTTTTGGACGATTACAATAACTCACCTTACATATTCACGATTACATATTCACTTTCGCAAACGCGTTCAAAATACTAGATGAAACTTTAAAGTATATCATATAAAAAGTAAAAGCTAATTCAATATTATCTTCAGTTTTTTTCTCTTCGAGTGTGAATAATAGGTCGTTATACACAATCTGTAACAATAGACCTGATATAAATGTTTATATAGAGATACATATAGTCCGTCCAAATCCAGAAGAATCCAAATTCGACCCGGGTTATGGGCATTAAGCAGGTAAATGAATGCAGCGCTGATCTTTATTGACAAATGCTTCCGTATTTTTATTTTTGTAGCGCCACGAGGGTCTTGTGGAGGTTGCATCCCGTTTTGATCCCTTCCGGAATCCCCAAAACCCTTTTGCATAACACGTCATCTTTTTGTAATAATAAAATCCAGATACTTAAAAGCCGAAAACGAAAGCGTTTTTCATGTATTGAAACTGCCGGACGCAGCCTGAGTGGAATCGGCAATGTGCGAATTCTTTTGGCACAAGCGAAATAAAGGTTTAGATTTTCACATTGACCTAAATAGAGATTAAACAAGTATATTTCTAACTAAAAACATTTATATACGTTTCCAATTATGCAAATATCATATCTAATGAGTAAGCAGTGATTGACGAACATACTCGTCATGAATTAGCAGATTTTTTTGTAGTGACTAGTATATTCTTCATGCGTATAAAACAGCAGATTTTTTTTTAATAAAATAAAATCGATTGACTGTACTGTAGAAAATAAATAGTTGTAAGTGGCATTTTACCTCAAGGTTAGATGCGCCAATTTTGTAAAAATTGGAAATAATATAAATTAGTAAATGCCTATTTAAGTAACATTTTCAGCTGTTTATTTCAAAAATATTGTTTGCTTTTCATCAAAAATTATTTTTACTTTTATACATTTCCATGTACATTCATTGAATTTATTACGTTTTTAGTTTAATACTTATGTATTTATGTTTATATTAACAAATAAGAAAAAGTTCGTAACAACATATCAGAACTTTGTAAAAATTATTTTTTTCTTCCGATATATTACTTACTCTGTGATTGACGAATATATTCGTCAAATGAGCTCGATTTGGACGACTCAAAATTGTGCCCACTGTTCGATATGAGCGCCACGATTAACTGGTTAAATAAATGATACGTATAAACTTTTTGACATCATTTTGATTTTTTTAAATGTAGGGATGGTTTAATATTTCAACTGAAAAAAAAAACAATTTTTTAAACGAGTTCAAATTAAATTCAAATAGAGAACATAACTCCAATCTATCCTATCTTTAAAGACATCACTATTTATTTTTCTGTGACATTTTTTAGTTATTTTGAACACACTGTTATTAACTTGTCTTCTGTCATTAACTATATGTTCTGTATTAGTTAAGTTCAGTTCTTTAATTGACAATCACTATATCTAAGGATGATTAACATCTTGACTAGCTTCATATCAAGCAGTAATGATCTTTAATGTATTTTCGTGCCTTATCGTGCCTTAAGGCAAACTTTCCGTACCAATTATTCAAATCGGTGAATCGGTGTTTTCGAAATCGTCGACGAAAATTTGTATCCGCACACATACACACACGCACACACACATACATCAATTTTTTCTGAGGTATGCCAAAATGTTCAGAAACCTTTGAAACGTAAAGATATATAAAAATATCATTTTCGATTTTTTTGCGATTACTATCTTACCCTACGGGAAGTTAAAAAAGCTTTCGGGGCATTGCTGCAACATTTATTAATACACTACTATAGAAATAATATCTAGTATGATAACAACATGAAATTAATGGTCAAAACCTGCCTTATCGAAACACTAAGTTCTGATCTGACCTGATTCTGATGTTGAAATACATATAAAAAAGTTAAGTTCACTTTGGTGGTACATCATGATTAATAAAATATAATATCATATCATGGCTTTGATAATTCATCTAATATCTATCAAGCTATCAATTTAATAATTTTAGTTTTAATCTATTTCTTGATTACCACTAATATAATAAACATATACGTATAAATCTAACTTTTGAAAACAAACTTTAATAAAATAAAATTTGCATTAATCACAAACATGTATGTAATACTTTAATTATAGTTGATACAAAAATAATGGATAGTACCGCCCTAAGGCAGGTTCGTGAGCTTAGTTAAGCTCTAACTCGATTCAGGGAAGAATAGAGTGAGAGAGTATTCCCATTGCCATTAAACATCGCAGTGCCAGAAATTGACTATTTTAATATATTTTTGATCTTTATTTTCAAAGTGAATTTGGACTGGTTGGACATGTTAATACATTTCACAAATTTGATGTAAATTACTCACTTATGAATCGAATTGCTCTTTCTTAAAAATAATTTCCAATATAGTTTCCCAAATGTAAGAATCATTTTTATGAAAGGTGCATTATCCTAATCCCGCCGATGTAGTTTTTGTGATGATGCTTTCGATTCCAATGTCATCGTTAGATGAGAGCAATTCAGAATTCGCAATTGGCAATTCTGAATAAATAATTAAGAAAACCTTCCACACCGTCGGTTCCATAATAAGAGGAGCCCGCTGATCGCATTTCGGCTACGTCGTTTTCGCATGTTCGCATATTATATCTCGGATGTCGGTTCCCGAGGGCTACTGAACTATTCGGATTGCACCTTGCGCCGACCTCTAAAAGCGCACCTCTGATCAGCGCATCGCAGACCGCGAACCGAGTAAGACACGCGGGCATTTATACCCAAAATCAGGTCGGGAATAAATAATTATTTTAGTGTTGAAATTTGATTACCGAATAATTTTCTCCTTATTTATTGATGTTTATTTTGTATTTTCCTAGTACTATTAAATTTTCGAAGCAGTTTAAGTTTTCCTCAGAAAATCTAGATAGCTATTTTTTATGTTTACTCGACGCTTCAAGTCAGTCATTGCAAGTAATGGTTAATTTTTTTTGAATGATTTTGAAAACTGTTTGAGTTAATTATTAATAATCAAAACATTTATAGCTTTTATGTAAAAAACTGCCGATGCATTTATTTCTTTCTTTTCTTCTCTCGAAAACCATAATCTGATTTTAATAAATCTAGCAAAGTACTTTTTAAATATGCCAGTGGGTAGTATTTGTGTTGATTGTATTTGGGTAAGGTGGATCAAGTCGTTTAATCCTGTAACTTAACAGTTAAATTAAACAGTTATTTTCATCGTTGTCAGCTTAATATCATAAAAAATATATTTTAGATCATATAATCTAAATAAAAATGCTAGTGGTGCATGGCACCATGCCTCAAGGCTGGAACTTTCCGTACCGTAATTTAAATTTTTCAAAGGGTCAGAAATGATAAATTAGATTATTTTAGAAAAATTTTGAAACTTACAAAAACATTTGAAAAATTTAATTTTTTGAAAGCTGACTTTTTATTTTTGTACTTAGAAAATTTTAAAATTTTTTAATGTGTTTTAATTCTCATCCATGTCGGTTGATCCAGACTGTTGTAAATTTCAGCCGCTCAATAGTATTTTTTTCCAATTTTTTTTTTTCGATCTCCGAAACCGTTGGACTTGACAATGCAAAAATTTAATTAATGCTTCATTACATCAATGCAAGTGGAATGTTTTTTTAATCATTGAAATTGAATGCACACTTTGCTTCTTATCTCGAAAACGGCTCGACCAGCTTTTCCTAATAACAACGAATTTCTCCTTGTCAATAGAAATCGAATGCTTTTTGAATAACTCAAATCGGTTGACCGTTGCTCCCGAAAATGTCGTCTAAAAATTGTATCCACATACACATACATACACACACATGCATTTTTTCTAAGGTATGCCAAAATGTTCAAAAACCTCTGAAACGTAAAGATATGCAAAAAATTATGTTTTCGGTTTTTGGACGATTGCAATAACTTATCCCACGCAATGATTAAAAATAAATATATTTTGTGTTATTTTACTTTTATATTCATCTATAGACGTGAAACAAAAATTTAATTTACCATTTTCTAGTTATTCTTTATTTATTAAAATAATGTTTATTACGTAAGACGTTGATTATACTCATTTATGTGATTCGGTTTTTTATTATTTATCTAATTCAAAAATAAAATTATCATTTACTATGTCTTTGGTAATGCCTGCTTTAACAAGACCAGTCCACAAAAATATTATGGCCACACAACAAATAATAGCATTTCTTTGGTTATAAATATAATAGCATGGTTGAAAATATTTTTAATTCAATTTTAATGGTCTATTTCGTGAATGGCATGCCGATAAATTAAAAAGTAATAAAACGTAATTTATTTTGAATTAAATCATTATGAGCTTTATTTGCAGTCTGGGAATTTTTAATGCGTGGCTTTTGAATAACACTAATTTTAATTATGCATATTAATTATC
Source organism: Ctenocephalides felis (assembly GCF_003426905.1). Classification (NCBI taxonomy): domain Eukaryota; kingdom Metazoa; phylum Arthropoda; class Insecta; order Siphonaptera; family Pulicidae; genus Ctenocephalides; species Ctenocephalides felis. The sequence continues at coordinate 66,198,409 of NW_020537324.1, forward strand.
TACTAATCGTCGATTAATAATTTTATTAATAAAAGTCTGATAGACTAGAGCTCATATAATTGATCGATTTTTAATTTTAATTTATTTATCTGAATCAGGATATGGATATTATAATAAATGGTATGGCTGTATTTTAAACTTTGATGATTGCAGTTTACATAATTTAATTGCAATTGGTTTTAACTTTTTGCATATTTTAATATAAATAAGTGCATATAATAATATTGGAGATCGATACACTTCTGTGCATTTGTGTGAGTACATAGAAAAGCTTTAATTATCTATAATTAATTAAAATAAGATTTTCACTCTAAAATTGGAACTGTATATCTCCATTATTATAGTGTCTTTTATGTTTCAATATCGTGTCAGTTTTATTTTATGATTATTGAAAACCGATAATTATAAAACACTATAAATCATTTTAAAGGCATAAACGCGAAGTCCTTGATATTTTTATGAATATGTAAGCAAAATCATGTTTTTGATACTTTATGTGCCGCCGCACAGTTATTTGACCTACATTATAATACCATAATGATTCCTAGAAAATTAGCAACACATAAAAAATGCGCTATTGGCCATGACGTAAGTCAAAATTCGCGATTGTTAATCATAGGTTTCGAGTGCCATTTGTGAAATTTATAGGAATCTATCTGCAATATTTAAGAAACTACGACATATTAGCAGTTTTATAAAAAAAAACTGATTTTTATAAATATTTTGTCAACTTGGTTTAATGCAACTATTCTAAAAATAAAGTACCTAAAAAGCGCTATTCAGAATGTCAATAAGGAATAAAAACAGATATTTTTACTGCAAAAAAATTAAGATAAACATGAACTTTTTTGTTTTGAACAAAGTTAACAAAGTTCATACTGATATAACTGCTACAAGATCTTGCAAGCTATAATAACATTTAAGAGCTTCACTTTTTTTTTATTATTTTACTAAAAAAAAGATTTTTTGATTAATTTAGAATCATGAAAAAAATGTGTTCTTTAGTGGACAATTTTAAAAGGATATCCCACATATTTTTATAAGTTCTTTGACAAAAAGATTAAATAATGCTTAAATAAATTTGTTTACGATATGAAATTACATTAAATTATTTCAGCCTACAGATAATTTGAGAGCTTGTTAACCTAGTATTGTCTTTTTACTGCAATTTTTTTTAAATAAATTATAAATGTTATAGGGAATAAAAAATAAAGTAGAGTAGGGCGGAGCACAAAGATCTAATTTGAGTTTCAGTAGTTATACTATCTAAATCAAATGATCTACATCAGAAAAAATAACACATATCAAACAAATAACTCTTGAACTATATGCAGTGAAATATTCAATTAATTCCTAATTATATAAATATGTTTTTTAGCTATTTTTCTAAAATTTATCACCTGTCTCTCAGTTTCCCATAGACTGGGTAAAATAAATATAATGTCTATTTTTAAATGTAAATTTTTTTAAATAATTAAACTAAATGATTTAATTTGAAATAAAAATTTCATATACACATTTTTTACAAACATTATACTGTAACCTTGATTTGGTACTTGATCAGAAGAAATATTCATCAGCAGAGATGCAATAACTATCAATTTATTCTTTGAAAAATTACTTTTTTTATCTTAATACACTTTTTTATTTTCTATTTTCTTATTGTTTATATAATTGCTCGAGTAAAAGTTCAGTTGGTCCTTTTTACACCAGCCTTACCTAATAAAAAGGCTTACCATGTATGCTTTTAGAGAGGCTCTATAAAAAACTGTTGGACATAACTTAAAAATAGCAATGCATCTTATAAAATAATTAAATAACGTATACTTAAAAATTATATTCAGGTATTGTGAACTAAACAACAGTGCTCAAAAACAAAACAACTAACTACAACAAAAATTCATTAACAAATTAATTCAATAACAAATTGGCAATGTGGTCGTTTATTTCGTGGTGACAATGTTTACCGATTTAGGACACATTATTTTGCCCTCTACTTTAAAATAGTATCGTTAAAAATGCCATATTTTGCTTGTTTTTGTGGTAATTTTGATGGACCTTTTTATCTGCGAATCATTAAACCCTGATCTACCCTGAAAAAAAAAATTAATTTACCATTAACATTTTACAACTAATATTAAAAATACAAATATAAATTATATAACACAAAACATGAACTAAATAATAGTGATATAAAACAAAAAGACCCACAACAACAAAAATACTTTGATTAATAAATTAACAATGTGACCGTTTATCTTGTGATGACAATGTTTCCCGATTTAGACTACATCATTTAGCCCTCTACTTTAAAATATTATCGTTGAAAATGCCATACTTTAGTTGTTTTTCAGACAATGGTGATGGACCTATTTATCCGTGCACTATTACAAATAAATTGAGTCACCCTAAAAAAAAATGTAGAGTAATTTAACCTATCATTAACGTTTTACAATAATTAATATTAAATATGTGAGCATATACTATATAAAATAAAAGGTCAAATATTCATAAATGAAGGAGAAAATGTGTATTAAATATTTAAATTTTAATAAAAAGTGATAACTTAACCCTTTCCACTAGCGAATTGCGAGATTTATATGAAATTTATCGCCGGAGCGGCGGCATCCGAGTCGAAAGGGTTAAAATATGAAAATAAAAGTTAATGAAATTTCAATATGTAAATTTATATTCTTTGATATTTATCACATATTTATTTCTTATTCCTTATTGTAAAGCCCATAATTTCCGATTATTTGTTGAATATTCATAATGAGAACTTCTCTCAGGATTCGGCATATGCATATGAGTTCGCATTATATAAACCCAATATGCATAAAAGAAAACTGTTCAATAGGTTTTTCTGATTAAAATGACTCGTTCTCCCATCAAACAAATACATTATTATATTCATAAATGTCAAATAGAAAGTCACCTTAGCCTGTTACATACATTGTACATGTGCAATTCAAGTCTAAGGCATGTGTGGTGCTCTAATTTATATAAAATAACGTGTATAATTTCTGACACAGCACGTATTAAATCCGGGCGGGTCGCTTGCATTGCATGTAAATAAGTGAAAGGGTTTTCGATTTGCAACAAGTATTTATTATTTAATATGCCAATAGAATTACTCACATAATTCAATTTGATTTCTCTATATCGGCGGGCCTACGGCGAAAATCAGTTGGAGACCTTTAACGTTCGTTCCGACACGATTGTAGGGTGTCTTGGGTAGAGCGACAGCTGGTGAATATGTTAAATTTATCCAAAAATTTTAATCGATAGTTTTTTTAAAAGATTTTATATACACAAATTCAGCAAAGTCACTTAGATTTTTTTAAAATTTTAATCACTGTTTTTTTTATATTCAAGCAGGGTGGCTCATTAAATTAAGACCAACTCATTGAATTCTTATGAAACTGTTAAAATATAAATTCACCAGTTAACTGTGGCGCAAACATTAAACAGTGGCGAACACAATGGAATCAAACTTATGACGAGTATATTCGTCAATGACAGAGTAAGTGCGCTAGAAGATATAAGATAAAAATATGGGCTTTTTTACAAATTGAAAAATGTTATTACTAAATTTTACTTTATTGTTATTTAAGCATTTATTACATACGTATTAAATTGAAAACGGATTAAATTCAATGACATATTATCTTTAAGTTTCAAGATCCCCCCTGAACATTTTGGCATACCCTAGAAAAAATGTTTGTATTTGAGTGTGTGCCTATGCGTATGTGTGGTTATATTTTTTTGTCGACGTTTTCGTTCGACATCGAAATTGAATGATTCTAAAAATATTTTTCCCGTGTTGAGGTAATGAAGAATTTATCACATTTTTGCAAAGGAAGATCCAGCGTCATGTATGATCTTCACAAATTATTAATATTTTTATATACAAATATAATTATTGGTAAATAGGTAGACATTTACACAGGTACACAGGTAGACAGGTAAACGGGTAGAAAAGTTGAAAAAAAGAAAAGTAGACTGGAGGGCAAGTTGGCAGTTATAACTGATAGACAAGTAGATAAATTGGCAGCCAGGTTAGATAATAGAACGGGTAATCAGGTAAAAATCTAGAAATTAAGACAGGTACACAGATAAAGTCGTAGAATGGTAGACAGATATACAGGTAGATTGATTAACTAATAGACAGGTAAGCAGGTAGACAGATAGCCTTGTATAGAAGTAGACAGGTAGACGGATAAACAGATATACCAGAATAAATGTAATGAAGTAGAAAAGTAATCTGACAAACTAATAGAGAGGTAGACAGTTTAACAGAAAGCCTTGTATAGAAGTAGAAAGTAGTAGTAGAAGACGGATAAACAGGTAGACGCAAATAAATGTAGACAGGTAGACTTATAGAGAGATAGATCATATATGAATAAACGACAATTATTTACTAAATCGATTATGTACACATATCAGGGATATGTGTAAATATTATGCCATATTGCCATAAGGCAAAATGCCACTTACAACTAAATTTTTTTTACAAAAAATCTATTTTAATGGCAAATGGTCGCTGTTTTAGACGCATGACAAATAAACTCATCAACACAGAAAATTCATACGAATATATTCGTTAATCACAATAATATTATATTAAATTTATTAATTATATTCAAAAATATTATTAGTCCTTATTTCTTACATAGTTTTTAGTAGGGTAAATAAAAATAATGTGTAAATCAGAGAAATCTAAATTTATGAATTATAGTAATTAATATATTAAATTCCAAATATCATATCAAATTAATTATTCTGAATATTCAATGTATTACCAAAATTACATAGTAGAAGAATTGTGCTTTCTTATCTTATAGATATATAATATATATCTTTAATAGTTCTGTTCAAAATTCGAGAATATATTTATAATTAATAACAAAATTAAAAAAATAATAACGAATATCTATCATATCTTATAAAAATCTATTTAGTATGAAACCAACATTTAATATTAATTATAATTAAAATTAAAATAATAATAAGTGATTGCAAAAAATCGAAAATGAAAATTTTTGTATATTTTTGTGAAGATATAACTTGTAAAAAATGGTTGTTTGTATGTGTGTGTGTGCGTATGTGCGGATACAAATTTTCGTCGGCGATTTCTAGATTACAGATTAATTTTATATTTTTCAAAAATTTTATATCACGGTACGTCAAGTTTCAGCAATTTGCCATGTGGCACAATAATATGCGACACTAGTTAATTATTAATTTTATGTAATTTTTATTAATTGTGAGTAAATTAATATCCAGCTCTCTTTTCCTCCAGTGTGTGAGATTTTTTTAATATGCGTACCACTCATTTTTAGGGTACCAATTCCGCGTTTCAACTAGGGTGTATCGCTGTGGTTATATTCAAAACAACCCTTTGTGATTTTTTTTTCGCCGGTAAACAGCAGTAAGGCAACGTGAGGCGTTGGTGTGCAACACCCAGAGGGCGCATTGGATAAAAAAAGTATGTTACATTTCCATATCGCGGAATTAAATGATTACACATCGGATATATCGGTTGATTATTAAAAAGAGGATTTGATTTTGAAACGGATTTTGATAGGGAATATAGGGAGAGGATGAATTTTAATCTCTTGCGTTATTTGTTCTGTTCTTAATTTAAAGGTAATAAGTCACCTTTAGTAGTGTGTGTAGTAACTCACAACTCATCTCTAATCGGTTGTTGTTGTTTTATTCATCTGAATTTAGAATATACTATAAAAATAAAATAATTTTTTTTATCAAGGTATGGGTAGTCCGGGGTTTAAAGGTTCGAGGATAAAAAGGTCCTTCATCCATAAAACAAGTAAAATATAGAACTTTTGAAATTTATTTTTTGAAATATATTTTAAAGTAGAGGACAAGAGGTGTTCAAACAGCCATCTTCTTGATACGGGCAACTTCGATATCTGAAGATAAACACACACATTTTCACTATTTTAATGAAAGTACATTTTTCGTTGTTAGTTTTTTTGGTTTGATTTTTTTAATATACTTTATGCAATTGTTTTATAAGGTGAGTTATTATTTTTAAGTTATTATTTTTCAAGTTATTTTTAGCATTTTTTTTCTCTAAACTTCTAAAAAAAACAACATGTAGTTGGTATAAGAAGAACCAACTAAACCTTTATTTTAGGTATAAACAGTAAAAAAATAGTAAATAAATATGTAAATTAAGTTGTAAAATACGTTACTGTACATAAAATAAATTTAGTAGTAATTCCAACTTTGCTGATAAATATTTCTGACAAAGCACCAGATCAAGGTTATCTACAGACTAATCTTTGTAAAAAATGTGTCTATGCAATTTGTATTTTGAATTGGTCAAATAATGTAGCTATTATTCTATAAAAGCTAACTTCATTTTAGGTATAAACAATGAGAAAATAATAAATATGTAAACTAAATTATAAAAAAGCATTTCTACAAGAGATAAAATCAATCAATAGTAATTCCAACTCTGCTGATGAATATTTCTGACAAAGTACCAGATCAAGGTTATATACAGTCTAATCTTTGTAAAAAATGTGCCTATGAAATTTGTATTTTGAATTGGCTAAATACTGTAGCTATTATTCTATAAAAGCTAACATGTGGTTGGGGTAAGAAGGATCAACTAAACCTTTAATTTAGGTGTAAACAATGGGAAATTAATAATAAATATATAAAAAATAAATTATAAAAAAGCATAAAAAAGATAAAATCAATTAATAATAATTGCACCTCTGCTAATGAATATTTCTGACGAAGACGAAGACCAGATCAAGGTTATCTACAGTCTCTAATTTTTGTAAAAAAAATGTGCTTTTGAGATTTGTATTTTGAATTGGTAATAATGTACCTATTAAAATTAAAAGCAAGAAGAAATAAGCTTAGAAATTTCATGAATAGATTTTATATTAATATAAATATTTATATGCAAATAAAACGATAATAAATTCATTTCTTGATCTAAAGTACTATTGTTGAACCTTATGAAAATAACTATAACAAAGTTTGTTAATTGCCCATGGAATAAGTTGTAGTAATAGCAACAAATGAAAATGTTTAAAGGCCTTTGCGTTTCAAGACCTTCTGATTGATGCATATAAATGTTGTGTGCATGTATGTATGTGCGGATACAAATTTTTATCATTTAAAATTAAAAATAACACATTGGGTATATTAGCTTTTGGCTGTCTCTTTTTATCCCGCCCATGGGACAAAAAGGGTCAGATGACAAATTTTAGAAAAATGGTAAAAGAACATTTTTTATAATTAGGAATTAACAGAGAATTTCACTGAAAATAGTAAAAAATCGATAGTTGCCTAATTGATACGTGCCACGTGTTTATATAGTTCATCTGATTTTTTGACAGTATAGTTACTAAAAAAGCTAAATTTAGCCTTTGTGTCCTTCCCTATAAAATTCTATAACATGAAATATGATGCATTTATTTATTTAAACAATTGGATTAAAAGACTCTTCTTTTCTCTTCGCATCTGTTATATTGGAAATAAGAATGATATTTTTTTTGAAGAAAATGTATATAAATTACCGTAAATTTTATATATATTTATCCAAGTAATAAGAATTCAAAGATATTTGAACAATTTGCAAATTGATAAAACTATTTAAGCTTCTTACAAATAATTTGTTTTATGTACCATACACATTAATAATTTCTTACGAGAATTTATTTTATTAGGAATTTTTACACTCATGTTACAATAAGTTTAACAAAAATGCAAATTAGAAATATTTCATTTACATCCGATGCTTGTAATTTTTCCACGTGAGAGCTTTTGGCTATGAGCTATCCATAGCCTCGTGGCGGATGCCGCGGTCCAGCTTGATATTTCGACTCCAGACATTTTTCGCGGAATCTTCGTGGCCAACTCCGCCCATTGGTCAATCACGTAGGTGCCCCCTTGGACCTCCCCACGCGAGTCTTCATTCTTCATTCTTCATTCGGGAGAAACGTTAATTAATCTTGAGCGAAGCGGGCGAGTGCGAGTGCGAAGCGCCTAGCTTTTGTTTGTCTTCGGACTTGAATGAACTCACAAGTCAGAACAGAACCGTGCTGCGGTCTGCCGGTCGGTGTTGACCTAGTCCGGATTTTCGACTTTTATTAGAGTAGATAGTATATTTTATTTTATACATACTATGATAAATTGCATATAGTTTTTTCATTCCATATTATTTTGAAGATACAATCACAATTTAAGCTAAATGCATGGCATTGTGCCTTAAGGTTAATTGCTGTATCCTCCCGTAACGTACTTCAAAATTTTAAGAGCTTTAACTTTTTTGGAAAACTTTGAATAAAAAATACATTTTTAAGAATTTTGAATATTTTGGAAAAAAAAATCGAATTCTATGAAAATTTTGTAATCCCTTCAAATTGAATTGGTTGAACCATACTGTCAAAAATCTTGATGACACTTGTTTGAATTCTATATGTGAACTTTAAACATTGCAAATCTTGGTACGAAATCCTTTGAATGGAAACAAATATTGTACTTATTATAAAAAATCTCTATAGAATATCTGATAATTTGATGTGTATATGTATAATAATCACTTTTGGCCTTCAAATGAAATTCTTTTAAATTTTTTTCTGGATCTTCAAAACTGCTGGAGCTGCATTTCTAAAATTTATTCAATACGTCATTTCGTCATACAAGTGTAATGCTTTGTGAATCATTATCAAATGCTGTGTTTTCTCAAAAACTTTTAATTGACGTTTTTGCATTTTATGCCTTGTAACTTCGAAACACATCTTTTCATCAACAGTAGGAATCGAATGTTTTTGAATCATTCCAATCGGTTGACCTTTGCTCTCGAGATCGTCGACGAAAAATTGTTTCCGCAAATACATACACATATACATACATACACGCACATACAGATACCTGCATCAATTTTTGCAAAGATATGTCATAATGTTCAGAAAGTCTTGAAACGTAAAAACCTTTAAACATTTTCATTTTTTGCGATTACTTACCCTACGCGAAGCAAACGAATTTGGTATAGCCATATTTTTTAAGGTTCAACAATAGTATTTTAGATAAACAAATGGATTTGTTTTGCAAACTTTTCTTATATAAATATTTATAATAAAATTTAATCCGAACTTAAAATGATTAAGCTTATTTTTCCATTCTTTTAATAGTAATTTTGCTTTCTCTTTCTTCGATTTATTTTTTTAATAGCAATTTATGGTTTATATCTTATTTTTCTGAAATTTGTAAAATTTAAAATAGTGAATGTTTAAAATTGAGATTCTTGTTAGCCTTAATTTTAAACCTTTAGGTCACACTTAAAATTTCGTTTATTGTTTACATTTATTTTTAGCTATACGCTCTTAAAACCTAAATTGAATTTGATGGGGAACCTTTATAGAACCTTACATCGCCTTTTTAAAAAAGCTTTGATGGCATTTAAATCAAATGAATTTTTATTCATTATACACATATCATATTATTTTATAATGCTTAATAGTTACTATAAAATATACATTAACTGTTTTATTTTAAAATCACTGTAAATAATTATTATTTTAAAATAATAATTACGTCCCTCAAGGTACATAATTTATTATGGTCAGGTTGTATAACCTCCACAACCTAAAACTTTTTTCAAAAAAAAAAAAAAATTGCAATGTTCAGCAAAGTGTCAATATAATAAAATTCATAATTAATCATTATAACTTTGATATTTGACTTTAAATCGTAAATATATATTTTTGAAAATAATATTATTTAACACAAATTAATAACAAAGAAAAACTAATAACAAGTTCAGCACTGTAGAATATGTTACTTGCTTACACTACATTCGTTTTATTCAAATTTGTTGGGAACATATTAAATTATATATGTTAGCGGTTGTATTAAGTCTTTTTAACTTTTTTAAATTTATTTGCGATTCGCTTTCATTAATTTACAATGCCTACATATATATCTGCATACGTAAAGCCTATATACTTATATATTATCCTATACTTAAACATTTATTTGTAAGTATCTTATTGTTTTATGTGTTTGTGTCTTATTGGTAGAGTTTGTTTTTACGTATAATTCTTAATGGCCAGTTGTTCTTTTGCATGATGTCAATTCGATTCATTGAACTTTCTAAAAATATTTGTGATGATGCTTCAAGTTGTGGGAAAAATTACACTATGTGTGGCATTTCCGATTTATCTGAAGCGAGCGTGTTTTTGCCAGCCTGACCTTGCTAATTGCAAGCAAATATAAAAATTATTTAGTAAAAAATGTCTAAAACGACGCACCTGCACAATTCTGTTTACTGCGTCGGCCTACGTGAGTTGCTATGACAATATAGTGCAAGACGTTTTACGTATCTAATAGAGACAAAAAATATTTTCTTATCACGCCCGTTACTACTTACCCCTGTTACAATAAGCCTTTACCTCTCCTTGATTTAGCAAATTTTGAACATCTTTTATTTTAAATAAGTTGCAATATAGAATCGAATTTTTGCACGTTACTATATCATAATATAGTATACCTTCTCCTAAGCTTTTTTGTTATTTGAGATCAATACTAAATATTCTTAAACGAAAGGGCACCTCTTTCACTTTTAATTGAAAACAATACCAAGTAATTCAATCGTTTTTTCTGTATTCTTTCTTTTATAAAAATTATATTAGAAAATATCTTCTTACAGTTTGAATTCTCTATTGTCGAGATGTATTTTCAATAACGTTAGCAACATGATATGATGCTTATTTATTTGCAAACAAAAGGATTTGGTGAAAGGACCGATGTCAGTACTCGGTCGCCGTCTTTCATATAGAGGGCTTTCGATATAAAGGACACACTTTGGCACTTTATAAATATGGAGCTATATAAATTAGATCTCGTTTCTATTCTAATGCATGTAAAAATGAAAACACATAATGTAAAATCATTTGACCATTGACAATTTTTTAGATTTAATCTTTTATTCTAGTTTTTCAAATCTGATCATTGATTTGATTGACCATTGATATCTAAATTTCTATCATCAGAATCTTAAAGATTGCTTTTCAATTCGTATGAATTATGTCGATTACTTTTTTTTTATTCTTTTTATTGAATTACAATCTGTGTGTCGATTATTGACGAGAAGTTTTAGCAACTTGCCCCAATGCAAAATAGCACTTACATTTAACTAAAATTTAATTTACATCAACTTGACATAAAGTCAAGACAAAATTTTGAATAAGATCGCACACGGAGCTCAAAAATATTATATTATACGCGGTGATTTTTGCATCACATGTGCAGACTGTAATAATTGGTCATCAGCGTATAATTACATGGAGCAGCGTCAACGGTTTTTTGTTTTATTAAAACGATATACAGCAATCAAGAACGGCTTTTTATAATTATACCGCACGATCATGAGAATTGCTTTATTAATTTTTCAAAAGAGCGCAAAAAAGATTAGTCGTATTAATTTTAATTCGCGTCTCATCGTTTTGTTTGTTTAAATTTTTTGTCCAAAATCATTTGTGCAATATGAAGCGGAACATGGATAACATTCAAGTAACATGTGTATTTTTAATTTTTTGTTAAAGATTAAAATTATTTATATGTGTGTTGAATAATAACTTTTACTAGATATCTTTTGGACAGCTGCATCGATTGCTGCGACTAAGAAACTCAATGAATGAAATATTATTAAAAGCCAAATTTTCGTATCAAATAAAAATATTATGATACGGATATATCTTCGTATGAGTTGGTATTAACAAACTGTCAAAAAGCTATGTATTTAATGTCCAATCACGCATTTTACTAATAGAACCAAACTTTACGTATGTATTATCAAACAGACATCAGAGAATTGCACTTCTGATAAGATTTTTATTTGAGGTTTGAGTGATTTGTAGGTATGTGCAAAACGCCTGATTACACAGCAATTACATAGCTTTTTGACAATTTGTTACAACTAACTAATACGCATTATCTTAACATTTCTATTTTGTTCAAGAACTAGCCCCTAAATTACCTTTTGTCTTAACGCCTAGGAATTTATTCAAAAATGTAATTAGGGCGAGCTTTATATGGTCATAGCCTCAAAATATTTTAAACAACTTGATATTTTAGAATATATTTAACTTTTTTCAAAAAATTTAATAAAACGAAATTATACAAACTGAACGAAATTATCCATTACTATCATTAACAAATATTTAAAACGAAAACATTGGTATACTTAATTATTTTTATATTTTTGTTGTTGATCTTTTGTTGTTTGTCGAAAAGTAATGAAATAATGATTCGCTAACGAATACTTTGTCAGTTTTCTGAGTTCGAGCTTTTTTATTATTATTGTTATTATTCGAGGCGGCATTATTAACTTCGTTGTTATTTTAAATTCTTTATATTAATGCAGATTCAGAATTGTGTGCGGTTGGTTTTTTATGTTCCGGTGGTGCATTGAACTCGGGATGCATCACCGGAATAATGACTTGTCAGATACAAAATATAAATATAGAGAATAAAACGAAAAAACAAATATTTCTACACGTTCGCAGGCAATTAATTTCGCAACGATTTGGAAGGTTTGTGGAAAAAACAAGGGAGGTGGAACTTGTATTTATGATTATATTACTGTGATTTTGTATCTTTAGTTTCTGCAACAAAATTTTATTTATTTTGAACTATTATTTGCCACTTTCTTAGCTTTAATGATGCGCATTTTTAGCAACTTTTATAAAGTGGGAAAGGGCGGGGCACAAAGGTCCAATTTGGCTTCCAGTAACTATACTAAATTAACTGCATGACAAAACATAATATATATATTTTTTTTTACCTCAGTTTTATTTAGCAATCAGAAATACATAAAGATTCCTATGAGCTAAAGCGACAATATTTATGAGTGATGCCTAAGAAGAACTCCAATGAGAACTTCTCATTTTTTCAATTAATATGATATTATATTAGACCTAATCTAAGACTAAGTCTAAGGGTCATTGTCGTTTCAACCTCCTAATGCCAAAAGGTTGATTAATGTCAACTATAGATTGGTTCGAATGTGAGCCCAGTTTGCGTTTGTATTTTTCAACAAAATAAACAACTATCAAACTATGTTCAATAAAATGTCAATTTTTCTCCTAGTTACAGAAATATGTATTTATACTATTTTATTTTTTATTTTTAAATGACAGTGACAAATTGTCATCCGTTCCTTTTTGACCCAAGATAAGGGACAGCCAGGAGACAAACTGATCCAACGACTTTTTCTAATTTTAAAGAGTTTTTACAAAAAAATTGCTACTTTATTTAAATTGAAATACAAATTTTATGGAAACATTTTACAAAGATTTCATTGTATATAACCTTGATCTGGTTTTTCAAACAAAACATTCGTCAGCAGATTTCATAACTACTAATTTAATTTATTTCTTGTAAAATTAATTCTGTTAACTTATTTTTTACATTACTGTTTCTTATCGCTTACACCTTTGCCAATGTATAGATTCAGTTTGTACTTTTTACCCCAACTACATGTATTTATTTATTTATTCATAAGCAAGCTGCAATCAATAATAATAGATATTATTTCAGGCTTTGTCAAGTATATTCATAATTAATATTAAAAGGATAGTAATATTATAATAATCTTAGTAGCTGCACGAATTTCGCTTCTGACAAGGTAAGGTATTCTGAGGTTATATTGAAGAAACTGTTGAATCTAACTTAAAAATAACAATATATCTTACAAAACAATTAATTTATGCATACCTAAAAAAATCTTCAGGTACTATAAACTAAAATACAAGAGATCAAAAACAAAAAACTACCAAGGAAAAAAATACTTTTGGTATGAATGTTGACACATTTCCGTATGAATTGAGATGATGACAGGTTACATGTTTTTTCCTTCTACTTTAAAATAATTATTAAAAATGGAACCTAGCTTAACCAATGGAACAAAGAGATATTTATAATGATAACATCAGAATCAAAAGATACTTTAAAGCCTTAATAAGATCTAATAAAATAAATATTATATAAATAGTGATATTTTATCCAATGTAATTGATCTTTGGTTTTTAAAAATTAGATTCTAGAATTCGGCCCGATCCACATTGTCTTACTTTTACTTTTCTGTCCATCTGTTGCACATCTTTTTCTCTATAAGTAAAACTGTGATAATAGGTTCCCTTTGCATTTCATTATGCCGTTAAAGTTTTACACAAACAGATATTTTATTAAATATACCAAGCAGGTATTTTATTAAATACTCAACGTGTTTTACACTCATAAAATGAAACGACCATATTAAAACAATACAATCGCTCGTAAATAACGTACCTTATTTTCGCAGTCAAAACATTGCATTCAGCGGAGACTCGTGAATGAAATGAAAACGAAACCTTTTCGCGGGAGAGCCCTACATATACAATATCAGTATCAGAGCACTCACCGAATCATTACGTGTGTGGTAGAAAAACTCACTGGAACATCTGCCATCACGTCCGCTCTACTCCGCCGCCGCGTCCGTTCGCGATGACAACTTTGACCTAGATCTACGGCGGAGTCAAGGCCGCGAGAGATCAGCGCGATCGCCGTGCTTCGCGTCGTTGCAGGCTCTCGGCTATACTCCCTTTGAATTGTTCGCTTCGGACTCCGGAGCACGTCTTTACCGGATTATTCTTTGTTTTGTTGCGATTTTCGTTTTACGGCAATTAATTTATTTTAGTTTTTTTCTTTTATGAATTTACTCTTTAATTTTGTTTGATGTTGGTGATTGTCCCTGATTTTTTTAACGTCGTGGTTTGCCAAATTATATTATATTTTTTACTTTTATTTATTTTTAACGCGAGTTACACACTATCAACAATTTGTGGTAAAAAGCTAACAAACTATTGTGTACATATAATTAAATCGATCGATTTTTGAGAAAACTTGAGGAAAATGCATCATAGTCGGCTATCCAGGATTAAAATTAAAACCACCAAATAAACTAATATTGGAATACAATTGTAGTGCTTTATTTTGATGCTGTCAGTGTTTTAACTTCATATGACATAATTAATATAGTTAGGTAAAATTAATCTTTGAATCATTCACAAATATTCGGCTATCTAGGATTGAAATTACCACTTTTTTTATTTGAACAGCGATCAGAACTTATGGGTCCTATGAGCCGTTGTGAAGAATTTCTTACAGACTACGTTTGTTTTATTATAGATGACAACCCAAACAGTTGTCTCATCTTTATGTGATGAATTTTTATTATTACAATTATTGTAATAGTGATGACTTTTTTATTAGTGCAGCAATGCCGTATCAGGGCTATTTTCACAGTAAAATTGCAGTGGATTATTTTGATGTTATCTGTGCTTTTATAGTTCATGTTACATGATTGATATAGTATGAATTATAAATTTTTGAACCCATGTCTAATATCAACTTTCTGTTAGTTTTGCCCACAAATTAAACTATCTTATAAAGCTGCCTTGTATGGTAATATTATTTAAAATTGATTAATAGAATGCTGAAATTAAAACTATTGTTTATTTAATTCTACTACAAAACAATAGTCAAGAAATCAGTATAAAGACAATAAAACATAGGGCATAAAAAACATAAAAAGTATGAATCTCCATATTTATTTTTTCCAAAAATAAATATTTTTATTTAATTACTCTATTTGAAAAGTCAAGAGCATCCAAGAGATTATCAATTTATAAATTCTTATGATTGCCATCAATATAATCAGTTTAAGTTAAAAATTTATTACAGAAAAATGATATGGTAAATGGGGGCTTAAAGATCAGCGAGTAAAAAGGTCTACATTATTATCTCAAAATCAAGTGAAAAATTTTATTTTTTAACGATATTATTTTAAAGTATAGGGCAAAAGTTGTGTAACTAGCCTAGAATTGTAATTTTTTAAAATTTTTTTGTTAGTTTTTATTTTATTTTGAGCAGTGTTACAATACCCAAATATAATTTTTTTAAGTATACGTTATTTGAATGTTTCATAAGGTGTATTGTTAATTTTAAGTTAGATCCAACAGTTTTTTTTATTTAATCTCTAGAATAACTTACATGTGGTTGGGATTTAAATAATAAGAAAATAGTAAATGAAAATATATAGTGAGTTAAAAAGTGGCAGTTTTGCAACCGATTGATTAAAATAATAACTACTTTAATTCCAATGATAAATTCTTCTGACAAAGCTTTATTTGAAGGTTGTATATACAACCAACAAATAAGACAAATACAACTTCTGTTTAAAATTAAATTTTATAAAGCATATTTATAACCTAATTTGTTCAACCTAATGATTAACCTGCAATATTGATTGAATAATATAGCTATTATTCCGTAAAACCTCTTAAAAATTAAAATAAAATAGACATTCTTTTTGCCTTCTGGATGTTGCTGTTTTTACTCCGCCTATAGGGTAAAAAGACCATGATTTTGGAAAAATAGCAAAACAAAATTTTATACTATGTTGAATAAACTAGGAATTGCATTTAATATAGCTTGATAATTGTTTGTTCGATATGTGCTATTTGTAGTGATGTAGTTGGTTTGGTTTTCGAAGTATATACTTCCTGGCAGTTAAATTAGACTTTTGTGCTCCAGCCTACCCAATTGCTTATGTATTATTTATCAAAATTGAATTGGTTTTTTAACTACCCAAGTTCGTTTTTTAAATTATACCGTATAATTTGAAAAAAAATCCACCAAATTTCAGTTGGTTTGGTTTTCAAAGTATATACTTGCTAAATGTTGAATTAGACTTTTGTACTCCTGCCTACCCAATTAATTGCTTGAATATCATTGAGCAAAATTGAATTGGTTATTAACTACCCAAGTTCGTATTTTCAAATTATATTGAACAATTTGAAAACAATTCTTTTCAGAAAAATTTTAGTTGGTTTGGTTTTAAGTATATACTTGCTAAAAGTTAAAATAGACTTTTGTTCTCCAGCCTACCCCATTGCTTATATATTATTGGGCAAAATTGAATTGATTTTTTTTACTACCAAAGTTCGTATTTCTAAATTATTCTGTACCATTTGAAAAAATTCTTTTCTCAATTCCCCGTTGAAAATATATGTAGTTATATACATGTACATTTGTTAGCGTCGTCGTCGGCGTACAGGTTTTTGCAGCAGGTTTGCAATTTGTCGGCTGCATCTGGCCGAGGTGAACGTTCAAGGTGAAAAGTTTATGGACTCGAGCGGGATGACTTGCGTGAATTATTACACTGATTCCATGCAATATCAAGACAATATATCTTTTGCCGAAAATGTTGTTGTGCATTTTTTATTATTGCAATTCAGTTCCCAATTAGTTTGATAACTATATATTCCGACCTAGATATATATTATATGATGTGAGGTTTATATGATTCTAGAATTATAAGGATCATGGTCAGAAAAAATCTAAATTGACATGTTTACTGCTCAGATTTTGTTAATAAAACAACAATAAATTTTGTTAATTTGAATTTAATTAAAGTTCAGTGAAGTATAACATTTATCAAATTGGTTGCTGCATTTTTATTACCAACGTGTTTGCAGTACCTTAGAGACAATCCAATTATTTTTTTTCAATGTAGGGTACCGAGGTCCAATTTGACTTTCAGTAATAAATAATTACTGAAAGAGGGCAAAATAATACAGAAGTCTAATTTTAACAAAATAGTAAAAAAATATATTTCTATTAACAGGAGTTGACTGGGAATTTTACTGAACATAGTTTGATACATTTTATGTGTACAGCAAAATTACTACACATAAAATTTATCGAACAAACAGCTATTGAAATATGTTCAGTAAAATTCCCAGTCAACCTATATTTATATAAAATATGTTTTTTTAACTATTTTTCCAAAATTTTTCATCTGTTTCATTTTGCCTTATGAAATGATCAAAATTAGAAGTTTTTTTTCTATTTATTTTTGGCTTCTGATTTACATAATTTTGCCATTACGTTTATCTATACAGTTGTAGCAGAAATTAGAAGTTCATCTTTAAACAATAAATTAATCCAGCATACAAATCCTACTATTCGAGGGATTCACAGACCATTAAGAAGAGAATAACTATTAATTCAATGTATTTTTTTAAAAATAGTTTTATTTTTTAATTTAAATTATATTTTATTAACTATTTTTAATTGTTTACACATTTGGCAATGTGAAGATTTTGTTGATGCATTTACCTCATTCACATGTAAGTTTTTATAGAAGTTATATAAAAAAACTGTTGAATCTAACTTAAAAATAGCGTACCTATACCTTAAAATTTTATTCAGGTATCACAAACTAAACACAAAGGCTCAAAACCAAGAAAACTACCAACAAAAAAAATCTTTTAGTATGAATATTGATACATATCCATTTATCTATTGATATGGGCGTCGCATAAAGATGATGGCTGGTTACTTTTTGCCTTCTACTTTAAAATAGTATCACTAAAAAAATCTATTCATATACATTCTGCACAAATATATTCTTCATATATAATGATATTTTCAGCGTCATTAAATATAAATATAGTATCAAATTGATAAATTTATTTTAATTCATAGCATATAATTATATCAGACACGTCATTTTTTACCCACTAATGTAGTTCATACTGTATGTTTAATTTTATATGATTGATATTTAGATATTAATATTAAGACTGGTGTTGGAGGTCTCGGAGGCGTTTACCAAATTTGGACGCTTACGTAACAAACCCCGATAATTATTTGTTTCAGAAACAAAAAGACCAGACAGATTACATGCATCGAAAATTCACTTTATGATATCTGACATGGAATTTATATCTGTTGCACGTCTAGATTATTACATATTTAAGATTGCAGAAAAAAAACGAATTAATTTTAGCGAGCACTGTCAAATCTTCCGTCGCTAATAAATAATTCTAGTTGTTTTTATTTCAATGTCATTTTGATAAACCTGCAATTATTTCGTTACCTATGCGCTGGTGGTTTGATTGGAGACCTGGTGTAATAAAACTAGCGGTGCATGGCATCGTGCTTTAAGGCAAAATTGCTGGAACTCCTGCCGAACATATGAATTTTTGACAAAAAGAAATTTCTTAATAATTTTTTGATTGACTAAATTTTTTTGTATTGTGATTTAGTAAACTAATGCAAAACACGACTGAATTAGTTAAAAAGTAATAATTTGTAAAATAGAATTATATAGGGTATATTCACTGATAGTCCACAACGCAGACTGTTCTTCTGCCAAAAACATAATGTATTTTATATTATTTTAATTTTTGGCGCATCTCAGCTGCTTTTCTGCAATAATAATGTAGACATTATATTTTTCTTAATCATAATCATTAATATATCATATTTTAATATTGTCTTAGCCTATTAGTGAATTGAAATGTTTGGCAGATGGCAGTCTTCATTTGTTTTTAATGTCAAACAATGCCTCAAATATTTTCAATGTTAAACAATGATAGGCGTTTTTTGTAATTTTTTCTATTTTTTTACAATCTAACTATATTTCTATAATTCAAAAAATCTTTAAAAAATCCCTTAACAAACTTCATAAAGCTTTATCAAAATCCGTATAATCGTTTATAGGAGGATTATCCTTTCATACATCATTACAGATATATATATATATATATATATATATATATAACATAAACGCTTGGTAAATCAAAAAATATTTTATACTTTCAATCAAGATATCTCTTCAATTTATGTGCCTGAGCGTTTCGTGTATGGGTAAACAGTCTGGACAATTTACATAAATTCATTTGAGACCATTAATTAATTCGATCACGTATGTATCAAAATAATTATCAAAATCAGAATTAAATTTAGAATTCGCGGAACGTTTTCAGAATCAGGAAGTTCCTCTCGAAAAGAAACTAGGACTTTGTCTGTCTGACAATGAGACGTCTAACATGAGCAAACATATAATTTACATACTGATAGAAAAAAGATCGATGAATAAAAAACCGATATCACCATTTAATTAGTTGTCTTGACAGATGAACTGATGATTGTAATAGACCGCCTAGAGATTAGCCGAAAACACGAGGTCACGTCAACACAACACAGAGGTCTCCAAACAGTTTTGATTTAATATCTCGATTATAGTTTTTTTACGAGATATGCATATGCTAATATATTCATCCTTTAACTTATTTTAGCATTTGCATTTTCAACAAACACATAAATATTTATTGTGTCGTAATTCTCTTGCTACTTGGAAACAGATTATTTTTTAATCCTTTAATATGTAGTCAAAACAGTAGTTAAATTAAATCGTGGACAGAATAATATTTTGTTAGAAATGTATCGGATTGTTTTCAAGGAGTCCATCGGTTAGCGCGGAATTTAATAAAATATTTTCATCACCTCTAATATAAATTTTTTTAGATATTTATACATTTATATGCTTTCTTGCATTTCAAATAGATGTTAAAACTAGTGGGGTGCATGACATCGTGCTTTAAGGCAAATTACTGAAACTTCCCGTACCGTAATTAAAAATCTTGGTACGGAAACCAATAAAATTTTCAAAATGTGTTCACATTATTAAAATCTTTATAAAATATCTGATAATCCAATAAACATTTTTGACCGACAAGTGACATTTTTTAGCTTATTTTTATTGAGAGTCCATAACCGCTGGACCTGCCTTTCAAAAGATTTAATCAGTTCTTCATCTTGTCAATACAAGTAAAATGTTTTTTAAATTATTAAAACCGGACTCTACGTTATCTTAAAAACTGAGTTATCGTTTTTGGCACATTTTGCCCCGTATCTCCGGAATGGCTATTCCTGCCTTCGTCAAAAACTAATCAACACGTCTCCTTATCAATACGAATCGAATGTTTTTTTTAATTATTCAAATCGGTTGATCGGTGTTCGCGAAATCGTCGACGAAAATTTGTATCCGCACACACACACATACATCCATTTTTATAAGGTATGCCAAAATGTTCAGAAAACTTCGCAACGTGTAAATATAAAAAAAAAACGATTTTTTTGTGAACAGTTAGGTTTTGTTTACAACTTTATCAGTGTTTGATTACAATTTTATTGACTTTTGCAGAAATCTTTAAACACAGTTCAACATTCTAATCCTTAATACTACCTTAATACTAATACCGTTTGTTCAGCCATTCAATAAATTTCTAGTTCTTAATCAAGAAATAATAAATCTCACAATGACAGGCACATAATTCATTTCTAATTAGCGGTCTTTCATAGGAAATGCTGTAATACATCATTTGAATTATTAACAGTAATAATGGTTAGTTTGTTAGAATGCATTCGTAAATTATGATTAAGTTATATTACAACGTCTAGATACAGCTTATTTGAATTTGAAAATATTTTTATTTATTGATGTTATAAATAAGAATAAAGGAAGCCAATTCTTGGATAAAATAGGTATGTTATGGTAATGCTTTGTTAAGGAACGTCCATTGATCACGTGATTGATTTTTTAGGGATTTTGCCCCCCCTCCTTGGTGGTACGTCGTTATTTACAGAATTACACCCCCTCCCTCAATAAACATCACGTAAAATTTTTCTAACAAATTTTTCGAATTTACAAAAAAAACGTAAAATTCTGTTTTTTTTTAAATCTTAATAAAAAAAATAAATACACGTAATATCTTACTAGACCCCTCCCTCCCCCACGTGATATTTTGTGATTTTTTGTCAAACCCTCCTCTCCCTAAAATCCTCTACGGGTCTATCTTCGTATGAGTTGGCAATAAAGATTTATCAAAAGGCTATGTACTTGCTATGCGATCAGGTGTTTTGCGCATAAAACCTAACCAACAAAACGTACAAACTTCAAATGGTCAACTTTCTAGTGTCTCTTTGATATCATATACGTGAAGTTAGGCTAATATGTAAAACACCTGAGCGCAGAACAAATACGTAGCTTTTTGACAGTTTTTTTACTACCAATTAATACGAATGTAGAACATAGCATTACCATAACATAACTATTTTTTATGATAATTGATCCCAAAATAATACAATTATATGGAAAAACTGAATAACTATTATGGAAAGATTAAAATGAAGCTTGTATTATTTAAAAAAAATAGTATGTAAATCGATCCACTGAGTGATTTTCTTTTTGAGACTAAGGCAGGTCCATAGGCCAACATTTTTAGTCTTTTTACATTGAGAACTGGTCTTAATAACTCATTTGGGTGAAATTCAGTTTTTGATATATTCTCAACTCTACACAGGCTCTATGAACGGATTTATATATCAAGAATTTGGTTCCTAACCTAATTCCCATAAAAATTATGCTTCGATCACAGTAATATTTGAGATTTGCAATATTTATCTAAAGAGCTAATATAATTTACCAATGAGTGTGCAACAATAATTAATTCTGCATAATTGATGACTCTGATAAGTTCTTTACCTACCTGAAGCTCCTCGGTGCCAGTGTTGACGTCGTTTCTTATAGTTAGACACAATTTCTCGTTATATTGTGTTGTATACATGATTCCATAGGCAAATCACACATAAAACACATTATATGATTAGATTCGCCGGTGGTCCCAATAAGACTTTGCCGCGCGTGTTCGCAGTTTTGATGCAACGGTGCAGTTGTGCCCAACATGCGGTTCGAGAAACTATTTTACTAGAGAGATAATTGTGTCAAATAATTACTGGCAATGCCAAAATTTTTGATTCGTAATAAAGGCTAAGTTAGTTTTGAAAGTTTCAATAATGTGTTAATAATATTGTCAATTCCATGATTATATACATTGTATCAGAATAGTTTATCAGTATTTTCTTGTAGGCAATATTCACCATTTGATTTACTTTTGCTGCTAACTGGTAAATTTACAAAATTATTGCTGATCACAAAAAGGTGGCACAACCGTACTCAGTCTCCTCTACTAGTTCAAGGTATCAATAGAATATATTGAAATTGAATAAGATTAACGATAACTCATTTAAATTACAAATTACATTTCTCCTCAATCGGATAAGAATAATGCTTGCATTATTTTTTTAAAAAAAGTATATAAATTGCTCCAGTGAGTGATTTTCTTTTTGAGATTAAGGCAGGTCCATAGGCCATCATTTTTAAGTACTCTCACAGCTGGTATATTGATACTGGTCTTAAGTACTCATTTCGGTAGAACTCAGTTTTTAATATATATAAGAAGAGTTTTGTATGGTAAATTATTTTTAATGAAGTTGTATTTAAACATTTGATGCGAACACTCCGACGATTTTATTTTCCTGGCTCGGCAACATTTATATCATGTGGCTAAAATTTTTGATTATTATTGACTAAGAATTCAAAGATTTCACAAGATAATAGTCAGATTATCAAGGGAAGGTAAAGTAATTGCAAAAATCAAAAAAATTAGAATTTTTATATATCTTTCTGATTCAAGACCTCTAAAAAATGAGATGCTGATGTGTGCATTCTAGTCTAGGTTCTTTGTATGGGTATGTCGGGCCCAATTTCGCGCTTTTAGTCCCCACGGAAACCGCCTTGAGGTTTTACTTTATGGGGGAGTATCTAGAATGCTATGATTTTCTCCCTTAATTATACTTTCCTTCTAATTTGTGTCATTCGCTTTTCTTCTTTCCGAAGATAGCATATGTGTGTGTGTATGGTTAGAAATTTAGTATGTTGGACAGGTAGTTACTTAAATAGATACTATTAGACAGGTAGATCATATGCAAATTAAAGATTTGTTGATTAAATTGATTTTTCACACATATCGGTAATTTCAGGCAACTTGCATCAAGGCAAAATGCTACTTACACCTAGTTTATTCATGATTTTATATTATGATTGACTATTTTTTAAACTAAAATAAAAAAATAAAGACAATCGTTATTAACTTCCTGTAGGGTAAGTTATTGTAGTCGTCCAAAAATCGAAAATGAAATTTTTTGCACATCTTTACGTTTTAGAGGTTTCTGAACATTTTAGCATACCTTAGGAAAAATGAATAGTCCAGCCATTTAAGCTTAAATTAGGTAAGAATCCCGGAATTCGAGACACCCTAAAGTTGTCTCAAAACCTACATATGGTAGGGGATCGTTCAAGTATTACGTAAGCAGATTTAGTACAAATATTTACCCCCTCCCCATCCCCCTTGTCAGCAAAAGTAAGCAAAGCTGCCACCAAAATGTCACCCAAATATATAGTGCTTACGTAATACTTGAACGGCCCCTAGGGTGTCATTACCATATGTAGGTTTTGAGACAACTTTAGAGTGTCAATATACAAGTATTTACAGAATTACAGCTGGGTATCTCAAATTCCAAGGTGAACTTACTATAATGACTGGACTAGAATGTGTGTATGTGTGTGTGTTTTTCGTCGACGATTTCGGGCGTACAGAACAACCAATTTGAATAATTCAAAAAACATTGCGATATCGACATATTTTTTTCCAAAATTCGCCCATAAGACTTTTTTGATGAGATATCGTACTACGTTAATTTTAAATTATAATTAAATCGTATAAAAGTAATTCAAAAATTAATTTATAAAGTTCTTTTATATGTGGCTCTAAGAAATAAAACGTCGATTACCTCTGTCAGGTAAAATTCGCGCGTGTTGCGGGATGTGTGTTTTGGCCTTTGGATATATCGTGAGCGGTTTTTGTGATTTTTTGCGATCGGAACCGTTCCGTTCCCAAACGGTATTAATGACACCGCCGAACCGACCCATGGATAAGTAGGCCAAAACATGAGATAGGTCAGGAAAGCGCCGTAATGCCGTCTAGTCTATGAATGACTCTATTCCTGAACACAATTCATACAATAAACATAAAACCTTTATCATTAGATAAAGGTACACGATGCACGAGACATATCAAATACGATAATGACGTCGATCTTCCGTACGTTCGATTGTAGCTATAATTTGACCTTTTGTCGACGTTTTCACAAAAACAGTACGTTAGTTCATAAGTACACAATTTATTTTAAGTAATCAATTTTATTTAAGTGCAACATTTTAAATTGCAAAATTATTGTAAATGAATTAATTTTTTAATTCTGATAAATGAATCCTAAACCGATATTGGAAATTCAAGAATTGTTTAAAGGATATGATTTGGATTCGAAGGATATGATTCGGTAAAAATTGGTTAGGATTTTTGAAATTAGTTATTAGGTATTTTTTAAATTCCATTTTTAAAATGTCAAAGAAATATACTGAATATAAACGATGAACGATGAATAAAATCTTAATATTATTTTATTAGCATCCCGTAGGTTAAGTTATTGTAATCGTCCAAAAATCGAAATCTTTAACATTTCTTCACGTTTTAAAGGTTTCTGAACACTTTACATACCTCAGAAAAAACGAATGTATGTGTGTGTATGTATGTATGGATACTCTTTTTCATCCACGTTTTCGGGCGCACAGATCAACCGATTTGAATGGTTAGAAAAACATTCGATTTCTATTGATAGGGAAATGTGCTGATTAGTTTTTGGCAAAGGCAGGTCCGGCCATTACGGAGATAAGAAGGAAAGAATTTTTGAAAAAAATGGATTTGAAAAATTGGATTATCTAAAATTATTCAATTTGTACTGACGGGGAGAAGTAGTGATTAGTTTTTCGCAAAGGCAGGTCTAGCCATTTTGGAGATACCGAGCTAAATGTGCAGAAAATGGCAGTTTTTTAAGAGAACTAAGCATCCGATTTGAATGAAAAAAAGGTTTTTTTGAACAATAAAAATAATTCAAAATATTATATTCTAGCTAAAGTTCTAAAGCTCTCTTATATACTTTAAACAAATAAATTTTACTTTGCAATTCAGTTTATATAATCCTTATAAATATTACAAAATGTTCTTTATTTTAAATTCGATTGATTAAATTTTGTTTATTTACTTTTCTGTAAACATATATAAGTTACAGTATTTTCAATAATCTATTTGAAAACATTTGATATTCCTCGAATATTTCATGACGATACGGAAGGTTCCAGCAATTTGCCTTAAGACACGATGCCATTCACCACTGGTTTTTTGTTTTAGATTATGAAACATGTGTTCAAATAATCTGATTATTCTATCTATAAATTCTTAAATAATTAAATTAATTACTCAAAATATTAACCATCATTTAAAAATAATAATTTTGAAATAAAATAAATAAATGAATTTAGTGTTATTAGAATTGATAAACTTGTTTCTATATTAACAATAATTTTAAATAACAATTCATTAACAAAATATTTTGTTTATAAAGTATGCAAAAGACTATGTGTTGTTAATAACCGATTTCCTTATTGTCAGATTATATACTTTGTACTAGTTTACTAAACAATATAATAGATATATAACAACTGGTTATAATTTTTATTTGAGGCAATATATTTTTTCAACAATGCCAATAACAATTAGAACGTCTTGTCTGTTGGTTTTATTCGCTTTTATGGACGCTATTATATTTTTGCAAATTTGAATACTGATTGTTCGGAATATTTGCACACAGAATGCCGACGCAAATTTTAGGATTTTATGATAGCTATCTAATTTTATTTGTGTCTAACAATGAACAAATGTTGAACGAGACTATAATAAAGTTACCGTAATAGCTGTACAACTGCAAATATGGTAAAATAATACGGTTGCAGCTGGTTGTTAACTATATTAAATTATTATTTGCAGTTGGAACACAAAAATGCAAATATTATAAACTGATGCACATAAATATGAGTTTATAATAAAAGCAAATAATGTACTATTTTATGAATTAAAATAAGTATTTGAAAAATAAAGTTTAAGGCAATTAAACCAACGTTTTTTTTTATTTGATTAAATACAAATACGAAAGTTTTATTTAAACCTTATTAATCTAAAATTTGATATATTAAAGTGATGATAAATAATAAATGAACTGAACAAAATGAAAATAAATTATTGGATAAATATTGTAAAATTGCTAAAAACGTAGCTAAAAAACAATTTTGGCATGTATATATAATATGTGCATTAGGATAGTCCTTAATATGGATATTTTTTAATTTCCTTGCTCCCAAGGGCTAAATTGCTTCCAAATTGATAAGAAAAAAATCTCTGGAAGTTTCAGCTCTTAATATTAACTTTAAGAAGCAACGAAATATGAAAACATTTATATTAAGGACCACCCTAATGAATTATATGAAAAATTCATAAATAATAATCTAATAATATACAGATGTATTATAGGGTACATTTGGTTTGCCTTGCTCTGTTCGTTTGGATCTAAAACAAAATATATCATAATTTTCTATAAAATTTTCAAAAATGCCATATAATCGCCGAACTATTCATCATTTCATATGAGTAATAAAATTTCCAAAAAGCTCAGTCGATGCAATAAGTAAGGATTAGCATCGCTCTAACATTTTTAATAACTGTTAAATTGTATTATTATAGAACTTTTATTATCTCAGTATAACAATGGTCGAAAAACTCGTTTACATTTGTATAATGGAGAACGGAAAGAATTCTGCGTAAACTGATGCATTCGCTTATTCCAACTATTTACAAATCACCCTTGAATGTAATAGAAGGGGGTTGGTGAATATTTTACTCAAATAATAATAAATAATTAATATGTAACTAGTGGTACATGGCATCACGTCAGAAGGCAAATTGATGGAACTTTCCGTACTGTAAAAATTTTGAAATTTTTGGAAAATTTGAATTTGCCTCCGCTAAAAACTAATCAGCACGTTTTCTCATAAATTGGAATCGAATATTTTTTTAAAATCATTCAAATAGGTTGATCAGTGCGCCTTAAATCTTGGACAAAAAATGGTATCCAAACATACATACATAGATATACAAACGCTGAGTACAAAGTACATGTTTAAATTTCTTTTGTAGTGTGAATAATAGAAACGAATTCTTTTTATAATTTTCATAATAAAATAAAATAATAAAATTAAAGTTTTTCTCATCCATAATTGTTAAAAATATTAGCCTAATATACATTGTATAGATTGCTATGATAAATAAACAGTGAAAAATTTCTCAATGGCTAAGAACTACATTTTACTTTTTGAATTATGCAACTTTTTGTCAAATCTAATATTTATTTAATTGTCCATTCTTGTATAATTTTTCAATATACAGCTATAAGAGATTGACCTCACACACCTATAGCTCTAATAATTATTAACTTTAATTTGCAGTATAATTTAAATTTTGGTGAACTTTTTTTTTAATTCAAAAATTCAAAATTTCTATTCCTTATTTCTATCTTCTAAACATAGAAATAATCATAAATTAAAAATTAAATAAGTATATATGTTTTTTAAAAAAGAATGGAGCTTTTGATTACTATCAGAATAATAAAGACTTAAAATTTCATGCAATTACATAGACTTTTTTAGAGGGATCTTACTTATCTGAGAAGGTTGATAATAATAATTTTCATCACGACTGTATGGTTAATTCATTGCGTTTCAATAATTAAATTTTATAATTTTATATAATAATTTATTTTTCACGTTTTATGTAAATATTCCAGCAGCTCTCATCTCAATAGTACAACGTGTGCTGTGCAACGAGTCTCATATATAATAATAAACCTAATTTATCACGTTCTTGGCTTCGAAATTTTTTTGAAAGACGGCGTCGGCTCATTAATTTAAGATCAGTTTTCCGAGAATCGAAAACTGCACGTCAATATTCTAAGTGATGGTTGTGTAACTGAAAAAATGGAAACAATAATATATGTTTTATGGCAAACGTGTTCATCTATTTTATATTTTTTAGGGGTAGTTTATGTGACAGGTTATTATTTGCAATAAATTTGAAATGAGGATTTTATATATAGCAGTGGTCAGTTGTTTTGTATGAGTATTTTTGTAAAATATGCGGTCAAAACATTCTTTTATACCTGCTTTGGGAAAATATGACACAATTTTTCTTTCTCAAAAATCACATAAAAAAATAATTGCATCTATTACATTATTTCCTCTAAATATTCATAATAATAGATTAAACGAAAGCATGATTTCCTAAAAAATTAAATTATGTTTAAAAAAAAATTAACTAGTGGTGTTTATCTACGTGCCTTAAGGCAAATTGCTAGAACTTCCCGTACCGTAACGAAATGTTCGGGGAATATTAAATGTTTTCAAATATTATAAATATTGTAATATTGTCTAATATTTATAAAAATTATATAAACTGAAATGCAAAGTTGAAATTGTTTGTTTAAAGTATATAGAACTTAGAACTTTAGTCAGAATTAAAAATAAAATCTTAATTATTTTCGATATACAAAAAAAATGAAAAAAAAATTAAACAAAAAAAAAAGTTTTCCAAAAGCAATTATTTTGCTAAACAAGCAGAAAATTCTTTGAATCATTCAAATCGGGCGCTTAGTTCTCTCAAAAACTGTCATTTTTTGCACATTCAGCCATGTATCTTCAAAATAGATGGACCTGCTTTTGCCAAAAATTAATGACCTCTTCTCCTAATCATTACAAATTGAATGCTTTTTACATCATTCAAATCGGATACTCCGTTCTCTCAAAAACTCGATTTGTATTTTCTGCACTCTTTGCTCCGTATCTCCGTAACGGCTGGACCTGCCTTTGCCAAAAACTAATCAGCACATCTCCCTATCAATACGAATCGAATGTGTTTTAAACCAATCGATTCATCCCGTGAAAACGTGGACAAAAAATTGTATCCATACATACATACACGCACACACAAACACACACACATCCATCTTTTCTTAGGTGTGCCAAACTGTTCAGAAACCTTCAAAACGTGCAGAAAGATGAAAATTTTCAATTTCGATTTTTAGACGATTACAATAACTTACCCTATGGAAAGTTAATATAATTTTCTGACCTGTATCTTCGAAACGGCTGGACCTGCCTTTGCCAAAAACTAGTCAGCTTCTAGTCAGATGGAATCGATTTTTTTTTCTACGAAAAATTGTATCCGCACATACGAACACATATACGTCCATTTTTTCTAAGGTATGTCAAAATGTTCAAACCTGAATTTGAATAACATTAATAATTTTATAAAATACATTTTATATTTATTTCAAAAGGTATTGAGTATTAGTAATAATTTTGCTTTAAAAAAATTAAATTTTTGAACTAGATCAATATTTTCAATATATTTATCAGACATATTTGGAACCATATAATAAATCCTTTATAAATTATTTCTATATTAGCAAATTTTAAAGTGCTCTCACCAGAACAACGCCAGATTCATGATTTATAATATATAGTAGTACTTGAGCATTGTGTGGAGTCCAATATTCCAATTTATTACAGTCGCCGGAAAGGTATTGAATTTGCTCTTTTGTATTTTCGAAAAATGGGCGGAGACCTCCATGTCGACCCAGTAAGTCTGAATTATCCTTCAATGACAAATATTTTGTTAAAAATTCAAGACTTTCTCACGGTTAAAATGTTGCTCTTGCTCTTTTTGTTCAAGAATGTTATTTAATGTTCGCGCAAGATTAAAGAATAACAAAACCATTATCCTAGATGTCAATCAAGTATTGTTTTTCTGGGTTTTAGAGATCGGAGATTTTCTAAGGAAGGGTGCATAAAATGTGTAATTAAATAATGCGCATTTTCAACAGAACATAAATATATGGATCACATTATACAAATAAATTTTAGAAAAAAAAATGTACTACATATTTTTCATGTGACACGTAATTTATTTTTTGTGTATAATTTTCTCCTATTATTTTCATAGAAAAATAGTACTTTTTAAAAATTCGGTTGTGTAGATTTTTTTTGAGTTTTTTTTAATTTAATAACCCAAAGAAAACCTTATCACTTTTATCTGTTTTTCTTGAACCTACACAATAGAATTAATTTGCCAAATGAACAATGTTAATAAAACCATTTTACATAAACCATATCAAACATGTTTTATTTTAATTTTAAATAAAATTTTGTTTTAAAGATTATTTAAGTAACTAAAACTTGAATAAAGTTCTCAACTTTTTTATTAAATAGGATATCAAATAAATCTGACAAATAGCATAAATATTCATACATTTTACATGTGCACGATATTTGTCAATTTTGCTAATTTAAATAAATATTTACTGGCTATTGAAGTATAATTCAGAGAAAACTTTAGATATTCCAAACCTATTTTACTAATATATATTAAAAATTTAGCATTGTTGAAATAATTTTATAAAAATACTCTTATTTTTTTATAAATAATAGTTAATATTTAAACCAATACCATTTAAATACTTCGATGAAGCAGCAAAACTGAAAATTATAAGATCTTCGAGATAAAAAATATGTTAAATGCGCCATTGGTAACACATTAGTTAACAACTCATCAAGGATTTCTTGTTCAGGATGCATTTTACAAGGCACGCAAGGCATCATACTTCGAACATTAAAAACACATTAAAATATCGAAGTTGAAAAAAAAACGACGTACATTTCTGAAAATTGGATAGGCAATCTTGTAAATCTCTTAACTACACTAACGATCTCTAAAGATTGATTAGAGACCACTATTTCAAGTCGGAAAACGAATCGGCGAATTCTTTGTGAACCGTTGTGAAATATTTGTATTTGAAATTATTGTTTTTGTATAAAAATTTAAATTACGTTTCATAAAAATTTATGTGAATTATTTTAATATTACATTCTTCGATTACAATAATTGTTGATGAAAAACAATCCCAAATCTGAAAAAAATTGAGTTTTCATCAATGAATCTACTTCAGCGGTTCGATTATAGTTTTTCATTACTAATTTTTTTTCATTTTCTTCTATTTACAAAAAAAAAAACGGCTGGTGTGATTGTCACGCAAAACTGTCAAATATTCGGTTTTGGTTTTTGACTTTTAAAATTTTGGAATCGGTCCAGCCCTTTTTTGAAAAAAAAGTCGACGAAAGGTCAATAATTGGTTCACACACACGCACACACACATACATACTTTTCTCCAAATTTGTTCTCATTCGATTCAGAATAGCTTGAAACATCGGGAAAACATAAAATTAGCAAATCGGATTTTATGGCGAAAACATAAACTACTTCTTCAGGAAATTAATAAAGATATTATTAGTAAACAAACCCTAGTACAATAAATAAATAAAAAACAAAGTTTCAACATATCTCAATAATTATCAACTTACCGAAGGAAAAGTTTTTATTCTCACCAGAAAAATCGTCTTGATACTTTTTTGGCTTTTTTGTTTCAAATCATTGAGACAAAAATTGTAAAAAAGGCATTTGCATGTCTGTGTGTGTGCATTGTAATATTAAAATATCCTACCCTAAACTCGGTATACTCATACGTTATTATATAAATTTCTTGTTTGTCGATTTTGTCTACACTTATCTAAAACTTGTTGCAACTTACCTTAAGGCAAAAATCCACTTAATCTAGTTTTTTTTCTCATAATCATATGGATCTTAGAAATAATAATGAATATATAATTAATATCAAATATAATCAATGGTGATAATATACAATTGTCTTATTGTTAGCAGAAATATACTTTCAATAACAATAAGTGAAACAATTAACAAGAAGATTTTGAAATAAAAAAACATAGTTTTAAACTATCTATTATTAAATAAATCATTTATGCAGGATAATATTGAAAGTCTATTATCAAACAATTAAGTTTATTACCAACAATTCTATCAAACCAAAAGTGAAACCCTTTTCTTCTATCTGCTACCCCCTGAATCTTAATACATAATTGTATTGAACAACAGTTATCTTCTGACAATGGCAACGTGGCAACATTGTCAGGTAATAACAATGTTCCATCGAGTTCTCTCTTCTCGTACGAATGTCGGTATTATCACAGTCTAACCGGGTTGTAGGCGCCTACGATCCTAGCGCGCCGCGGGGTGCCGATGCATTTTCGGGAATAGAAATCATCATAGAACACCGTGCACCTGACAGGGGTAGAGAACCACAAACTAGGTCGGGGGTTGTTTTAGATGTGGGAAACAGTTTAAGCGAAGGCTTTCTTGCTTATTTTGGTTTATAATTTGTTTACAAAGTTGGGATTTTTTCTTGAAAAATAAATTTTGGAGACAAGTTCATGCCAAAACGAATGAGATGCCCAAGATTTTTTAATACACAGAATTTAAATTTTACATTGTGCCTAGCAAATATTTTATTTACAGTAGATACAAGCATGAACAACAATTCAGGAAAATCTATTTACATTTCAATATTTAGCAAAATGGTAGATTATTATTAATCATTATTTTTAAGATATGTTACAAATTCCTCGTAGATATCAAAAATAAGCAGCAAAAATATCAGGTATTAGGAACAACTAGCTAAATTATTTTGATCAACATATGTTATAAATACTCATGCAATTAATAGCTAATTTAGGGACAGATTCTGCCGCATAACATTACGCTTCGACTTCCATACATACTGTCAAGATGCTATGTATTTGCTGTGCTTCCAGGCGTTCTACACATAAACTGCAACGTAACTTGTATGTTATGGAGCTGTATCAGAAACACACTGTTATCTAACATCGTTTTTTTGACATTTGTGCAGCTTCTAGGTTATGTTTTCTATCAGACAACCTGAGAAATTTGTCTGACTGCACGCCAATCGCATGGCTTTTGTCAATATTAGTATGGAAAGTTCTTCATAACTCGACCTTGCCATAACATTTTTCTGGTATGTTGCAACTTAAGAATTTTTCAACAACAATATTTGAAAGTAGAGAGAAAAGGATGTATAACCAGTCATCATCTTAATTCTTACGGCGTTGCTATCGGGTTATTGAAAACCAATAACAAAATTATTTCTTTTGCTGTTAGTTTTTTTAGTCGTGAGCATTGTTGTTTAGTTTACGTGACCTTACTATATTTCATAAGAACATGTTATTTATTTAGAAAGAGATGTATAATTTGTCATCTCCTTGATTCTTACGGCGTTGTTAACGGCTTATTAAAAATCCATGACAAAATCATTTTGTTTCTTTGTTAGTTTTTTTTTGCGAGCACTGTTGTTTAGTTTGCGAGACCTGATTATAATTTCTTTTTATAAGTGCACGTAGATGTATTATCAATTTCAAGTTAGATTTAATAGTTTATTTTATATAACCTCTATAAAAGTGAAAAATATATAAGTAAATTAAGTTAAAAAAGCAATTTTCTAGAGAAATTAAATGAATAATCAAACCAAATCTGCTGATGAATATTTCTAGGACACTAGATCTGGCTGCCCCTTTTAACACATTCTTTGGGATAAAAAGGAATTTGTCGTGAGCACTGTTGTTTAGTTTACGAGACTTGATTATAATTTCTAAATACACGTTATAAAAAAAGTAAAATTAGTAATAAAATCTAGTTTACAAGAGAAATTAAATAAATAGTTATACCAACTCTGCTGATATATATTTCTATAAACACTAATAATTTTTATATTTGATATCCATTTTTTACTACTACCCTCATCCTACTTTAACTATCTTTCATTATCATCTATATATTAATCCAGTAAGATTATATTGATCCATACTATCCTATTCATACCAACATTCGTTCAAAATAGCGCCATCTATTCATAGCCAAAACGGCGTTTAATAAATTAATTTGAATTCTTGTATTATTCATTTTGTATAACGTTTACAGTGAAAGTTTAAAAGAATATTGTTCAAAATTCAAGCCCAAAAATTTTTTGTCAATTTTTAACAAACTTCTAATAGATGATTATTAAATTGTATAATTTTCGGGTATAATTTTTTAGTAAATTTTCTTGGTGTTAAAATTATTGTGTTTATTTATAAAATCTTTTGCACCTTCATAATAATCTTGATTTGCAATGATATTTGGGTTCAACGAATGAGTGGATGCTTTTGGAAGCAGCCTGTAAGCATATACTGATTACTTAGTAATGTGTTTCAAAATTTCATTTTAGTCAAATATCTATTACTATTATGTTTTTCTCCCCTGCCAACTACTAATCTCTAAAACGAAAGCTCCGAACTGACGATGAGCATCGCGGCATACAAAACGGCCAACAGGCTTTTTGCGTATACATATTTAATTACCAAAATGGCCGTCAAATATATATTATAAAATCAGTTCTTGTTTTCTTCTTACTGAACTTTTATAGAGAATTGTATTTCTTTTGTGATGAACGAGATGAAATTTCGAATATACATCTTCGTAATTTATTGATATTGTTTATTGCGATCTCGACTTATTGTTTTTCACGCGTTGCATGATTAATATTTGTCAGATTCTTTATGATAAAGGTATAAAAAAATATCAAGGTGGATTTGCCATATACGCGCGAATTGCCATCAAGGAATGGAAAGAATAAAATTGTGTTGATTTTTAAGTTTCAACCAAGTTTAATTATACATTGATGATGAATACTATATGTATTGATACAAACTTTAACTTTTTAAAATGAAAATTATATATAGGAAAGGGGGGAGGGAAGGTCACAAAGGTCCTTCAGTAGATATACTGTCTAAACCAAATGAACTACATCACAACACATAACATATATCAAACAAACAACTATGCTCAGTAAAATTTCCACGTAATTCCTAATTGAAAAAATAGAGTTTTTTAATATTTTTCTAAAATTTGTCACTTGTTCTTTTTTCTCCTATGGAAGGTGTTAAAAGAGACAGCAAGGGGCACTCAGATTCAGTATCTTATTATTGATTTTAAAGAGATTTTACTAAATAATAGCCTAATCATTTAACCTCTCCGAAATATAACTTCTATGGGTTTTATTTCTATTTTTCTTCTATTTTTTCAGAGATAACACTGTATATAACCTTGATCTGGTATTTTGTCAGAAATATTTATCTGCAGATTTCAAATAACTATTAATATAATTTATTAAATATTTATTTAATTTATGTCTTGTACAATGCCTTTTTTAACTCAATTTTCTTTTTATTTAGTATTTTTTATTGTTTGCACCTTTGCCACAGTAAGGGTTCAGGTGGTCCTTTTTACCCCATCCACATGTAAGCTTTCTATAGAGGTTGTATAAATAAACTTTAGAATCTAATTTAAAAATAGCAATACATCTAACAAAACAATTAAATAACGTATATTTAAAAATTATATTAAGGTCTCATAACCAAAAAAACAAACAACTAACGATTTAGCAATGGAGAATAATAATATGAAAGAAATTATTTACTAAAATCATGTACATATCATTTTTATTGTATATACAAAATTATTAATTTCCTTTTTCATACGTATTCTTTAATCTGTATTTTCTATTGTGCATCTTAGATGGCAACCCAGTGGTCAACCACTATTTTTCAGATGTAGACTATATATTGGATTTGTATAAGTGATAGTGATGTCGTATATGTGTTGCAGCAATGCCCACGAAATGATTATATTTAAGATTTTAACATCGAGTGAAAAATTCATATCATACTGCTTGATATCGAGTTGGTATCGAATTCGTGACTAGTTTGCGCTCGCCCACGTTCTTTACAATTGCGTCACAACGGCAAAATTTCATATTTAAAATTAGAATTTTCTATCTGCTTTTTGAAATATAACTAATTCATATATTCAAGTAATATTTTCAAAGCATTGCCATTACTGATTCTCTTTATCAATCGATGTTTTTTCGATGAAAAGCCTACTCAGGTAGAAACTCTGTCAATTATTCATTTATCCACTATGCAAAAGGTTTGATTCGGTCTTTCATCCCGTTTTATATTTGTTTTCCGTAAAAATACTCTTTCATTTTCATTTGTAATTCCTGCTTTGATCTGGCAAGATTATACTTTCATTGGTATTTATGGATTTCCTAGAAAGGATAAAGCTGAAACTCATTTTGAAGTTACTTTTTAAAATTTACCGTTACGGCATTAAAAATGCTAATTGAAAATAGTAGTGAGATAGTATCGTGCGTAAGAATTTTTGCTTCAATTATTTGACGAGTACTTTATCTGTTTTACCAAACTTTTAAAGATGATTATCTTACCATTAAATACTTTGTTTTTCAAATGATCTAGTTTTGAAAAATGTTTAAGGATTTCGACAAAATAACAGACATAATGCACAAAATAAAACTGAATGTCAATTTTATAATTTTTTAGAATATTAATTTAAATTTTCGATAAAAAATCTATATTTATTCTTATAAACAATAAAGCAAGTAAATAGAATTTGGAAGTATAGAATTTCCTCGATTTCTATCAATTTACTTAGTTCAGTATTTCAAAATAGATGAAATAAAAAATTGCATCCACACATACATATATACAAACACATTCATTTTTTGTAAGGTCAAAGGGTTCAGAAACACCTGAAACGTAAAGACATGCAAAACTTTTTATGTTGTCGCAAAAAAATAAACTCCTTCTGAAAGTCACTAAGTTAGTATATTTTGTTTAAAATATAAACTTCTTCCATTGGGAAGTGGTTAGAACTAAGGGATTTTAATTAAAAGTCCCAGGTTTAAAACTCGCCAAGCTGTAGAGGCAAGAAAACATAGGGCTATATTAAAAAGCCCAATTAGAAAGTCGACTGTAGGGTTGCTTTCCATTAGCATTCCATATTATAAATGAACTATTGGGCCGATTCTGCCGCATAATAGACCAATTTTATGACAAGGACATGTTACGCTCTAACTTCCATACATTATATGCTTCTGAATCATACTGAATTCTGTCAAAATGTCACGCATTCGCTGTGCACTCTGGCGTTTTACACATAAACTGCAACGTTACTCGTAAGTTATGAAGCTGTGTCAGAAAGACCCTGTTATCTAAGATCGTTTTTTTGACATTTGTGTGGTTTCTATGTTAGGTTTTCTATTTGACAACCTGACTACACACCAACCGCATGTCTTTTGTAAACATTTAGAACAAATGTGTATGGAAAGTTCTTCATAACATAGCCTTGTCATAACATTTGTCTGTTATGTGGCAGAATCGGTCCATATATTTCAGCAACATTGCTTTTAGTTAGAAGTAGTTTCCAATGCATGATGAACATGTAATACTTTTGATTTCAGTGAAATACCGAAAAGCAAAAAAGATATCCAAGTGTAGTAAAACGCTAAAATAGGGTATATTTTTATCATGATCTGAAAATCTATATTTTGATCAAACTAAATATCGAAATGTAACAATGTTAAATGCAATGCAACTCCACCTACAAAATCTTCAAAGTGTTGTAACGTGTGAACGCGTGCTTGCATCCCTTCGCACAGCAACAAGCACCGCTGTTCGCATTGTGGCGTGTGAGAAAGATTTTCTTCCATTTGTTTTTTATATAACGGTGAATTTTTTTTATTATCAAATTTCGTTTACGTGTGCATACTCATCGCGTTTTGTCTATAAGACAAGGTGGTTGTGGTAAACACATCGAATAGTTTAAATTTCGAATGGAATCGAAAGGCTTTTGTCAAAGAGTTGAAGTTTTATTTTGATTTAAAAGTTTATTTTATGCCATTGTACCTTAAGGCAAATTGCTGAAACTTTTCGTACTGTATTAAAGCATTTGAGAAATAAAAATAATCAATAATCGAATTAACATAAAAATTGGTCAATGATGAATAATAATATTTTTTTTATTTCATTTTTTTATTGATATATTATTTTCATATCTCAGACAGACAGGGGTGCCTGAAATTTCAAATAGGCTATTATAATTACTTTAAATTTATTATTCATATTTTATATTGCAACCACCTTATCGCATAAAACACTTGAGTATGTTAACAATTAACATATATAAACAGATCCTAATCGAGCTGAGTATGAATGAATCCATTTGAGGCTTATCTTATATTTCTAGGAATTATTTAGAAAAACTCATAAAAATTATATTATTTTTTTCCAAACTGAACTGTGAACTGATAATTATTTATTTCGACTATATAATTGAGCTTTATTTACAAAAATTTAAATTGATTTTAATCATAATTTATAGAATTACAAATTATACGTCTAGTACGAATAATTATAAATGTGGCAGTAAGTCCCTAGAAACAATTTATTTGTAATTTACGAATTCATTTGAATAATTAAATTTTGTTCATTTTGTTTTCAAGCCTAATAAAAGTTTTATGAATTTCATTACTAAAAACCAATAAAATAAAATATAAATCTAGTGATTTGAAGGAAAACAATAATTTTTACTGCTATTTTTATTGAATAGTAGTAGTCCATGGTTTGAATTTGATTTTTTTTCAAATTGAGTAAAATGTGTTTTAAAAAAACGTGTATTTTACTAATCCATGGTCTAAACTTGATATAATTTTGAAATTGAGTACAAGGTGTTTAAAAAATCGTGAAGTCCATTGTTTTTACTTGATATTTTCAAATTTTTAAATTGAGTAAAATGTGTATAACCCTAGAACGGTATCTGCACGTCTCCGAGGGGTACATGATGTTTTTGTACTTTTATTAGGTACTTTTGTTTTGGAAATATTGAAAACATAAAAAGACTATTTGTTACTAAACCAGAGTTTTATACTTTCTGAAATAACCTTTGATGATATCACAAAGTATACAATGACACAAGATGAATAAAAAATTACTTGTTAACCACAATACCATTCCAGGGTTTAAAAAAACCGTAAATAGTGAATTTGATATCATAAATCGATAAAGACCATTATTATAAAATATTATTTAATTTATCAAGTAATTTGAACAAAACCAATAATTTTTACAGATATTTTTTCTTTATCTAACTTATTGGATCAATCTATTTTTTTTACATCGATTAATAGATATTTATTCAAAACCTGTATCGATTATATTTACAGGACAACTTGATCCTTCAGGATGCATCCGAGTGACGTCACGTGGGATGATTCAAAGATTTCAAGGACACGATATCCTGTTATAAACTACCCCGTCTTCTCTCTTTTCGTACCCCGTATCCAGGATGTGGGAAGCAAGCAGTGGTACATATAATAAATATACAGGTGTGTACGGAAATTTCAGGTAGGCATAAATGAATTTTTCAAAAGGGTTTTGATCTAATTTATATTGCATAAACATTTAAAAAAATGCACAAATATTGTCTGACTGCTTCTTCTATAATATTTTGGGCGATGTTTTGTTCACAAATGTTGTAATAAATTCATTGAATTTTTGATAACTATTTTATAATCTGGTAATGAAATAGTAAGGGTAATAATAAATAAGTAAGAAAAAGCGAATCATTGATTTGTGTTCCTCTCACACCATTGACCTGCCTTCTGGCAAAAAACTATTTATTATTATTATTATTATTAACTTCCCGAAGGAGAGTTGAAGGAGAAGTTTATGTTTTCATAAAAAAATCCGATTCGCTAATTTTATGATTTCTCGACGTTTCAAGCCATTCTGAATCGAATGAGACCAAATTTGGAAAAAGTATGTGTGTGTGTATGTGTGTGTGCGTGTATGTGAACAGATTTTTTGCCGTAAATCGACATTTTCCCATAAACGGCTGGACCGATTTCAAAAATTTAAAAGCCATTCGATGTATCATCGATTCAGTTTTGTGCCACGATCGGCCGAGCCGTTTCTTTGTAATTTGAAAAAAAGTGTTAAACTTTTTGTCCACATTTAAGCTCATTCTACCGAAGCGATTTTAAAAAATCAAAAACTGTTCGAAAGATATTAGTTGGGAATGGTACTGACTAGTTTTAGGTGAAAATCTACCGAGCCGTTTTCTTGTAATTAACTGTTGAAAAAAAAATTTAAGCCGATTCTTATGAAACTTTCTTTGGCGATGTATATCATGGTCTTATAGAACTTACTGAAATATTACGGCCTTACGACAAGTAGTTTAATTTTAAAAAATCATCAAAAATGAGTATTTTTTTGACGTTAGCTAAAATTAAAATTAGATGATTTACTTTGTATAACAATATAGTACTTGGTCTTAATAAACATACTAAACCATTAAAATCCTACCGAAACTGGTTTAAATATAATAATTGTTGATTTTTAAAAAGTTGCTTTTTGAAAATACTTCTAGTAAACGTGTTCGTTTGTTTTCAATTATGTGTAATAAATCCACTCATAAATTAATTTATTTTTTATTGATTAAGTCGATTATTCACACATATCGGGAAGTTCATGTAACTTGCCTCAAGGCTAAATACCAAACCAACTAGTTATTATTATTTTACTATCATAAAAGAGATAGCACATTGAAATATTTTTAATTCGTCTCTGCTACGATCTTAGCCAAGTCACGATTGCACGTGCAACGATTAAAAGTAGAACCTGTGCCCTTAGAACCGCAATCCTACTCCTGGCAGATGTTTATGCGTGTCAGTAATATAAGAAGGAATGAGGAAAAACGAACGGATTGTTTAATGGCCTACTTTATCAAGGCGTTATTATTGTTTTTCTGTTCATTCTTGGATCTGACAAACTATTCGAACAGGGTTGTAAACATGTTCTTTGATTTTGAAATTGTTTGATTTGGCTTGTAAAGTCATAAACTTTATTGTTCTCTGAATTCTAATCATGTGCAAAAAATGCTACAAATTTTTATTTGGTATATAATAATTATGGTTACGTATTCGTACACTATTATCCGTTCTTTGTTTTTATCCAGTCTATCATATTACATACATACATATTCATACATACCCCGGTTACATACTATTACCGGGGCAGGTAAAAATACTCGTTGTGATTGTTATTAACTTCAAAATTGGTTTTTATATGATATTGAAAAGGGGCTCACTTCTTGGTAAAGGTAAAGGAGCTTGATGTCAATTTGAATACTACACAATTACACTTGAATATTAAAGTTTTAAATAATTTAGAGTGTTTGGATGATTTTCAATATATGGATTTAGGTCATTTTTTACTTTTTACTTTTTTCAAATAGCTATTAATTCCAATTTTGGACATTATAAATTGTTTGCATTAATAAAAACTAGATAAAATTTACTAAAACCTAGTAAAAACTATTATTTACTCTTAAATATAGAAATTTTGAATAATTCGGAATTTCATAACAAATTTTATTATCTTTTCAAACTATACTCATTTTTTTATATATTATATTTCTATTAGTTTTTGCCAATACTTATACTTCAATTTGGGGGATGATTCAGACTAATAAAATCATATTTTTATGTTTCGAATACTGCGCTAACATGTTTATTTTTTTAGAATATAATTTCTATTTGAATTATTTTCATATAATATATAATTTTTTTAAATTATTTTAGTAAATCATATTTTATTACTAAAAACAAAAAAAAATCCCGACCATTTCTTATATAATTTCTTTCGGGCACAACCAAATTACGAATTCTTTGTCTACAATTATATTATAATAAATCATTTTAATTTATATGTGTTTTTTCTATTTTGGATTGAAAACCTCCCTTTCGGCAATGGTTTTCGGAATTCCATCTTGAATCTCCGCACTTCTTACTTGCACCCCCGCTAGTAGTAGTTGTTCGTACTACAAAAACAAATAAATCAGCATTCGACTCTTCCAAAATTTTTATTCTTTGTGAAAACGTTCATGCGCATATAATGCATGATGCACCGTGGCATCTTGTCGTCGGAGGATGAGGAGGACAACCTTTTCTAATAGTAATTGATTCACACTTAGATATATTTTTCATTTAAAAAAATAGAAATTAATTTTATTGTCAAATTGAAATGAAAATTTTTATATATCTTCACATTCCAAAGCTTTCTTAACAATTTGGCATAACTTAGACAAATTGGATGCATGTGTGTGTGTGTGGTATGCATGTGCGGATGCAATTTTTTGTCGACGATTCTGAGAATACGAAACAACCGGTTTGAATGATTCAAAAATCATTCGATTCCTATTGATGGAGAGACGTACTTAATAGTTTTTGGCCAAGACAGGTTCAGCGGTTTCAAAGATACGGGTTAAAAAACCAAGTACAAAATTTAAAGCTTTTTTATGAATTTTAGTTTTCGGTACAGAAAGTTGCAGCAATTTGGCTTAAGGCACGATGCCATGCATCACTAATTTATTTTTAAGGTTCACAACGCCTGGCTTTAAATTTTTCGATGAGCGAAGCAAGCAGAAGCATTCGGTTTTTGAAAACAAGAATGGACTCTGCCAAAAATTTCGAACATGTCCCAAAAAGTATGAATTTGTAAACCAAGTAAAGTCTAAAAAATAAAATGTGTTCTTTATGGTGTTTCTCGAAATCTTGGGGTTGGTCGCGGGGATGAAGAGGGTAGTACACTCTTCGAGCAAAGTATATAAGATTTTTATGAATTTTTGGTAATTCAATATTCAAGATTGTATCTGGCAGCATCTTTTACGTTATTGAAAAATTATTATAAATGATAAATTCAATTCAAAGCTATAATTTAATTTATATCTTTTTTATTTATAAACTGATTTGTGTCAATTTGAGAATTGTAGTATAAAGTAGTGGTAAACAAGGTTCAAAAACAATA
This sequence comes from Ctenocephalides felis, assembly GCF_003426905.1. Classification (NCBI taxonomy): domain Eukaryota; kingdom Metazoa; phylum Arthropoda; class Insecta; order Siphonaptera; family Pulicidae; genus Ctenocephalides; species Ctenocephalides felis. The sequence goes on from NW_020537324.1 coordinate 66,241,820, forward strand.
ACAATTCATACTATTCAATGGTTCAAGATAAATAGATTTACAATTTCATTAAAATGTTTAGAGCATACATATTAATATGTATTTCTTTACGTTTGATTTGTTTTTTCTATCTTTAAAACATTCTTTATTGTTTCTGTCGGCGTTTTTAATTTACAAAAATAGTCTGGAACAATAGTAAAAGTCATAAATCCTAATCTATTGTAAAACTGTTGGAACCTGATATTCACATAAATTATGTCATTTTTGCTTTTCAAACTTTTTGTTTTTTCTACACAATGAGTTCTTTTGCTTGCGTGTGGGCGTAGTGATCACAAGAAAAAGAGAGCTGGTATTAAATTTAGTATAAATATTATTTTTGTAGAAAATATATAATTATTTCTATCAGAATTTTTCTGAAGATTCTTAATTTCATTTTGCAAAACAATAATTTTCTTTCCGAAAAATGTATAGATTGTTTGCTCTATATATTATTTATATTAATTATTGAAACACTGTTTAACTTGTATAAGTATTTAATTTCATCAGAAATACAAAAGTATAGCATAAATGTATACATATAGCCATAAATAATTTGATGTGATATTTTTTGTCTGTAAATTATTACGTACACATAAATCTGTAAACATTCTACAAAAGCGTTAGAATTTAAAAATAAATAATTTATGGTTTTTCATTAGTTAACAAAAATCAATATATCTTTTGCAATCAATATAAAATATTTTCAAAATTTATTCAAAATTTTTATATTTAAATCGGTAAGAGCCTCAGCCTTCCCAATACAAGATTTTATGTTAAAATCCTGAGCTACAACTATTCTGATATCAAGCAGTAGTAATATCCGTTTTTACTTGAAAATATAGACATAGTTTTCAATTTTTTCAATATGTCACATAATTCTTTACAGGTATGTAAATGTAAAGTCAATATTTTATCACAAAAGTGCAGACAATTTGCAGACCATTGGGTTGCCTTCTAATAACAAGATGAATAGTAAAAAATACACCACGACAACACATAGAACACAAATAGTTCAGATTGATGTTCAAACACTAATGAAAGACATATTTTAATTGTCCAAAGTTGAAGTCCAAAGAAGTCCAAATCAGTTGTCCAAAAATATTAGTTCTAGTCGCATATTAAAATAAGGTTCAAAAGTGGAATTATGTAAAAAAAATTTATTTGATTATTATGCCAAATATTTTTAGAAATCGTAATGAAATCACTTCTAAATTTGAAATCATATTTAAATAGTTACCTCAATTACACATTTTTACCCAAGGCCTCCTTGTGGTTAGATGTATGAGATTTTTATGAGTTGTTCTAGGTTTGATACTAGCCTCGGACGTTTGATGTCAAACAGTAGTAAGCGTCGGTTGACACTTGGAAATATTGATTGCAATATGTTTACAAGCAAAAATATCATATCAATCGAGGGTTTGGCTTTCAATAGCGTTTAGAATTAAAAATTAGCTGTTTCTCATATAGTCAGGACAATCAATTGCCTAACTAATACCGTCGATCTTAAATTTAATTAACGTCTCTTCAAAAATTGGTGTTGCAGAATTATTTGAATTGTACATGTTGAGGTTCGATTTGACTTACATAAATTGTTTCCAGCTCTCTTATTACTTTTTCCTCATATCTCACATGAAACCCTTGAGGTTCGCTTTCACAGCATGCGTTGAAGTTTCAATATTTCGCGCCGGATGTCGCAAGTGCTAGGCGACTGTCCTGCCGAACTCATTGTTATGTCCTTGCAATTCGTCATTTAAAAGGATATTAACACTTTTTGACATAAGCTACATATGGTCGACATACTGCACTTGAAGACACATATGTTTTTATTTTAAATAGAATGCGTCAAGTTTGTGCCAAGGGTAGGAACGAAAATCACCCGCAGTGACACCACTTGGAACTGTTGTTTAGTATTCTGCAGAAATGTAAAAAAATGTTAAAATATGTGACAAGAGGAATTAGACTCATGTTTATAATGAAAGTTGATTTTATTCAACTTACTACCTTCTATTCTATTATTAGTTCTAATTCTGAATCTAGAATTAGAATTTTGCGCGTGAATCAATATGACGATAAATTAATATAATACCTTTTTTAGTTTTTGTATTAAACTATTATATAATAACATATTTTTCATATAATAGAGTAACATATTTAAATCTGCTTGGCAGATATATTATAACAAACTAAATATAGATTTATTATAATATACAACTAATTATTTGGTAAATTCGATTCTCTTATAATATTTAAAGGTATCATTCTGAATTAAAAATGGATACTCATATGAATTAGTAGTCAGTATTTGTTTTTCAAAAATATTAATTTTGAGGTGACTTTTTGTAAACTATTACCCTAAAGGATAAATTTACTATTTTGGGGTTAATATTTAATACTAACTTAAATATGGCGTTTTGTGATGAGCATAATTTGGTAGTGAAATTAAAAATAATTGAAATTAATTTTATCGTTATATACCAATAAACTTTATTGCAATGATATCATTTTTCATAGTCGAGATAAAGTTCTGATAAAATAAAAATTACTACAAATTCTATTTACTCGCAAAAACACAGATTCTGTAGGATTGATTGACAGCTAATATTCTCTCAATGCTAATTTTATTCTCCCGTATGAAGAATTTTGAGAAGGGTCAATAATAAGGGATTTAGACAATTTTTAAAGATTGATAGATAGTTTTCGGGATTGCCAACTCGTTCTATTTCTGATGCTGTAAATATTTGTCTGTCAATCAAAGTATGTATTCATGATGTGGAAAATTTTAGAAGGTACCGATTTTAAATGAACATATCTAATACCATGTGTATGTCGGTTTTTATCAATTTTATAGTTATAGTGATTATTCAATTTAATTATTGTATATACTATTTAGAATGAAGCTATTTGACAAACAGTAAAATCAAAGGAAAGTAAATTAAATAATAACTTCGTTAATTTATTTGTTTATTTACATATATATTTTTCTAAATTTAAAATTACAATCCCTTCATAGTTACAATAAACTATGAAGTAATAAGTATGTATTTTGAATCGCTAAAGATTGTTAAATTTTATAAATAAGCTTTTTTATTAAAATAAACCTATTTATTAATTTTATAAAAACTTAACAATACAAAACTATATATGCACCTTATTACATTTTAAGCCTTTTATTGTAAATAATAAGTTTCATTCTTTCAACAATATAACAAGAAAAAAATCAAAATATATAAGTAAAACTTACGCACGGCTATTTTTATTAAAATATTACTTAAAATATAAATGAGTAAAAAATGTACTAATCTTTTAACTTGCGCTGATGGGACTTATATAAATTAAAATATGAATATCATCATATAATGAAATATCAATTTAAATTTAAAGTGCCATATTATTATAGTTTATTTAATATAGGTTTTATATAATCATTTTTATTAAAGTAAATTAAACAAATAATTAAATTTAAAAAACATGATAGCAAATTATATAAAAAATCATTAAATTTATTTGTCGTCAATTTTTATTGTAATAGGCTAATTAAACAAAATTCAATTATGTCATATAAAATAAAATCTTGAAGTATTTGTGATCTCAAATTTCTTTTAAAACGTATCTAAAAATGTGAGAAAACGAAATGTGGAAAATGATGGAATGATTACTAGAACAACTCAAGCGGTTTCTAGTTCAAGTTCACAAAATTTCTACAAAATCTCAGCATAAACCCTGCTTGTATCCTATATTAATTAACCAGTTCTTCTATTCATATCAGTCAAACTATTTTTATAAATATATCTTAACTTAGAGAAATGAAGATTTTTTTATAAATACATCTTATTTTAGAAGATTGGAGATGATCTCCACGAATAGAAACGATCTCCTCCGAGCATGATACAAAACATCTTTTTTATCATTAATCAATTAAACAATGTCTTTAATATTATTATTCTCTATTATTCATTTAATTGCTTCTCAAATCTTCGTCGTCGCTATAATCTTCGTATGTTTCGGTGTCGTGATCGCAAAGGTCGTCAACCGTGTTTGATCGGAGGCTGATGAGGTCGACCCTTATGACCTTCTGGGTGTTGGGGCTCGCGGACCGTGCCCTGATCACATTTTTGTGTTCGGGATCTAGGTTACGGTTGACAGGAGCAGAGATTTGGACTGAAAAATAAATTTATTAATACGTTTTTAGGGATAAAATTTATATTGACATATTTTCAAATTTTATTATTTTTTTAACTTAGCAATTGAAATAATTTTTTTAGCAAATTGTGAGTTTTTGAAATATTATGAATTTTAAAATCATGACAAACTTGATACTTTATTTAAGATGTTTTCTTGTATAAAAGACAAAAATAACTTGGTAAAGTACACTGGCATTGTGATTTTTTTGAACATTTTTTTTGTTGAATATTGTACGAGATTATGTGAAAAGAGAGTATATAAGTGAGGTAATTCAATGTTCTATTAAAACTACAATTTGTGCATTATTAATTATTTTGTAGATCTTACCTGCTGAAGCAAGTTTGCATCGTCTTTCAGCAGCACCTCGATCTGTTGACATCGCTTTTTGAACCCGCGAACAAATTCTTGCAGGCGCTCGCGATGGTATCGGTTTGTTTCTTTTTAAATTACAGATTACACGCGGTTCAAACCTAAAACATCATAGTGTGGATTTAATTTCGGAATTTACTGCATATTAAAGGGGCATTCTAATCTAAAAATTTATAAAAAATGCTTTTTATTTTATGGATATTTAACTCTTCAAAAATATGTGTGCAAGAAGATTTTTCAACATTGAAAATTAGTTCGGAGATATAGCTGTTTGACCAAGATAATCATCCTCTGCTTTCTTTCTCTAGAAAATTTTGAACACATTTTTCTGGAAACTATCTTTTTCAACGCGCTCCATTTTATTCTTCATTCTTCTTTAATCTCTCATCTTATTCTAATTCTACTTAGCAAATACAATTTTTATTTAATTTCAAATTAACTACACTTTTTTTTCACAAATAATAAGTCAATGACAGGATTCGATCCAAAGATCCCTGTCGTGTGAATACTTTCTTCAGTATGAACAAATCTCATCCCTTAATTCCTATTTTCACTAGTATTTAAAAATTCGAGAATATTAAAAAAAAGTGTATTTTTTCAGACATTTGCTATATTTTTTAGACAGTCGCTTGTCCATAGCTAATTATATCAGATGCTAGTTTGAGACCCCCTCATTTCATCATTTTTTCAAATTACAACTATATGGCTATTTTTAATTTTATTTTTTTTAATATCAAAACATTAAATAATAACTACCATAAAAGTATAGTCAAAATATCGTTTGTTTTTTACGGCCTTTCAAAAATCGCATAGAATTCATCCCTTCTAGGCCAGAATACGCCCTGAATGTATACTATATTTAAGATATATCATTGTTTTTTTATTCATATTTAGAACCCTTTTTTCCTACAAAAAACTTCAATATAAAATTAATAATTATCTTCTATAGCTATTATCTTTAATAATTAATATAACAATTATCTTTAAAGACGACTTACATTTTTATATTGAAAAATGACTAAAATAAATTTTAAATCGAGAAAAAATATTATTTTTAATAAACAAATTGATTTCGAATTGATCAATTTCTACTTATTTATTAGGAATAAATGAGGAATAAGTTGTAATATTGTGAATAACTTTATTTCTATTTTTTTCATATTTCAACAGAAATCTGAACCGTACGTCCTATGAGCTGAAACACTTTAAGGGGCGGGCATAAATCACGTGAGATTTTTAGGGATAGGAGGGTTGGGGGTTGACAAAACGGAGTATTGTAGAATATAAAGTGTACTTATTTCTAACTAGAATCTTTCCAAAAAAAATCAGACATTTCCAAAAAAAATTCAAAAATGTTACTATTTTTCTGGTAACTGAAAATACACATGTGGTTTGGTGGGGGAAAGTCGGGTAATTTTGAATATTACCGCGTATTACCAAGGGGGTGGGAGGTGGAGTCCAGAAATCCTTGAGAAGTCTATCACGTGTATAATAGACGTCCCCTATAAATCGTACTTTCAGATGGTAATCTAACGGTTAATCTATTCATATTTGATTCTTTTATTATTAGAATTTATTTAATAAGGCTTACTTGTATCCCATTTAATTTGAAGCAGTAATATCCCAGCAAAGGCTATTTTTGCTTGAAAACATATTAAAGATCTATATTTTTAAGTGAAAATATGAAAACATGAAAACTGTTTTCATAGTCTCTCATACCAGGCACCTCTGTCTGTCTGAGATATGAAAATAATGTATATATATAAATAAATAAAAAAAATGATATCGCTACTGCCCGATATGAATAAATGATGGATAAAATATGATCTATAGTTTTTGTCAAATATAATACAGTTTTAAAAGCTTACAGATCTTGAAAATAGAATATATCGGCACATTTTACAATACTATTCACTAGAAGATGTCAAATAAGTTATCGAAGTCATCTTGAAGATACCCACCGTGTGCTTATAATTGGGGTGGTCGATCTCCTTTCCGGTTCGCGTTTGTTTCTTTCCGGAAGTTCGGTGCCGGATATCAGTAAGTGACCGTTTTTCTCGGAAATACTTTGCGGAACTCTGTCAACTTGATTACTGTTCCGACGTGCGTAACGCGCACTCAGCGCCGGTTTGGCCGACTGAAATTTAAAGGACCGAAAAAACAATATTTTTTTTTGTATCAATTTTAATATAGTCTATCAAATAAAAAATCATACAACTTATTTCGTTTCAAACTTATCGATCTTTGATAATATATAACAATTTTTGGCATTGCTGAATTGTTTAAATAAATTGAATAATGCTAAAGAATCACACCTGGGGTTAGTTGAAACAAAATTTTGGGGCTAGCTATAGCATACAAGAATTATATACCAGATTCAAGTAAAAGTGATTGGTTGGAATGTGTACTTTGCAATATGCATATATTAGCATGTAAATTGTGTTACAGGAGACACTATATCTTTTATTTGTATCGTGATATTAATTGTAGTATACATTAATTTATAAAAAAAAATTACGGGAGACATTATATACTATACTTGTATTAATTATAGTTTGCGCTGATTTATGAAAAGAATCAGAGGTATTTTTGTTGTAAATACTTGCCCCGGTAGATGTTACAACTAGCTTCAAACATGGGTTAAGTTGTAACACTGCATTTTATCTAGAAAATAATTAATTGAAAAATATTAAACAATATTTGTGGAATTATTAACTTCCCGTAGGGTAAGTTATTGTAATTGGCCAAAAATCAAAATTGATATTTTTACATTTTTCGACGTTTTGAAGGTTTCTGAACATTTTGGCATACCTCAGAAAAAATGGATGTGTGTGTGTGTATGTATGTATGGATACAAATTTCCAGTCACGTTTTCGGGCGCACGAATCAACCGATTTAAATGGTTCAAAAAACATTCGATTTCTATTGATAGGGAAAAGAGCTGATTAGTTTTTGGCAAAGGCAGGTCCAGCCGTTTCGGAGATACGGAGTAAAGAGTGCAGAAAATAGAAATCGAGTTTTTGAGGAAACGGAGTATCCGATTTGAATGATCTAAAAAACATTCAATTAGTAATGATTGGGAGAGAAGTGTTTATTAGTTTTTGGCAAAGGCAGGCCCAGACATTTCAAAAATACAGAGCTAAATATGTAAAAAATGGCAGTTTTTGAGAGAACTAAGCATCCGATTTAAATGATTCAAAGAACTTTCTGCTTGTTTTAATTATTTAATTTTGGAAAAAAAAATTTTGTTACAACTTTTTTTTTTCTTTTTTAAAAAATTTTTTTGTATATTGAAAATAATTCAGTTTTTATTTTTAATTCTGACTATAGTTTTAAAAACAAATAATTTCAACTTTACAATTCAATTTATATAATTCTTATAAATATTAGACAATGTTACAATATTCATAATGATCTATTTGAAAACATTCAGTATTCCTCGAACATTTCGTTACGGTACGGGAAGTTCCAGCAATTTGCCTTAAGGCACGATGCCATACACCCCACTAGTTTTTACTTTGTTAAGAATAGGAATAGTTACCTTTTTTATTTGTAGAAATTTAATCATAGATCTCAAGATATAGTAATTTAAAAAAAAAAAACTGTTATAACAAGCCCCTAGTTTTCTAGTCTAAGAATAATTATCGTGTGCAACTTGGTAATAATTATGCCTAAATGTAAAAATTGCATGTTAGTTTACATAAATATTTTGAGACTTATTACTAAATATCAAATCATAATTTTTAATTTAGTTAATAAATGATTTTTTTATTACCTTTTTTGCACAAGGGCTGTAACTGAACGGCAATCTCAACGTCGTGATATAAAGAGGTGTTTTCGGATGCGCAGATATTGGTCTGAAAACAATTCACAAGAAATTTATGAATAATCTATTAAATATTTCAATAATTTGTAAATATTTATAAATCATTAATTTTATTCTCAAAACTATGTTGATTCAAAATTTGATTAATGGATAATTAAAATTCAAATCATTTCTTTGAAGACTAATTCCTCGGAACGTTTCCGATATTCAAATAAGAGGATTAGAAGAATTAATTGGTTTATTTGGAAGCTGAACAGTTGATACAAGATGTATTAATTATTTGGATCGATAGCAAAAATTACATTATTTATATTATGAAGAAATTTATGTTTTTGTAGTTTACATAATTAAAATAAAACAGTTAATTTTTCATTACTGGCTCTCACTATCGATCCGGCTTTACAAATGGCCATGTTTCACAAAAAGTCAATGACTTTCTTGTTATAAATCATTGGAATATGCAGAATTTCGTACATCCTTATAAAGTAACATTAATGATTCATAACTTTTATGACCCGTTGCGCTCGTATGATTGATTTTCTGACCTATCACGTGCAGTATTCGCCACTAGTGATGAGAAATAAATTAATCAAAGGTAAATAATCGACAGATCGATATAATTATTCTGAATGTGAAAATAATGAGTTCTTTACACCGTGAAAATTTTGGAAACTGTTAAGTGAATACTCGGACAAGTTTTCGGATATTTTGATTGGAACCAAGTGAGTTTGGTTAAATTTTTGTTTTTTTATATTTTTCTATAATATAACTCTAAATTTTCAACTTCCTCCCACAAACCCCTATTTTGTAAGAATTATTAGTAATGTATAATCCGACTCATTTTTTATAATCCGATCGCCGTGAAAATTTGGAAAAAATTAAATATATCCTCGGACAGGTTTTTGCAAATTCTGATTAAAATCAAGTAGTACGGGTTAAACGCCTTAAAAACTTTTCCTTAATTCTTTCAGAAATTCGTCATTATCAGGTATTAGATCAATTGTACAAGGTTACAATTTTGTGTTGTGTATATAAAAATAAGTTTTGATTTTTTTAGTTTGTGATTTAAATTGATTTATTAACTTCCCGTAGTGTAAGTTATAGTAATAGACCAAAAATCGAAAATGAAAAATTCTGCATATCTTTACGTTTCAGAGGTTTCTGAACATTTCGGCATATGTAAGAAAAAATAGATGTGTTTGTATGTGTGTGTGTATCTGTGTGTATGTGTGTGTGTCTATGTGTGGAGACAATATTTTGTCGACGATTTCGGGGGTACGGATTATCCAATTGGAAGGATTTAAAATACATTCTATTTCTATTGATGAGAAGACGTGCCGATTAGTTTTTGACGAAGACAAGTCCAGCGGCTTCGGAGATATGGAGCAAAAAGTGCTAAAAATGTCAGTTTTTTAGAACTAAGCATCCGACAAAACAATTGTTTTTGAGAAGACTTTTTTTTAATTTTCAAAAAAAAAATTTTGAATATCAAAAAATAATTCGGATTTTAATTTTAATTCTAAACATCACTTATATACTTCATTAATCATTAATCATTTTAACTTTTTAATTCAGTTTATATGATACTTAGAATTATTAGACAATGTTCTTTATTTTAAATCTGATTAAGTTTTGTTTATTTACTTTTTATAAAATAAGAATAGTAAAACTTGCATTATTTATAATAATGGATATGAAAATATTTAATATTCCTGGAATATTTTTTTAGGGTACGGGAAGTTCCAGCAATTTGCATAATTGCCCAATGCCATACACCTCTTGTTTATTTTTAGTGATTTGATTTTTAAAATTTTTGTATGACTTTTACAATCAATTATATATCAATTACATGATCAATTTCGATCGTCTGCAACCCCTACAGCCCACCTCATGGCGTAGGTATAAATAATAAAGCACTAATTACTTGTGTATCTGCACCGTGCCGGCGTTCGTCTGTCTGCTGTTCCTTGCGAAACAGAGGCGTCTGGCTCCGTTGGTGGACGCGTTCCTCGTGTGCAGATCGCGCCGCTCAGATAGACGCATCCTCTGACATCTGAGCATATTGGCGTCGATTTAGATTTCAGCCATCTCAAATCTGAAAGATAGAGGAATCGAGCAAAGGGTCGTTCTGTAATGGAAGAAGGGTTGTGGAAAAAAATATGCATAGTGGAAGTGATCTCACGATATCATTGTTTTGATCACTGATTCCCAAAGTGGTCCATATGGACCCTCAGGGGTCCACGGCGTAGAAAACAAAATTTGGGAGTCCACGAAATGAAAATGAGGGTCCACGCCAGTGGATCACAAGACATCATGTTAAAATATATTTTTTAACATTGAACGATAATATAATATATAGACTTATAATAAATCTTCTAATATAGTAAACAATATTTAGAAATGAACCAAAAAGTAAAGAACAAACAAAACATACACATATAAAACGTTCAAGTCGCTTATTTAACTTTTTCCGCACCTTATATATAGGTGTAGAGGTGACCATTATATCTAACATTTTTTAATCTATATGTTTGTTTTACATATGAGCTTTGTATAAAATTCTTTTCATTTTCTTTTCATATTTAAATTTGATTCATATAAGCATCTTCGTTGTATATATTATTATCAGATATTTGATGGGTATTTGTAATTGTATTATCAAGCAATAGCAAAGATTCGATTTAAGACTATACTTTTCAAATCCGGAACGACTTAAAAAAAAACGGGTCACAAGTTAAAAATCCGGGACTGATATAGGGGGTCCATAACAAAACGTAAAATATCGCAAGAAGTCCACGGCACAAACAAGTTTGGGAACCAATGGTTTAGATTTTTGTTCCGAAATTCTAATTCGGATTTTCTTACTAATGAAATAAAGTAATAAGAAAACGGTATTTATTTTGGTCAGCATTTTTTACAAATTTACTGTAAACTAGTGATCGTGCCTTAAATCAAATTGCTGGAACTTCCCGTATTGAAAATTAATTTTTTTTAGAAATTTTGTTAGAAAAAATTATTTCGAAGAATTTTAAATTTTTGAAAAAAATGACAATTTTGAAAAAAAAAATTATATTTAGAAATATTTTGGAAATTTTGAACGTTTTTTCAAAGCAATCGCGCTGATTTATCTAGAGACAAAATATCGAAGCGCGTAAGCGCCTAGTTGCAGTCTAAAATTTGTATCCGAACAATAAAAATACTAGTATATTACAAACAACTCAATTTCACTGGGTTTTTATTTATATCAATTTTATTATTTGCTTAATTATGGTTTATTCAAAACATTTAATTTAACTCTTCTGAGTTTTAGTAAGTTCTGATCCATTTTTATAAAGCATGCCAAAATGTTCAGAAGCCTCTAATTTTTTGCGATTAGGTACTATAACTTGCCCTACGAGAAGTTAAAAATTGTAATTTGAACGTATTTGAAAGATTTGAGGTATTATAATTCAAATTATCATCATATTATATATAAGGTAGATCGGGGCTAAATATCTCAAAACAAGAAAAGTTAAAAAATTTTAAACAACAATATTTGAAAGTAGAGGGAAAAAGATAAAACCAATCATCTCCTTGATTCTTACGACGTCGGTGTCAGAAGATAAACGGAAATGTTTAAACATTTTCATTATAAAGTTTTTTCGTACCTAGTTTGTTTGGTCGTGCTGTTGTTTAGTTTGCAAAACCTTAATATAATTAAGGACCACCTGAGCCTTTACCCTGGCAAAAGTAAATTAAATAAAAATACCATTTTGCAAGAAATAAGTTAAATAAATAGTCATTCCAACTCTGCTGATGATTATTTCTGACTAATCAGGGTCTAGCCAGATCAAGGTTATATACAGTGTTATCTCTATGAAAATGTAACCATGAAATTTTTATTTTGCATTATGTGCATAATGTGGCTATTATTTCGCAAAATCTCTTTAAAATTAAAAATAAGACCTTGGACCTGTTTTCTACTGGCTGTCTCATTTCACCCCGCTTATGGGGTAGAATGGACCTAGTGAAATTTTTTTAAGAAACAGTAAAAAAACATATTTTTACGATTATGAATTAGCTGAAAGATTTACTGAACATAGTCAGATAGTTGTTTGTTTGATATGCAGGGCTGGATTTAGAAATTTGGCGCCCTGGGGCACTGACAAAAATGCCGCCCCCCATCCCTGAAACTTTACTTAAATTGTTTTTATATATTATTCCCGTACCAAAAATTAAAATTAAAAAAAAAATTGTTTTTTTTTTAAATTTTGAATTTTTTTTTATATCTTGAAATATTTTTGAAAATTTGAACTTTTTTTAAAGCAATCGCACTGCTTCAGCTGCGTAGAGACAAAATATACATGCGCGTAAGCGTCGCGTCGCAGTCTAACAGAACCCATGGGTTACAGAACCCATAGAAATGTAAACAAAATTCATACTTATTAATAAAATATCTGTAAAATATCTGATGTGCATACGAGGGTCATTCAACAAGTACTTAGCCTACAAATGAAAAACAATGCCACAGAAAAGTGGCAACTTTTGAACATAATCTTCTTTAAGTTTGATACATTTTGCCTCCAGCGGTGGTGCTCCATCCATTTCAACCCGCCCAAAAAATACGTTTTCTTGAGAGCTCCAAAATAGTCCGAAAAGTTGCGGTGAGGCTAAGTACTTGTTGAATGACCCTCGTATGTCTAATGATCACTTTTGACCGCCAAATGTTTCTTTATCAATTTTTTTTATTGGATCACCGAAACTCATCGACCTGCCTCCCATAAATTTAAGCAGTTTTTCATTTTATCAATATATGCCAATTTTTTTTTAATGATATTGGACGCTCCGTTTCTCAAAAACTGAGTTACCGTTTTTGGCATTTTGGCCTGTATCTTCGAAACAGTTGGACCTGCCTTGGTCAAAAACTAATCAGCACGTCTCCTTATCAATAGGAATCGAATCATTCGAATCAGTTTAATCCGTGTTCTCGAAATCGACTTGAATAATTAAAATACATATTGGATTTGTATTGATGGGGAGACGTGCTGATTAGTTTTTGGCACAGGCAGGTCCAACCGTTTCGAAAAATGGTAGTTGAGTTTTGATATTTCCTCTGTGAAACAACTACGCAGTCCGATTGCTTTGAAAAAAGTTTAATTATATTTTTCAAAAAATTTCAATATACATATAAAAAAAAGTTTTTTAAATGGCATTTTTTCCATTTTTCTAATAATTTTAAAGATTTTATAAAATGTAATTCTCAGTACGAGAATTTCCAGTAATT
>NW_020537324.1:66256477-66308686 GCF_003426905.1 Ctenocephalides felis
ACTTACGAGTAACGTTGCAGTTTATGTGTAAACGCCAGAGTGCACAGCGAATGCGTGACATTTTGACAGAATTCAGTATGATTCAGAAGCATATAATGTATGGAAGTTAGAGCGTAACATGTCCTTGTCATAAAATTGTCTATTATGCGGCAGAATCGGCCCAATAGTTCATTTATAATATGGAATGCTAATGAAAGCAACCCTACAGTCGACTTTCTAATTGGGCTTTTTAATATAGCCCTATGTTTTCTTGCCTCTACAGCTTGGCGAGTTTTAAACCTGGGACTTTTATTAAAATCCCTTAGTTCTAACCACTTCCCAATGGAAGAAGTTTATATTTTAAAACAAATATACTAACTTAGTGACTTTCAGAAGGAGTTTATTTTTTGCGACACATAAAAAGTTTTGCATGTCTTTACGTTTCAGGTGTTTCTGAACCCTTTGACCTTACAAAAATGAATGTGTTTGTATATATGTATGTGTGGATGCAATTTTTATTTCATCTATTTTGAATACTGAACTAAGTAAATTGATAGAAATCGAGGAAATTCTATACTTCCAAATTCTATTTACTGCTTTATTTTTTATAAGAATAAATATAGATTTTTTATCGAAAATTTAAATTAATATTCTAAAAAATTATAAAATTGACATTCAGTTTTATTTTGTGCATTATGTCTGTTATTTTGTCGAAATCCTTAAACATTTTTCAAAACTAGATCATTTGAAAAACAAAGTATTTAATGGTAAGATAATCATCTTTAAAGTTTGGTAAAACAGATAAAGTACTCGTCAAATAATTGAAGCAAAAATTCTTACGCACGATACTATCTCACTACTATTTTCAATTAGCATTTTTAATGCCGTAACGGTAAATTTTAAAAAGTAACTTCAAAATGAGTTTCAGCTTTTATCCTTTCTAGGAAATCCATAATACCAATGAAAGTATATCTTGCCAGATCAAAGCAGGAATTACAAATGAAAATGAAAGAGTATTTTTACGGAAAACAAATATAAAACGGGATGAAAGACCGAATCAAACCTTTTGCATAGTGGATAAATGAATAATTGACAGAGTTTCTACCTGAGTAGGCTTTTCATCGAAAAAACATCGATTGATAAAGAGAATCAGTAATGGCAATGCTTTGAAAATATTACTTGAATATATGAATTAGTTATATTTCAAAAAGCAGATAGAAAATTCTAATTTTAAATATGAAATTTTGCCGTTGTGACGCAATTGTAAAGAACGTGGGCGAGCGCAAACTAGTCACGAATTCGATACCAACTCGATATCAAGCAGTATGATATGAATTTTTCACTCGATGTTAAAATCTTAAATATAATCATTTCGTGGGCATTGCTGCAACACATATACGACATCACTATCACTTATACAAATCCAATATATAGTCTACATCTGAAAAATAGTGGTTGACCACTGGGTTGCCATCTAAGATGCACAATAGAAAATACAGATTAAAGAATACGTATGAAAAAGGAAATTAATAATTTTGTATATACAATAAAAATGATATGTACATGATTTTAGTAAATAATTTCTTTCATATTATTATTCTCCATTGCTAAATCGTTAGTTGTTTGTTTTTTTGGTTATGAGACCTTAATATAATTTTAAATATACGTTATTTAATTGTTTTGTTAGATGTATTGCTATTTTTAAATTAGATTCTAAAGTTTATTTATACAACCTCTATAGAAAGCTTACATGTGGATGGGTAAAAAGGACCACCTGAACCCTTACTGTGGCAAAGGTGCAAACAATAAAAAATACTAAATAAAAGAAAATTGAGTTAAAAAAGGCATTGTACAAGACATAAATTAAATAAATATTAATAAATTATATTAATAGTTATTTGAAATCTGCAGATAAATATTTCTGACAAAATACCAGATCAAGGTTATATACAGTGTTATCTCTGAAAAAATAGAAGAAAAATAGAAATAAAACCCATAGAAGTTATATTTCGGAGAGGTTAAATGATTAGGCTATTATTTAGTAAAATCTCTTTAAAATCAATAATAAGATACTGAATCTGAGTGCCCCTTGCTGTCTCTTTAACACCTTCCATAGGAGAAAAAAGAACAAGTGACAAATTTTAGAAAAATATTAAAAAACTCTATTTTTTCAATTAGGAATTACGTGGAAATTTTACTGAGCATAGTTGTTTGTTTGATATATGTTATGTGTTGTGATGTAGTTCATTTGGTTTAGACAGTATATCTACTGAAGGACCTTTGTGACCTTCCCTCCCCCTTTCCTATATATAATTTCATTTTAAAAAGTTAAAGTTTGTATCAATACATATAGTATTCATCATCAATGTATAATTAAACTTGTTGAAACTTAAAAATCAACACAATTTTATTCTTTCCATTCCTTGATGGCAATTCGCGCGTATATGGCAAATCCACCTTGATATTTTTTTATACCTTTATCATAAAGAATCTGACAAATATTAATCATGCAACGCGTGAAAAACAATAAGTCGAGATCGCAATAAACAATATCAATAAATTACGAAGATGTATATTCGAAATTTCATCTCGTTCATCACAAAAGAAATACAATTCTCTATAAAAGTTCAGTAAGAAGAAAACAAGAACTGATTTTATAATATATATTTGACGGCCATTTTGGTAATTAAATATGTATACGCAAAAAGCCTGTTGGCCGTTTTGTATGCCGCGATGCTCATCGTCAGTTCGGAGCTTTCGTTTTAGAGATTAGTAGTTGGCAGGGGAGAAAAACATAATAGTAATAGATATGTGGATAAAAATAATATATTGAGGCATATTACTAAGTAATCAGTATATGCTTACAGGCTGCTTCCAAAAGCATCCACTCATTCGTTGAACCCAAATATCATTGCAAATCAAGATTATTATGAAGGTGCAAAAGATTTTATAAATAAACACAATAATTTTAACACCAAGAAAATTTACTAAAAAATTATACCCGAAAATTATACAATTTAATAATCATCTATTAGAAGTTTGTTAAAAATTGACAAAAAATTTTTGGGCTTGAATTTTGAACAATATTCTTTCAAACTTTCACTGTAAACGTTATACAAAATGAATAACACAAGAATTCAAATTAATTTATTAAACGCCGTTTTGGCTATGAATAGATGGCGTTATTTTGTACGAATGTTGGTATGAATAGGATAGTATGGATCAATATAATCTTACTGGATTAATATATAGATGATAATGAAAGATAGTTAAAGTAGGATGAGGGTAGTAGTAAAAATGGATATCAAATATAAAAATTATTAGTGTTTATAGAAATATATATCAGCAGAGTTGGTATAACTATTTATTTAATTTCTCTTGTAAACTAGATTTTATTACTAATTTTACTTTTTTTTATAACGTGTATTTAGAAATTATAATCAAGTCTCGTAAACTAAACAACAGTGCTCACGACAAATTCCTTTTTATCCCAAAGAATGTGTTAAAAGGGGCAGCCAGATCTAGTGTCCTAGAAATATTCATCAGCAGATTTGGTTTGATTATTCATTTAATTTCTCTAGAAAATTGCTTTTTTAACTTAATTTACTTATATATTTTTCACTTTTATAGAGGTTATATAAAATAAACTATTAAATCTAACTTGAAATTGATAATACATCTACGTGCACTTATAAAAAGAAATTATAATCAGGTCTCGCAAACTAAACAACAGTGCTCGCAAAAAAAACTAACAAAGAAACAAAATGATTTTGTCATGGATTTTTAATAAGCCGTTAACAACGCCGTAAGAATCAAGGAGATGACAAATTATACATCTCTTTCTAAATAAATAACATGTTCTTATGAAATATAGTAAGGTCACGTAAACTAAACAACAATGCTCACGACTAAAAAAACTAACAGCAAAAGAAATAATTTTGTTATTGGTTTTCAATAACCCGATAGCAACGCCGTAAGAATTAAGATGATGACTGGTTATACATCCTTTTCTCTCTACTTTCAAATATTGTTGTTGAAAAATTCTTAAGTTGCAACATACCAGAAAAATGTTATGGCAAGGTCGAGTTATGAAGAACTTTCCATACTAATATTGACAAAAGCCATGCGATTGGCGTGCAGTCAGACAAATTTCTCAGGTTGTCTGATAGAAAACATAACCTAGAAGCTGCACAAATGTCAAAAAAACGATGTTAGATAACAGTGTGTTTCTGATACAGCTCCATAACATACAAGTTACGTTGCAGTTTATGTGTAGAACGCCTGGAAGCACAGCAAATACATAGCATCTTGACAGTATGTATGGAAGTCGAAGCGTAATGTTATGCGGCAGAATCTGTCCCTAAATTAGCTATTAATTGCATGAGTATTTATAACATATGTTGATCAAAATAATTTAGCTAGTTGTTCCTAATACCTGATATTTTTGCTGCTTATTTTTGATATCTACGAGGAATTTGTAACATATCTTAAAAATAATGATTAATAAATAATCTACCATTTTGCTAAATATTGAAATGTAAATAGATTTTCCCTGAATTGTTGTTCATGCTTGTATCTACTGTAAATAAAATATTTGCTAGGCACAATGTAAAATTTAAATTCTGTGTATTAAAAAATCTTGGGCATCTCATTCGTTTTGGCATGAACTTGTCTCCAAAATTTATTTTTCAAGAAAAAATCCCAACTTTGTAAACAAATTATAAACCAAAATAAGCAAGAAAGCCTTCGCTTAAACTGTTTCCCACATCTAAAACAACCCCCGACCTAGTTTGTGGTTCTCTACCCCTGTCAGGTGCACGGTGTTCTATGATGATTTCTATTCCCGAAAATGCATCGGCACCCCGCGGCGCGCTAGGATCGTAGGCGCCTACAACCCGGTTAGACTGTGATAATACCGACATTCGTACGAGAAGAGAGAACTCGATGGATGGAACATTGTTATTACCTGACAATGTTGCCACGTTGCCATTGTCAGAAGATAACTGTTGTTCAATACAATTATGTATTAAGATTCAGGGGGTAGCAGATAGAAGAAAAGGGTTTCACTTTTGGTTTGATAGAATTGTTGGTAATAAAATCAATTGTCAATCAATAATAGACTTTCAATAGTACTTGGTAAAAATAATTTACTTAACAATATAGGTAGAGATTGTTTAAAACTATGTTTTTTATTTCAAAACTTTCTTGCTAATTGTTTCACTTATTGTTATTGAAATTATATTTTCTGCTAACAATAAGCCATAATTGTATATTATCATCATTGATTATATTTGATATTAATTATTTATTCATTATTATTTCTAAGATCCATATGATTATGAGAACAAAAAAGATTAGATTAAGTAGTTTTTGGCCTGAAGGCAAGTTGCAACAAGTTTTAGATAAGTGTAGACAAAATCGACAAACAAGAAATTTATATAATAACGTATGAGTATACCGAGTTTAGGGTAGGATATTATAATATTAAAATGCACACACATATGCAAATACCTTTTTTCCAAGTTTGGTCTCAATGATTTGAAACAAAAAAGTATCAAGTCGATTTTTCTGGCGAGAATATAAACTTTTCCTTCGGGATGTAAATAATTATTGAGATATGTTAAAACTATGTTTTTATTTATTTATTGTACTAGGGTTTGTTTACTAATAATATCTTTATTAATTTCCTGAAGAAGTAGTTTATGTTTTCGCCATAAAATCCGATTTGCTAATTTTATGTTTTCCCGATGTTTCAAGCTATTCTGAATCGAATGAGAACAAATTTGGAGAAAAGTATGTATGTGTGTGTGCGTGTGTGTGAACCAATTATTGACCTTTCGTCGACTTTTTTTTCAAAAAAGGGCTGGACCGATTCCAAAATTTTAAAAGTCAAAAACCAAAACCGAATATTTGACAGTTTTGCGTGACAATCACACCAGCCGTTTTTTTTTTGTAAATAGAAGAAAATGAAAAAAAAATTAGTAATGAAAAACTATAATCGAACCGCTGAAGTAGATTCATTGATGAAAACTCAATTTTTTTCAGATTTGGGATTGTTTTTCATCAACAATTATTGTAATCGAAGAATGTAATATTAAAATAATTCACATAAATTTTTATGAAACGTAATTTAAATTTTTATACAAAAACAATAATTTCAAATACAAATATTTCACAACGGTTCACAAAGAATTCGCCGATTCGTTTTCCGACTTGAAATAGTGGTCTCTAATCAATCTTTAGAGATCGTTAGTGTAGTTAAGAGATTTACAAGATTGCCTATCCAATTTTCAGAAATGTACGTCGTTTTTTTTCAACTTCGATATTTTAATGTGTTTTTAATGTTCGAAGTATGATGCCTTGCGTGCCTTGTAAAATGCATCCTGAACAAGAAATCCTTGATGAGTTGTTAACTAATGTGTTACCAATGGCGCATTTAACATATTTTTTATCTCGAAGATCTTATAATTTTCAGTTTTGCTGCTTCATCGAAGTATTTAAATGGTATTGGTTTAAATATTAACTATTATTTATAAAAAAATAAGAGTATTAAAATTATTTCAACAATGCTAAATTTTTAATATATATTAGTAAAATAGGTTTGTAGTTAGTCAGAATATCTAAAGTTTTCTCTGAATTATACTTCAATAGCCAGTAAATATTTATTTAAATTAGCAAAATTGACAAATATCGTGCACATGTAAAATGTATGAATATTTATGCTATTTATCAGATTTATTTGATATCCTATTTAATAAAAAAGTTGAGAACTTTATTCAAGTTTTAGTTACTTAAATAATCTTTAAAACAAAATTTTATTTAAAATTAAAATAAAACATGTTTGATATGGTTTATGTAAAATGGTTTTATTAACATTGTTCATTTGGCAAATTAATTCTATTGTGTAGGTTCAAGAAAAACAGATAAAAGTGATAAGGTTTTCTTTGGGTTATTAAATTAAAAAAAACTCAAAAAAATCTACACAACCGAATTTTTAAAAAGTACTATTTTTCTATAAAAGTAATAGGAGAAAATTATACACATAAAATAAATTAAGTGTCACATGAAAAATATGTAGTACATTTTTTGACATAACACTCAACCTTAAAATTTTCTAAAACTTATTTGTATGATGTGATCCATATATTTAAGTTCTCTTGAATATGCGCATTATTTAATTACACATTTTATGCACCCTTCCTTAGAAAATCTCCGATCTCTAAAACCCAGAAAAACAATACTTGATTGACATCTAGGATAATGGTTTTGTTATTCTTTAATCTTGCGCGAACATTAAATAACATTCTTGAACAAAAAGAGCAAGAGCAACATTTTAACCGTGAGAAAGTCTTGAATTTTTAACAAAATATTTGTCATTGAAGGATAATTCAGACTTACTGGGTCGACATGGAGGTCTCCGCCCATTTTTCGAAAATACAAAAGAGCAAATTCAATACCTTTCCGGCGACTGTAATAAATTGGAATATTGGACTCCACACAATGCTCAAGTACTACTATATATTATAAATCATGAATCTGGGGTTGTTCTGGTGAGAGCACTTTAAAATTTGCTAATATAGAAATAATTTATAAAGGATTTATTATATTGTACCAAATGTGTCTGATAAATATATTGAAAATATTGATCTAGTTCAAAAATTTATTTTTTTTAATTTTTTTAATTGTTACTAATACTCAATACCTTTTGATATAAATATAAAATGTGTTTCATAAAATTATTATTGTTATTCAAATTCAGGTTTGAACATTTTGGTATACCTTAGAAAAAATGGATGTATGTGTGTTTGTATGTGCAGATACAATTTTTCGTTCTCAATTTAAAGAAGACAAATCAAACGATTTGAATGATTTACAAAAAAATTCGATACCATCTGACTAGAAGACGTGCTGACTAGATTTTGGCAAAGGCAGGTCCAGCCGTTTCGAAGATACATATAATACATTAATATAAAAAATTATATTAACTTCCCATAGGGTAAGTTACAACGGATTAACCGATTTGAAAGGTTCAAAAAACATTCGATTCGTATTGATAGGAAGATGTGCTGATTATATTTTGCAAAAGGCAGGTCTAGCTGTTACGGAGATACGGAGCAAAGAGTGCAAAAAATACAAATCGAGTTTTTGAGAGAACGGAGTATCCGATTTGAATGATCTAAAAAGCATTCAATTTGTATTTGGGAGAAGAGGTCATTAGTTTTTGGCAAAGGCAGGTCCAACCATTTCAAAGATACAGAGCTAAATGTGTAAAAATGACAGTTTTTGATAGAACTAAGCGTCCGATTTGAATGATTCAAAGAACTTTTTGCTTGTTTTAACAAAATAATTGCTTTTGGAAAACTATTTTTTTTGTTTAATTTTTTTTTCAATTTTTTTTGTATATCGAAAATAATTCACATCTTATTTTTAATTCTGACTAAAGTTCTAATATACTTTAAACAAACAATTTTAATTTTGCAATTCAGTTTATATAATTCTTATAAATATTAGACAATGTTACAATATTTATAATAATCTATTTGAAAACATTTAATATTCCTCGTACATTTCGTTACGGAACGGAAAGTTCCAGTAATTTGCCTTAATTTCTTTTTTAGGAAATCATGCTTTTATTTAATCTATTATTATAAATATTTAGAGGAAATAATGTAATAGATGTTATTATTTTTTATGTGATTTTTGAGAAAGAAAAATTGGGTCATTTAATATTTTCCCAAAGCAGGTATAAAAGAATGTTTTGACCGCATATTTTACAAAAATACTCATACAAAACAACTGACCACTACTATATAAAAAATTCTCATTTCAAATTTATTGCAAATAATAACCTGTCACATAAACTACCCCTAAAAATATAAAATAGATGAACACGTTCCCCATAAAACATATATTATTGTTTCCAATTTTTTCAGTTACACAACCATCACTTAGAATATTGACGTGCAGTTTTCGATTCTCGGAAAACTGATCTTAAATTAATGAGCCGACGCCGTCTTTCAAAAAAATTTCGAAGCCAAGAACGTGATAAATTAGGTTTATTATTATATATGAGACTCGTTGCACAGAACACGTTGTACTATTGGGGTAAGAGCTGCTGGAAACTTTACATAAAATGCAAAAATTAAATATTTAAATTATTATTAAATATTTAAATTAAATTATTAGAATTAAATATTAAAACAAACCAAATAGTAGTCGTGGTAATAATAGACATTACAGTTTCTCCCAGCTAAGACACTTTGCCTATGTCATACATAATTTTTTTAGGAAAATATTTTTCTGTTACAAACGCTTCCTTATTTTAAAAAAATATGTGGCGGGAATAGCTCACTCAGTTGTGTTCTCGACTCATACGCTGGAGGAATTTGGTTCGAATCTCCAGCAATACCAGAATTAAAAATATAAAGTAATAAATTAGATTAAGAATTGTTAATTTGTGAAATACAAGAAAAAAATGTATTTGAAGTAAGAAGGAAAAAAGAAGTTTAGTTTAAAAGATGAGAAGAACATATTGAGAAACAAGAAGAAGAATGAAAATTGAATAGAATTGAAGAAAGAAAATTGAATGGAAGATTAGGATATAAAAAGAAATAGTATATATATGATGAATGTGTAAGAAATATATATGTAAGAATTGTATAGAATATGATGAAAAATAATATGAATAATGTAGGTGGCTAAAAATGATGTAAACTGAAGGCCAATAAAATTAAAACAAAATGTATTTGATTTATAATTATTTGTACGTTTCAGTGATAAGAAATATGTCCTTTTTTAAAAGTGCTTTAAAGTATTAAAATTTACAAAAAACACTAAAAATGAAATTATACAGTCTCATACGGGGCAAAATGTTCCAAAAATGGCAATTCAGTTTTTGTAAGATCAGATTGTCTGATTTGAATAATTCGAAATACATTTTTTTTATTGACGGAGTGAGGAATTAAACAAATTTAGGAAAGCAGGTTCAGCAGTTTCAGAAATCCAATGAAAAAGGTGGAAAAAATCACATTTTGCGGTCAAAAACGATCATTAGACATATTCACATGAATTTATCGGCTTTTTTTTTGATAGAGAAATTTTGTTTACATTTCTATTGGAGGGGGGGGGGCGTATCAAGATGTATAATTTTTAATCATTCGATATTTTATCTATAAAAGAGCTACGCAGATCGCATTGGAAAGATCATAAATTTTCAAAAAAAATCAAATTATCAAAAAAAATCAAATTTCAAAAAAATTCATATTTTGCAGTACGGTAAGTATCAGAAATTTGCCTTCAGACACAATGCCATATAGCACTAGTTATATTTATTATATAAATATATATATATATATATATATATATATATATATATATATATATATATATATATATATATATATTATAGATATATTTATCAAATATATTTGAGTAAAATATTTACCAACCCCTTCTATTACATTCAAGGGTGATTTGTAAATAGTTGGAATAAGCAAACGCATCAGTTTACGCAGAATTCTTTCCGTTCTCCATTATACAAATGTAAACGAGTTTTTCGACCATTGTTATACTGAGATAATAAAAGTTCTATAATAATACAATTTAACAGTTATTAAAAATGTTAGAGCGATGCTAATCCTTACTTATTGCATCGACTGAGCTTTTTGGAAATTTTATTACTCATATGAAATGATGAATAGTTTGACGATTATATGGCATTTTTAGAAATTTTATAGTAAATTGTGATATATTTTGTTTTTGATCTAAACGAATGAAGCAAGGCAGACCAAATGTACCCTATAATACATCCCTATATTATTAGATTATTATTTATAAATTTTTCATATATGTACATTATGGTGGTACTTAATATAAATGTTTTGAAATTTCCTCACTTCTTAAAGTTAATATTAGGAGCTAAAACTTCCAGTGATTTTTTCTTATCAATTTGGAAGCAATTGAGCCCTTGGGAGCAAAGAAATTAGAAAACATCCATATTAATGACCACCCTAGTGTACATATGTACATGCCAGTACATATGTTTTTTTAGCTACGTTTTTAGCAATTTGACAATAATTATCCAATATTTTTTTTAAATTTTTTTAGTTCATTTATCATCAGTTTAATATTCCAAATTTTAGATTAATGAGGTATAAATAAAGCTTTCGTATTCGTATTTATTCAAATAAAAAAAACGTTGGTTTAATAGCTTTAATCTTTATGATTCAAATACTTTTTTTAATTCATAAAATATTTATTTGCTTTTGTTATAAACTCATATTTATGTACATCAGTTTATAATATTTGCATTTTTGTGTTCAAACTGCAAATAATAATTTAATATAGTTAATAACCAGCTGCAACCGTATTATTTTACCATATTTGCAGTTGTAAGGCTATTACGGTAACTTTATTATAGTCCCGTTCAACATTTGTTCATTGTTAGACACAAATAAAATTAGATACCTATCATAAAATCCTAAAATTTGCGTCGGCATTCTGTGAGCAAATATTCCGAACAATCAGTATTCAAATTTGCAAAAATATAATAGCGTCAATAAAAGCGAATAAAACCAACAGACAAGACGTTCTAATTGTTATTGGCATTGTTGAAAAAATATATTGCCTCATATTAATAAAAATTATAACCAGTTGTTATTTCTCTATTATATTGTTTAGGAGACTTGTACAAAGTATATAATCTGACAATAAGGAAATTGGTTATTAACTACACATATTATGTTTAGACGTCTTTTGCAAACTATATAAAAAAAAATTTTTGTTAATGAATTGTTATTTAAAATTATTGTTAGATAGAGAAACAAGTTTATCAATTCTAATAACACTAAATTCATTTATTTATTTTATTTCAAAATTATTATTTTTAAATGATAGTGAATATTTTAAGTAATTAATTTAATTATTTAAGAATTTATAGATAGAAAATTGCAGATTAATTGAACATTATGATTCTTCATTTAAAACAAAAAACCAATGGTGAATGGCATCGTGCCTTAAGGCAAATTACTGAACTTCTCGTACCGTAATGAAATATTAAAAGTTTTCAAATAGATTATTGAAAATACTGTAACTTATATGTGTTTACAATAAAGTAAATAAGCAAAATTTAATCAATTGAATTTAAAATAAAGAACATTTTGTAATATTTATAAGAATTAAATAAACTGAATTGCAAAGTTAAAATTATTTATTTAAAGTATATAAGAAAGCTTTAGAACTTTAGCTAGAATATAATAATTTGAATTATTTTTAATATTCAAAAAAAACTTTTTTTGGAAATTAAAAAACAAGTTGTTTGTTTTCTTTTCAACACAAGCAGAAAGTTTTTTGAATCATCCAAATCGGATGCTTATTTCTCTCAAAAACTGACATTTTCTGCACATTTAGCTCGGTATCTCCAAAATGGCTAGACCTGCCTTTGCGAAAAACTAATCACTACTTCTCCCCGTCAGTACAAATTGAATAATTTTAGATAATTCAAATCGATGCTCTTTGAAAAGCTCTTTCCTCCTTATCTCCGCAATGGCCGGACCTGCCTTTGCCAAAAACTAATCAGCACATCTCCCTATCAATAGGAATCGAATGTTTTTTCAACCATACAAATCGGTTGATTCGTGCGCCCGAAAACGTGGATGAAAAATTGTATCCATACATACATACACACACACATACATTCGTTTTTTCTGAGATATGCCAAAATGTTCAGAAACCTTTAAAACGCTAGGAAATGTTAAAAATTTCGATTTTTGGACGAATAACTTAACCTACGGGATGCTAATAAAATAATATTAAGTTTTTATTCATCGTTTATCGTTTATATTCAGTACATTTCTTTGACATTTCAAAAATGAAATTTAAAAAATAACTAATAATTAGTTTCAAAAATCCTAACCGATTTTTACCGAATCATGTCCTTCGAACCCAAATCATATCCTTCAAACAATTCTTGAATTTCCAATATCGGTTTAGGATTTATTTATCAGAATTAATAAATTAATTTATTTACAATAATTTTGCAATTTAAAATGTTGAACTTAAATAAAATTGATTACTTGATTGATTATTGAAAATTAATTGATTGAACTTTTAAAATCCGAAATAAAAAAAAATTGCTCTTTTAGATCACTTTTCACGAAAAAAAAACGACCGTTAGTGGTAAATAAATTGTGTACTTATGAACTAATGTACTGTTTTTGGGAAAACGTCGACAAAAGGTCAAATTATAGCTATAATCGAACACACGGAAGATCGACTTTATTATCGTATTAGATATGTCCCGTGTCCCGTGTCCCGTGCCCCGTGTACCTTTATCTAATGATAAAGGTTTTATGTTTATTATATGAATTGTGTTCAGGAATAGAGTCATTCATAGACTAGACGGCATTACGGCGCTTTCCTGACCTATCTCATGTTTTGGCCTACTTATCCATGGGTCGGTTCGGCGGTGTCATTAATACCGTTTGGGAACGGAACGGTTCCGATCGCAAAAAATCACAAAAACCGCTCACGATATATCCAAAGGCCAAAACACACATCCCGCAACACGCGCGAATTTTACCTGACAGATGTAATCGACCATTTTTTAGTGAGAGCCATAAATCAAAGAACTTTTTAAAATAATTTTTGAATTACTTTTATACGATTTAATTATAATTTAAAATTAACGTAGTACTATATCTCATTAAAAAAAAGTCTTATGGGCGAAATTTGGAAAAAAAAAATTATATGTCGATATCGTAATGTTTTTTGAATCATTCAAATCGGTTGTTCTGTACGCCCGAAATTGCCACGAAAAATTGTAAATACACACATGCACATACACACGCATACACACATTCTAGTCCAGTCATTATAGTAAGTTCACCTCGGAATTCGAGATACCCAGCTGTAATTCTGTAAATACTTGTATATTGGCACCCTAAAGTTGTCTCAAAACCTACATATGGTATTGACACCCTACCATATGTAGGTTTTGAGACAACTTTAGGATGTCTCGAATTCCAGGATTCTTACCTAATTTAAGCTTAAATGGCTGGACTATTCATTTTTCCTAAACTATGCTAAAATGTCCAAAAACCTCTAAAAATGCGCAAAAATTTCAATTTCGATTTTTGGACGACAACAATAACTTACCCTACAGGAAGTTAATAACAACTGTTTGTAATTTCTTATTATAATTTTAAAAATAGTCGATCAGAATATAAAATCATAAATAAACTAGGTATATGTTGCATTTTGCCTTGAGGAAAGTTGCCTGAAATTCCCGATATGTGTAAAAAATCAATTTAATCAACAAATATTTAAATTGCATAGGATCTACCTGTCTAATAGTATATCTGTTCAAGTGACTACCTGTCCAACATACTAAATTTTTATCCATACACATACACACACACACAAATGGTGAATATGAAAAAGGGCACACGGATGGCACAAATCAGGAAAGAAAAGTATAATTAAGAAATATAATCATAGCATTCTAGATCGTCCCCCATGAAGTAAAACCTCAAGGCGGTTTCCATAGGGAGTAAAATCGCGAGATTGCGCCCGACATACCTATACAAAACACCTAGACTGGAATGCACACATCTGCATCTCATTTTTTGGAGGTCTTGAATCAGAAAGATATGTAAAAATTTAAATTTTTGTTTTTTTTCGATTACTTTACCTTGCTCTGTTTAATGACTACGAGCTTGTGAAATTGACATCAAGAATTCTTAGTCACCAATAATCAATCATTTTAACCACTTGATATAATTGTTGCCAGGCCAGAAAAATAAAATCGTCTGAGTGTTCGCATAAAATGTTTAAATACAAATCCATTAAATATAATTTGCCATTCGAAACTCGTCTTATCTAATTGAGCATAAAGGTAATTTAAAAATTGAATTAGTTAATTATAATCTTATGCAATTTTAATATATTTTATTAATGCTTTAAAATAGTAGAGGCTGGAGGTGCGGTTGTGTCACTTTGTTAGCGATAATTTTGTTAATTCACCAGTTATCTGGGAGAAAAATAAAGTGATTGATAATTTGAACATTTGTCTATGAGGAAATACTGAACAACTGTCTTTAAATACAATGGATATAATTATGGAATTGACAATATTGTTAGCATATTGTTGAAACTTTCAAATCTAACCACGCATTTATTACCAGAATTTTTTTTCTGCATATATGTCCTCTAGCAAAAATGGTTACTCGAGCCTCACGTTGGGCACATCTGCACCGTTGCATCCAAACTGCGAACACGCGCGGCAAAGTCTTATTGGGACCACCGGCGAATCTAATCATATAATGTGTTTTATCTGTGATTTGCCTATGGGATCATGTATACAACACAATATAACGAGAAATTGTGTCTATAACTATGTATAAGAAACGACGTCAACACTAGACCGAGGAGCTTCAGGTAGGTAAAGAACTGATCAATAGAGCCATCAATTATGCAGAATTAATTGCTGTTGCACACTCATTGGTATTTGATATTAGCTCTTTAGATAAATATTGTAAATCTCAACATTAGATAAATAATAGAATAAAAGCATAATTTTAATATTTTTATCCAGTAGGAAATTTTTGATATAGTAATCCGTTCACAAGCCTGTGCAGACTTGACATTGACCATTGAGGCTGTAGTCTAATAATAAAATCGAAATGAAAATAGTGAAAATAGAAAGATTTTAATAAATAATGCAGATGCACCTTAGTAAATCTTTAATCCTACAATCCATAATGACTTGAAAATATCTTGAAAGTAATTAAAGCAGAAGTAGTACCCATATATCAAAAACTGAGTTCCACCCAAATGAGTAACTAAGACCAGTTTTCAATATACCAGCTGTAAGAAGACTGAAGACCTATGGACCTGCCTTAGTCTCAAAAAGAAAATCACTCACTGGAGCGATTTACATACTTTTTTTTAAAATAATACAAGCCTTATTTTGATTTTTCCATAATAGTTATTCAGTTTTTCCATAAAGTTGTATTATTTTAGAGTCAATTCTCATACAAAATAGGTATGTTATGGTAAGGCTATGTTACGGATCTACATTCGTATGAATTGGTACTAACAAACTGTCAAAATATATGTATTTATATTAATGCTATGTATTTGCTTTGAAATTATGTATTTTACACACAAAACCTAACTTCGCGTATGTGTTATCAATTAGACATCAAAAAGTTGCTCTTACGCTAAAATTGTCATTTGACGTTTGTACGTTTTGTAGGTTAGACTTTATGTGCAAAACACCTCATCGCACAGTAAGAACATAGCATTTTGATAAATCTTTACTACCAACTCATACGGAGATAGACCCGTAGGGGCGTCCATTAATCACGTGAGGGGAGGGGACGGTGAGACGTAAGATATTATTTTATTTTTTATTTACCTAGATTTAAAAAGAAACAAGAATTTTTCGTTTTTTCGTAAATTCGAAAGAATTGATCGGAAAATTTTACGTAACTAAAAATACATGTAATATTTGGTGAGAGACGGGGGTAATTTAAAAAATCACGACGTATCACCAAGGAGGATGGTTTGTCCAAAAATTCCTAAAAATTTGATCACGTGATCAATGGACGCCACTTAAAGCATTACCATAACATACCTATTTTATCCAAGAATTGGCTTCCTTGATTCCTATTTATAACATCATTAAAAAAATATTTTCAAATTCAAATAAGTTGTTCCTACGTTGTAAAAAAACTTAATCATACTTTACGAATGCATTCTAACAAACTAACCATTATTACTATTAATAATTTAAATGATGTATTACAGCATTTCCTATGAAAGACCGCTAATTAGAAATGAATTATGTGCCTGTCATTGTGAGATTTATTATTTCTTGATTAAGAACTAGAAATTTATTGAATGGCTAAACAAACGGTATTAAGGATTAGAATGTTGAACTGTGTTTAAAGATTTCTGCAAAAGTCAATAAAATTGTAATAAAAGACTGATAAAGTTGTAAACAAAACCTAACTGTTTTTAATTAATTAATTAAATAATGGAAATATTTATTTGTTAGCCAGAATAATTAAATTTTCGTAAGGCAAGTTACAGTAATCACAAAAAAATCGATTTTTTTTTATATTTACATCAAATTTTCAGATATTTTATGAAGATTTTAATAATGTGAACACATTTTGTGTAAATTTTATTGGTTTCCGTACCAAGATTTTTGATTACGGTACGGGAAGTTCCAGTAATTTGCCTTGAAGCACGATGTCATGCACCCCACTAGTTTTAACATCTATTTGAAATGCAAGAAAGCATATAAATGTATAAATATCTAAAAAATATATATATTAGAGGTGATGAAAATATTTCATTAAATACCGCGCTAACCGATGGACTCCTTGAAAACAATCCGATACATTTCTAACAAAATATTATTCTGTCCACGATTTAATTTAACTACTGTTTTGACTACATATTAAAGGATTAAAAAATAATCTGTTTCCAAGTAGCAAGAGAATTACGACACAATAAATATTTATGTGTTTGTTGAAAATGCAAATGCTAAAATTAGTTAAAGGATGAATATATTAGCATATGCATATCGCGTAAAAAAAACTTTAATCGAGATATTAAATCAAAACTGTTTGGAGACCTCTGTGTTGTGTTGACGTGACCTCGTGTTTTCGGCTAATCTCTAGGCGGTCTATTACAATCATCAGTTCATCTGTCAAGACAACTAATTAAATGGTGATATCGGTTTTTTATTCATCGATCTTTTTTCTATCAGTATGTAAATTATATGTTTGCTCATGTTAGACGTCTCATTGTCAGACAGACAAAGTCCTAGTTTCTTTTCGAGAGGAACTTCCTGATTCTGAAAACGTTCCGCGAATTCTAAATTTAATTCTGATTTTGATAATTATTTTGATACATACGTGATCGAATTAATTAATGGTCTCAAATGAATTTATGTAAATTGTCCAGACTGTTTACCCATACACGAAACGCTCAGGCACATAAATTGAAGAGTTATCTTGATTGAAAGTATAAAATATTTTTTGATTTACCAAGCGTTTATGTTATATATATATATATATATATATATGTATATATATATATATATATATATATATTTCAAAGTAACTGGCAGCCCATTCGTCGAAATAAAAAAGGTATAAAGTATAAAAACTTTTATTTATACGTTTCGACACAAGATGCGTGTCATCATTCAGCAACACAGGACAAAAACACTCAACAAAAATTTATTTTACAAAATTAAACTTGATAACATAATAGAAAAAACATTTTTTAGAAAAAAATTATGTATAACTAAAAGTTTTTAAAAACTAATTTTACTAAAAGTTATGAAATACATCATTGTGAAGCTAGAAGCACGCCCATACCGAGCATCTAGACTCGACTAAATATATATATATATATATATATATATATATATATATATATCTGTAATGATGTATGATATCCTATAAACGATTAGATCCTCCTATAAACGATTATACGGATTTTGATAAAGCTTTCTGAAGTTTGTTAAGGGATTTTTTAAAGATTTTTTGAATTATAGAAATATAATTAGATTGTAAAAAAAATGGAAAAAATTACAAAAAACCGCCTATCATTGTTTAACATTAAAAATATTTGAGGCATCGTTTGGCATTAAAAACAAATGAAGGCTGTCATCTGCCAAACATTTCAATTCACTTATAGGCTAAGAAAATATTAAAATATAATATATTTATGATTATGAATAAGAATAATGTAATGTCTACATTATTATTGCCGAAAAGCATCTGAGATGTGCCAAAAATAAAAATAATATAAAAAAAATTATATGTTTGGCAGAAGAACATTCTGCGCATGCGTCTGGCTTCGAATAATCGTTCAGGACTATCAATGAATATACCCTATATAATACAATTTTACAGATTATTATTTTTTAACTAATGCAGTCGTGTTTTGCCTTACTTTACTAAATCACTATACAAAAAAAATTTATTCATTCAAAAAATTATTAAGAAGTTTCTTTGTGTCAAAAATTCATATGTTTGGCATTGGATACAGTAGTTCCAGCAATTTGCCTTGATGCACGATGCCATGCACCAGGTCCCACCAGCGCATAGGTAACAAAATAATTGCAGGTTAGCAAAATGACATTGAAATAAAAACAACTAGAATTATTTATTAGATGATTTGACAGTGCTCGCTAAAATTAATTCGTTTTTTTTCTGCAATCTTAAATATGTAATAATCTAGACGTGCAAGAGATATAAATTCTATGTCAGATATCATAAAGTGAATTTTCGATGCATGTAATCTGTCTGCTCTTTTTGTTTCTGAAACAAATAATTATCGGGGTTTGTTACGTAAGCGTCCAAATTTGGTAAACGCCTCCGAGACCTCCAACACCAGTCTCAATATTAATATCTAAATATAAATCATATAAAATTAAAAATACAGTATGAACTACATTAGTGGGTAAAAAATGACGTGTCTGATATAATTATATGCTATGAATTAAAATGAATTTATCAATTTGATATTATATTTATATTTAATGACGCTGAAAAAATCATTATGTATGAAGAATATATTTGTACAGAATGTATATAAATAGATTTTTTAGTGATACTATTTTAAAGTAGAAGGCAAAAAGTAACCAGCCATCATCTTCATGCGACGTCCATATCAAGAGATAAATGGATATGTATCAATATTCATACTAAAAGATTTTTTTTGTTGGCAGTTATATTCATACTAAAAGATTTTTTTTGTTGGTAGTTTTCTTGGTTTTGAGCTCTTGTGTTTAGTTTGTCATACCTGAATATAATTTTTAGGTATAGGTACGCTTATTTTTAAATTAGATTCAACAGTTTTTTTATATAACTTCTATAAAAACTTACATGTGAATGAGGTAAATGCATCAACAAAATCTTCACATTGCCAATTGTGTAAACAATTAGAAATAGTTAATAAAATATAATTTAAATTAAAAAATAAAACAATTTTTTAAAAAATACATTGAATTAATAGTTATTCTCTTCTTAATGGTCTGTGAATCGCTCGAATAGTAGGATTTGTATGGTGGATTAATTTATTGTTGAAAGATGAACTTCTAATTTCTACTACAACTGTATAGATAAATGTAATGGCAAAATTATGTAAATCTGAAGCCAAAAATAAATAGAAAAAAAAATTCTAATTTTGAACATTTCGTTCGTTGACTGCAGAGATTTTCAAATCCTTATGTAGTTCGAAAATATACTAAGGCGCTTCTAGCAAAAGTTCGAAATATACCAAGGCGCTTGGTATTTTGTTCTGGCATTTTTAAATAATGTTTCTGTTTGATTTACAAGCGCAACCCCGTAGTTCGATACCATAAGTCCAAATGGGTACTATGATAGTTTTGTACAGAAGCACCTTGTTATCGAGAGAGATTTCGGATTTCCTCTTAAAAGCCAGTAAAAATCTTTTATTTTTAGTTGATTCGACCTCTGCTGATGAATATTTCATACAAAATACCAGATCGAGGTTATATACAATAAAATATTTGTTTCCATAAAGTTTCTATTTCAAATTAGTTAAATAATGTAGCTATTATTTATCAAAATCCCTCAAAAATTAAAAAAAAGTTGGATCTGTATGCCCCATGACTATCTCCTCTTACCCAATAAGGCAAAATGAAAGAGATGAAAAATTTTGGAAAAATAGTAAAAAAACATATTTTATATAAATAGGAGTTGACTGGGAATTTTACTGAACATAGTACAATAGCTGTTTGTTCGATAAATTTTATGTGTAGTAATTTTGCTGTACACATAAAATGTATCAAAGTATGTTCAGTAAAATTCCCAGTCAACTCCTGTTAATAGAAATATGTTTTTTTACTATTTTGTTAAAATTAGACTTCTGTATCATTTTGCCCTCTTTCAGTAATTATTTATTACTGAAAGTCAAATTGAACCTCGGTACCCTACATTGAAAAAAATAGTTGTATAGTTTTTAAGGTAATGCAATCACTTTGGTAATAAAAATGCAGCAACCAATTTGATAAATGTTATACTTCACTGAACTTTAATTAAATTCAAATTAACAAAATTGATTGTTGTTTTATTAACAAAATCTGAGCAGTAAACATGTCAATTTAGATTTTTTCTGACCATGATCCTTATAATTCAAGAACCATATAAACCAAAATCCACACATCATATAATATACATCTAGGTCGGAATATATAGTTATCAAACTAATTGGGAACAGAATTGCAATAATAAAAAATGCACAACAACATTTTCGGCAAAAGATATATTGTCTTGATATTGCATGGAATCAGTGTAATAATTCACGCAAGTCATCCCGCTCGAGTCCATAAACTTTTCACCTTGAACGTTCACCTCGGCCAGATGCAGCCGACAAATTGCAAACCTGCTGCAAAAACCTGTACGCCGACGACGACGCTAACAAATGTATATAACTACATATATTTTCAACGGAGAATTGAGAAAAGAATTTTTTCAAATTGTACAGTATAATTTGAAAAAAAAAAACAAAATTGGGAAGAAAAAAATTCTGATTAACAATATATAAGCGATTAGGGTAGGGTGGAGCACAAAGCAACTTTCAGCAAGAATATACTTTAAAAACCAAAACCAACTAAAATTTGGTGAAAAGATTTTTTTTAAATTGTGCAGTCTAATTTAAAAGTACGAACTTGGGTAGTTAAAAAATCAATTAAATTTTGCTTATTGAGCAAACATAAGTAATTAAGTAGACTTGAGCACAAAAGTCTAATTTAACTTTCAGCAAGTAGATACCAACTACATCACATCAAATAGCACATATCAACTTAAATTCCTATTTTATTCAACAATGTAGAATTTTTTTTTGCTATTTTTCAAAAATGTATTACCTGGTCTTTTTTACCCTATAGGCGAAGTAGAAGCCACCAGAAAGGGAAAAGATTGTCCATTTTATTTTTAATTTTAGAGAGGTTTTATGAAATATTAGCTATACTATTCAAACAATATGCAGTTTAATCATTGGGTTGAATAAAAAACTTATTAAACAACAGCAAAACTAATAAGTAAGAATATTTATCAACTCTCACTACTATCATAAATCTTGCTTCCGTAGGTATTGCTGTTTAATTTATCATAATCAGCCTCATTGTTTCTTGAAATGCAAATATTACATATAAAACAAATACAACTTCTGTGCATATGCTTTATAAAATTTTATTTTAAACATAAGTTGTGTTTTTCTTATTTGTAGGTTGTATATACAACCTTCGAATGAAGCTTTATCAGAAGAATTCAACATTAGAGTTAAAATAGTTATTAATTTAATCAATCAGTTGCAAAATTGCCTTTTTTAACTCAATTTAACTTTTCATTTACTATTTTCTTATTGTTTAAATTCCAACCACATGTAAGTTATTCTAGAGATTAAATAAGAAAAACTGTTGAATCTAACTTAAAATTAACAAAATACCTTATGCAACATTTAAATAATGTATACTTATAAAAAATTATATTTGGGTATTGTAACACTGCTCAAAATAAAACAATAACTAACAAAAAGTTAAAATATTTACAATGTAACCGTTTGTCTCCTGATGGCTAGTTACACATCTTTTACCTATACCTTAAAATAATATCGTTAAAAAATTAAATTTTTCACTTGATTTTGAGATAATAATGTGGACCTCTTTACCCGCGGATCTTTAAGCCCTTCTACACCCTATCATTTTTTTCTATAATCAATTTTTAACGTAAACCGATTATATTGATGGTAATCATAAGAATTTACAATCGCTCTCTTATCTTAGACGCCCTTTTAAATAGAGTGATTGAATAATAATCATATTTTTAGAGTTTTGATATATGAGAATATTATTAAGTTCAACGAAAAGTTAGGCAAAGTTAGGTTAAATATGGAGATTTATACTTGTTTATGTTTTTTATGCCCCAGTTGTTTTATTGTCATTATATTGATTTCATGACTTTCTTTTCCTTTTTTTTATTTTATTGGCTTTTGATTTACATCATTTGCCCATATGGCATTCGTACAATTGCTTACATCTTATTACATAGTTAACTTTTAAAATAATCTTTGCAATCTTAACTTCCAGTCGATTTTATGACGTTTTGTAGTAGAATTAAATAATCAATGGTTTCAATTTCAGTAATCTATTAATCAATTTTAAATAAACTATTATTTATATACCCACTATTTATACTCCCATGCATAGGAAGCTTTAGAAGAAAATTAGTAGGCAGAAAAAACAAATTCATGTATTTTGATAATTGTTTACTTTTCTACAATAAATAGTTCGTAACAGTAATCGATTCGAAGATTTATAAGACATATCTGTATTATTTACGTAACATGAACTATAAAAGCACTGACAACATCAAAATAAATGACTATAATCCTGTTCCAGTATCAGTTCATTTGGCGGTATAAATTTTAATCCTGAAGAACCGAATATTTTCTTATTTTTCCAAAATAAATAGTTGATAATTTGATTCAAAGAGTAATAATACCTAACTATATTAATTATGTCATTAATTATGTGGTTTTAATTTTAATCCTGGATAATGCATTTTTGTTACATATTTTCTCAAAAATCGATCTATTTAAATATATGTATATAATAGATTTCCAAACCACGACGTTGAAAAAAATCAGAGACAATCACCAACATCAAACGGAATTAAAGAGTAAATTCATAGAAAAAAAAAATAAAATAAATTAATTGCCGCCAAAGGAAAATCGCAACAAAACAAAGAATAATCCGGCAAAGACGTGCTCCGGAGTCCGGAGCGAACAATTCAAAGGGAGTATAGCCGAGACCCTGCAACGCGAAGCGAAGCACGGCGATCGCGCTGATCTCTCGCGGCCTTGACTCCGCCGTAGATCTAGGTCAAAGTTGTCATCGCGAACGGACGCGGCGGCGGAGTAGAGCGGACGTGATGGCAGATGTTCCAGTGAGTTTTTCTACCACACACGTAATGATTCGGTGAGTGCTCTGATACTGATATTGTATATGTAGGGCTCTCCCGCGAAAAGGTTTCGTTTTCATTTCATTCACGAGTCGCCGCTGAATGCAATGTTTTGACTGCGAAAATAAGGTACGTTATTTACGAGCGATTGTATTGTTTTAATATGGTCGTTTCATTTTATGATTGTAAAACACGTCGAGTATTTAATAAAATACCTGCAGAAATTATGTGCTTGTGTAAAACTTTAATGGGATAATGAAATGTGAAAAGGAAACCTATTACTACTATTTACTTATAGAGAAAAAGATATGCAACAGATGGATAGAAAAGTAAAAGTAAAAGTAAGACAATGAGGATCAGGCCGAACTCTTGAATCTAATTTTTAAAAACCTAAGGGGGCGTCCATTAATCACGTAAGCGAGTTTTTAAGAATTTTCAAACCCCCCTTACCCCTTGGTGGGAGATGGTGATATTCAAAATTACCCTCCCCTCCCCCACCAAACATCACGTGTATTTTTAGTTACGTGATAAAACTATAAAATTATTGAATTTTTTTTGAAAATGTTTGAATATTTTTTAAAAAATCAGTTAAAAAATAAATACACGTGATATCTTACTATACCCTTACCGCCACGTGATATTTCGTGATTTTTTGTCAAACTTCCCTTCCACCTAAAAACCTCAAGTGATTAATGAACTAAGATAAATAAGCCCCCTAAGATTAACTGCATTGGATAAAATATTATTATAGGTCTTATTGAATTTTAAGGACTTTAAAGAATCTTTTGATTCTAATGTTATCATTGTAAACATATCTTTGAATTGTTCCATTAAGCTTAGTACGCTAACACCATCATTATCTCAAAAACAAGCAAAGTATATATATTTTTTAATAATGCTATTTTAAAGTAGAAGGCAAAAGATATGTAAACGTATGTAAATGTATGTAAATATGTATGTAAATATGTTGTAAATTCTTACAACATCGCTGTCAGGTGATAAACGAAAAAGTATCAATATTCATACCAAAAGTATTTTTTTCCTTGAAAGTTTTTTGGTTTTGAGCTCTTATATTTAGTTTATGATACATGAACAAATTTTTAAGTATACGTTATTTAATCGTTTTGTAAGATACATTGTTATTTTTAATATAAGATTCAATAGTTTTTTATATAACCTCTAGAATAACTAACATGTAGATGGGGTAAGAAGGACCAACTAAATCTTTACGTTGTGAAATGTGTAAACAATAAGAATCATTGAATAAACAATCTTGTGATTGTTTGTTGGTTGATTTATTGTGTTTGTTGTACAAAGCAATAACTCAATATTACAAAAAATAAATTAAATTATTAGCCATTCGACATGTGCTGATGATTTGTTTGAAATACCAGATTAAGGTTATATATATATATATATAATAAAACCTTTGAAAAAATGTTTCCATAAAATTTGTACTTTACATTGGTTATCTAAAGTATTAATAGCTACTTTTTGTTTAAAATTTTAAAAAAGTCGTTGGTTCTGTTTGCCGCCTTTTTGCCCTTCTTTTGGCTCAAAAAGGGAAGGATGACAATTTGTTACAGTCATTTAAAAATTTAAAAAAAAATTATAATCAGGAGAAAAATTTGCAATTTATTGAACATAGTTCGATAGTTGTTTGTTTGATACATGTTATGTTAATTGCATGTCATGCAGTTAATTTAGTATAGTTACTGGAGGTCAAATTGGACCTTTGTGCTCTGCCCTCTCCTACTACGCATCATTAAAGCTAAAAAATGGTAAATAATAATTTACCAACAAAATAAAATATCGTTACAGAAACTAAAGATTCAAAATCACAGTAATATAATAATAAATACAAGTTCCACCCCCCTTGTTTTTTCCAC
Source organism: Ctenocephalides felis (assembly GCF_003426905.1). Taxonomy (NCBI): domain Eukaryota; kingdom Metazoa; phylum Arthropoda; class Insecta; order Siphonaptera; family Pulicidae; genus Ctenocephalides; species Ctenocephalides felis. Next base: position 66,282,357 of record NW_020537324.1, read on the forward strand.
AAACCTTCCAAATCGTTGCGAAATTAATTGCCTGCGAACGTGTAGAAATATTTGTTTTTTCCTTTTTATTCTCTATATTTATATTTTGTATCTGACAAGTCATTATTCCGGTGATGCATCCCGAGTTCAATGCACCACCGGAACATAAAAAACCAACCGCACACAATTCTGAATCTGCATTAATATAAAGAATTTAAAATAACAACGAAGTTAATAATGCCGCCTCGAATAATAACAATAATAATAAAAAAGCTCGAACAACAGAAAACTGACAAAGTATTCGTTAGCGAATCATTATTTTATTACTTTTCGACAAACAACAAAGAAAAAAGATCAACAACAAAAATTAAAAATAGTTAAGTATACCAATGTTTTTGTTTTAAATAATTGCTAATGGTGGTAATGGTTAATTTCGTTCAATTTTTGAAAAAAGTTAAATATATTCTGGAATATCAAGTTGTTTAAAATATTTTGAGACTAAGACCGCATAAAGCTCACCTTAATTACATTTTTGAATATTAAGGCGATAAGACCAAGGGCAATTTAGAAGCCAGTTCTTGGATAAAATAGAAATGTTGAGGTAATGCTATGTTACGGGTCTATCTTCGTATGGGTTTGTAGTAACAAATTGCGAAAAAGCTACGTATTTGCTGAGTGATCAAGCATTTTACAAATACCCGTAACATAACATTTTTATTTGTTACAAAAATTGGCCTTTAAATAATATTTTATTTAGTGAGTTTCTTAGTTGCTGTAATTAATGAAGTTGCCTAAAAGATATCTAGTAAAAGTCATTATTCAAAACACATATAAATAATTTTAATCTTTAACAAAAAGTTAAAAATACACATGTTATTTGAATGTTATCCATGTTCCGCTTCATATTGCACAAATGATTTTGGACAAAAAATTTAAACAAACAAAACGATGAGACGCGAATTAAAATTAATACGACTAATCTTTTTTGCGCTCTTTTGAAAAATTAATAAAGCAATTCTCATGATCGTGCGGTATAATTATAAAAAGCCGTTCTTGATTGCTGTATATCGTTTTAATAAAACAAAAAACCGTTGACGCTGCTCCATGTAATTATACGCTGATGACCAATTATTACAGTCTGCACATGTGATGCAAAAATCACCGCGAATAATATAATATTTTCGAGCTCCGTGTGCGATCTTATTCAAAATTTTGTCTTCACTTTGAGTCAGATTGATGTAAATTAAATTTAAGATAGGCGTAAGTGGCATTCTGCATTGAGGCAAGTTGCTAAAACTTTCCGTAAGTAATTGACATAATTCATACAAATTGAAGTTTAGCAACTTGTGAAATTGTGATGATAGAAAACTGAAGATCAATGGTCAATCAAATCAATGATCAGATTTGAAAAATTAGGATAAATGATTAACTTTCAAAAATTGTCAATGGTCAAATGAATTTGCATTGCAAAGCCTATTTTTATAAAATTTTACTCTTTTAGAATAGGCGTAAAAAATACAGCAAACTAGTGGTGTATGGCATCGAGCCTTAATGCAAATTGCTGAAACTTCCCGAAATTTGTTTTTAAACTTTGAAAAAATTATATTTTTGACCGTCAAATGGCGTTTTTTTACTGTTTTTACTAGATTTCCGAAACCAGTAGACCTGCCTTTCCAAAAATTTATTTCTTCGTTCTTCATCTTGTCAATACAAGTAAAATGTTTTTTGAGTTATTAAAATCGGACACTCCGCTCTCTTCAAAACTGAATTACCATTTTTGACACCTTTTGCCCCGTATCTTCGAACCTGCCTTTGCCAAAAACTAATCAGCACGTCTCCTCATCAATAGGAATCGAATAGTTTTCAAATAATTATAATGTGTTTCCGAAATCGTCGACGTAAATTTGTATCCGAACACACACACATACATCCATTCTTTATAATGTATTCCAAAATGTTCAGAAACCTCTAAAACGTAAAGATATATAAAAATTCTCATTTTCTATAACTTACCCTACGGAAAGTAGTTGTAATTTGTAACGAAAAAAACAAACTAGGTGCATATGTCGTTCTGCCTTAAGGCAACCTCATATGTATAAATAATCGATTTAATTGATTTGTATATAATCTACCTGTCTTACAGTCTACTTGTTTACCTGTTTAGGTGACTACCTATCAAAGTGTCTACCTGTCAGAATTACCCACTATCTACTTTTGTACCTGTCTCTTTGTTCACCCGGTTACATTACATTTCTACAAGTCCATCGAATTTATCTTCCTATTTGTCTATCGACCTATCGACATATTTACCTAACTACTTGTCCACTTGTCTACTTGTCTACTAGTTTACCTATCATCTGTGTATCAATATATTTATTATTATAACATATATGAAAAATCAGGATAATCAAGTTTGAAAAAAAGTGGACGAAATTGTATGTATCATTACTATTTTATAGCTTAAAAAATAATTAATATATAAATATATAATAATAAATAATAAATATAATAAATAAACATAAGTCTGTGATATAACAAAAAATATAAAATAAGACGTTTATAATTTTTAGGTATGACAAAAAATTAGTTTACCTTGCAGTGTTTAATGAACTAATTGTATTTATTGTTTTAATTATGTGATTTCATTTCTACATGCATTAGTATAAAATCGAAATATAATTTATATAGCTCCATATTTGTAAAGTGTTAAAGCGTGTCCTTTATATCGAAAGCCCTCTATATGAAAGACGGCGACCGAGTACTGACATCGGTCCTTTCACCAAATCCTTTTGTTTGCAAATAAATAAGCATCATATCATGTTGCTAACGTTATTGAAAATACATCTCGACAATAGAGAATTCAAACTGTAAGAAGATATTTTCTAATATAATTTTTATAAAAGAAAGAATACAGAAAAAACGATTGAATTACTTGGTAATGTTTTCAATTAAAAGTGAAAGAGGTGCCCTTTCGTTTAAGGATATTTAGAATTGATCTCAAATAACAAAGAAACTTGTGAGGAGGTATGCTATATTATAATATAGTAACGTGCAAAAATTCGTTTCTATATTGCAAATGATGTGCAAAATTTGCTCAATTAATAGTAATAGTTTACAAGTCATACTTGGATTCTCAAACTTGAGTGGAGAAAGTAAGGTAAGGGCTCAATATTTTTGTCTCCATAAGACAATAAAATAAAAGTAAAATGCCAGGTATTATATTGTCATAGTTAGTGCTATGAATTGTGTCGGTGCGTCATTTTTGACATTTTTAACTAAATGTTTTCCATATTTGCTTACAACGTTGCAATTAGCAAGGTCATGTTGGCAAAAACTCGGTCTCTTCAGATAAATCGGAAATGCCACACATAGTGTAATTTTTCCCACAACTTAAAACATCATCACAAATATTTTTAGAAAGTTCAATGAATCGAATTGACATCATGCAAAAGAACAACTGGCCATTAAGAATTATACATAAAAACAAACTCAACCAATAAGACACAAACACATAAAACAATAAGATTCTTACAAATAAATGTTTAAGTATAGGATAATATATAAGTATATAGGCTTTACGTATGCAGATATATATGTAGGCATTGTAAATTAATGAAAGCGAATCGCGAATAAATTTAAAAAAGTTAAAAAAACTTAATACAACCGCTAACATATATAATTTAATATGTTCCCAACAAATTTGAATAAAACGAATGTAGTGTAAGCAAGTAACATATTCTACAGTGCTGAACTTGATATTAATTTTCATTGTCATTAATTTGTGTAAAAATTAAATAATATTATTTTCATAAAAATACATTTATGCTTCAAAACCAAATATCAAAGTTATAATGATCAGTTTTCTAAATTTTATTATATTGACACTTTGCTGAACATTGCAATATTTTTTTTTTTTTTAGAAAAAAAAACTTTAAGTTGTATATACACAACCTGACCGTAAATTATGTGCCTTGAGGGGCGTAATTATTATTTTAAAATAATAATTATTTACAGTGATTTTAAAATAAAACAGTTAACGTATATTTTATAGTAACTATTAAATATTATAAAATACTATGATATGTGTATAATGAATAAAAATTTATTTGATTTAAATGCCATCAAAGCTTTTCTAAAAAGGCGATGTAAGGTCCTATAAAAAATCTCCATCAAATTCAATTTAGGTTTTAAGAGCGCATAACTGAAAATAAATGTAAACAATAAACCAAATTTTAAGTGTGGCCTAAAGGTTTAAAATTAAGGCTAACAAGAATCTCAATTTTAAACATTTACTATTTTATATTTTACAAATTTTAAAAAAATAAGATAAAAATCAAAAATTGATATTAAAAAAATAAATCGAAGAAAGAAAGGAAAAAAATGCTAACAAAAGAAAGGAGATACTAACTTACATATTTTGGATTATATTGAATTTTAATATAAATATTTATATGCAAAAAAAATATATATATATATTTTCATCTGAAGTACTATTGTTAAACCTTAAAAAAATGGCTTTAACAAATTTGTTTGTTAACTTCTCGTAGAACAAGATAGAGTAATCACAAAAAATTAAAATATTTAAAGACTTTTACGTTTCAAAGTCTTCTGAACATTATGACAAAATTTAGGAAAAATTGATGCATATATGTGTGGGTGTGTAGGTGTGTGTGTGCGGATACAATTTTTCGTCGATGATTTCGAGAGCAAGGATCAACCGATTTAAATGATTAAAAAGACATTCGATTTCTATTGTTGATGGAAAGACGTGCTCTGTAGATTTTGGCAGGTCCAGCCGTTTCGAAGATACAAGGCATAAAATGCAAAAATGTCAATTATAAGTTTTTGGGAAAACAGAGCATCCGATAACAATGGTTTAAAAACATTTCACTTGTATGATAGGATGAAGAATAGATTAAATTTTTAGGAAAGCAGGTATAGCGGTTTTAGAGATCCAGGAAGAAAAGTTAAAAGAATACCCTTTGATAGTCAAAACCTGATAATTAGACATATGCACATCAAATTATAGAGATTTTAATAATAAGTACAGTATTTGTTTCCATGGTTTTCATACCAAGATTAATAATTATTAAAGTTCACATATTGAGTGCAAACAAATGTCATCAATATTTTTGACTGGCTTGAAGGAGTTTCAAAGATGAAAATTTCAAGAAATTACGAAATGCTAATAGAAGTAGATTTTCCAAGAAAATTCTAAATGCTCCAAAATGTATTTTTTTCAGAGTATTCCCAAAATTTTAAAGCTCTTACATATTTTGAATTACGGTACGGAAAGTTCCAGCAAAGGCACGTTTCCACTACAAGCTCAAATTGTAATTTTATCTTCAAAATAAAGTAGAAATAAGAAATATGTAATATATCATATATAAAATATACTATCTATTCTAATAAAAGTCGAAAATCCAGACTAGGTCAACACCGTAACACCGCAGCACGGCGGTTCTGTTCTGACTTGTGAGTTCATTCAAGTCAGAAGACAAACAAAAGCTAGGCGCTTCGCACTCGCCCGCTTCGCTCAAGATTAATTAACGTTTCTCCCGAATGAAGAATGAAGAATGAAGACTCGCGTGGGGAGGTCCAAGGGGGCACCTACGTGATTGACCAATGGGCGGAGTTGGCCACGAAGATTCCGCGAAAAATGTCTGGAGTCGAAATATCAAGCTGGACCGCGGCATCCGCCACGAGGCTATGGATAGCTCGTAGCCAAAAGCTCTCTCACGTGGAAAAAATTACAAGCATCGGATGTAAATGAAATATTTCTAATTTACATTTTTGTTAAATCTCTTGAATAAAAATTCCTAATAAATAAATTATTGTAAGAAATTTTTTATGTATATAGTACATGAAATAATTTTTTTATAAGAAGCTTAAAAAGTTTTAACAATTCAAATTTAGAATCTTACTACGTGGATTCATTAATTCACATATTATTTTTTTTTTCAAATAAATATCATTCTTATTTGCAATATAACAAATGCGAAGAGAAAAGAAGCGTGTTCTATATAGTCTTTGAATCTAACTGTTTAAATAAATAATTGCAAAAATAAATATGAATAATAAAATGTCAATGCATTCACTAGATAATTTTTTTTAAGTATGAAGCTTAATTTGACCAACAAATTTCTTAATAGAGATAACATTATATGTTATAAAATTTTATAAGGTAGGACGGAGCACAAAGGTCCAATTTAATTTTGAATAATTATACTGTCTAAAATAAGCTACATAAACGCATAACACGTATCAATTAGACAACTATCGATTTTTTACTATGTTCAGTTAAATTCCCAGTTAATTCCTAATTATAAAAATATTCTTTAGCCATTTTTAGAAGCAAAAAGAGACACAGCTAGAAGCGAGCAGATCCAATGTGTTATTTTTAATTTTAAACTAAAAAATGGGTACATTATTTAATCAATGCAAAATACATTTTTCACAAGCACATTTTTTACAAAGATTACACTGTAAATAACCTTGATCTAGAACGTCAGAAATATTTATCAGCAGTGTTGGATTTTACTTTGGTACTTTGTCAAAAATGTTCATCAACGAAGTTGGAATTACTATTAATTTATTTTATCTCTTGTAGAAATGCTTTTTTATAACTTAATTTAGATACTTATTAATTATTTTCTCATGGTTGACACATAAAATAAAGGTTTAGTTGGTCCTTCTTACCCCAACCACATGTTAGCTTTTACAGAATAATAGCTACATTATTTAACTAATTCAAAATACAAATTTCATAAGCACATTTTTATACAAAGATTACACTGTAGATAACCTTGATCTGGTACTTTGTCAGAAATATTCATCAGCAGTGTTGGAATTACTATTAATTGATTTTATCTTTTGTAGAAATGCTTTTTTATAATTTAATTTACCTATTTATTATCATTTCCCCATTGTTTACACCTAAATTAAAGGTTTAGTTGATCCTTCTTACCACAACCACATGTTAGCTTTTATAGAATAATAGCTACATTATTTAACCAATTCAAAATACAAATTACATAGACACATTTTTTACAAAGATTGGTCTGTAGATAAACTTGATCTGGTCTTCGTCTTCGTCAGAAATATTCATCAGCAAAGTTGGAATTACTACTAATTTATTTCATCTTTTGTAAAAATGCTTTTTTTAACTTAATTCACGTATTCATTTATTTTTTCTTATTGTTTACATCTAAAATAAAGGTTTAGTTGTTTTTTTACCCCAACCACATGTTAGCTTTTATAGAAGTTATATAAAAATAACTTAAAAATAATGTCTCATCTTATAAATCTATTGTATATTTAAAAATTAAATAGAAAAAAACTAAAAACGAAAAAAATATACTTTTGTTAAAAAAATTAAAATTTGGTCGTTCATCTTCTAATACCGAATCAAGAAAATTGCTGTTTTTGTCCTATACTTTAAAATAGTATTGAGGGAGTTTGGCAGGTCGTGCCAGAGTAAAATTAAAATGAAAGTAAGCGGTGAGATAATTAAAAATAATGTACGGGTTTTTGTTTTTAGAAAGATTTGATAGTCAGTAATGCATTTATTTTTGAATTTAAAAAATTCAATCTACAAATAAAAGTTATAATGTGTAATTTATCGTAATTCTATCAACTACGAAAGCATATTTAAAGATAATGATCAAGGTCCTTTTTACCTGAAAACCTTTAAGCCCCGGACTACCCTAAACTTGATATATATATTTTTTAATAGTATATTCTAAATTCAGATGAACAAAACAACAACAATCGATTAGAGATGAGTAAAATAAGTCACCTTTAAATTAAGAACAGAACAAATAACGCAAGAGATTAAAATTCATCCTCTCCCTATATTCCCTATCAAAATCCGTTTCAAAATCAAATCCTCTTTTTAATAATCAACCGATATATCCGATGTGTAATCATTTAATTCCGCGATATGGAAATGTAACATACTTTTTTATCCAATGCGCCCTCTGGGTGTTGCACACCAACGCCTCACGTTGCCTTACTGCTGTTTACCGGCGAAAAAAAAATCACAAAGGGTTGTTTTGAATATAACCACAGCGATACACCCTAGTTGAAACGCGGAATTGGTACCCTAAAAATGAGTGGTACGCATATTAAAAAAATCTCACACAGGGGGAAAAGAGAGCTGGAGACTAATTTATTCACAATTCCATAAAATTAATATAAATTATAATTACATTAAATTAATAATTAATTAGAGTTGCATAGTATTGTGCCTTAAGGAAAATTGCTGAAACTTCAGTCAAATATAAATTCAATCTGTAATCTCGAAATCGCAACAAAAAAATGTATACGAACATACGCACACACACACATACATACAACCATTTTTTAAAAGTTATATCTTCACAAAAATATACAAATATATTCTGGAACTTTGAACAGAACTATTAAAGATATATATTATATTAAGATGAGAAAGCACATTTTTTCTACTATATAATTTCGATAATATATTGGACATTCAGAATAATTAATTTTATATGAATACAAGAAATGAACGCCAACAATATAGTCAAACAAAATTATTTAATTTAATATAATATAATATTTTTGTGATTGACGAAAATATTCGTCATGAGAAACTGACAGAGTTTTGTGTATTGGCGAGTATAGATGTTATGCGTCGAAAACAACGATCATTTGCTATTAAAATAACAATTTTTGTAAAAAAAAATTCAGTTGACAGTGGCATTTTACCTTACGGAAATATGCATAATATTTACACATTGATATGTGTTTTTTATTCATATATGATCTTTCTGTCTATTGTCTAAATGTCTACATTCATTTTTGCAACCTGTTTATCCGTCTACTTTTCTTCTTCTATACAAGGCTTCCTGTCTACCTGCCTACCTCTCTGACAGTTTCAGTCTACTTGTCTACTTGTCTACATTTATTCTCCTCTATCTGTTTACCCATCTACCTGTCTACAATTATTCCCGTCTATCAGTTCACCCGTCTACCTGTCTAGTTCCATACAATTTTACCTGTCTACCTGCTTACCTGTCTATCAGTTTATAAGTCTTTCTGTATATCTGCCTATCATTCTATGACTTTATCTGTCTACCTGTCTCATTTTCTAGATTTTTACCTGATTACACGTTTCATTATCTAACCCGGCTGCCAATTTGTCTACTTGTCTATCTGTTATACCTGCCAACTTGCTCACCCTACTTTTCTTTTTTTCTACTTTTCTACCCGTTTACGTGACTACCTGTATACCTGTCTAAATTTCTACCTATTTACCAATAAATTAATTTGTATATGAAACAAGATTTGTAAAGATCATATTAGAGTACTAATTTGCATTTTTTGCTGAATCTCCAAAACTGCTGGATCTGCCTTCGCAAAAATGTAATCAATTATTTATTTCCTCAACATAGGTGAAATATTTTTAGAATCATTTAATTTAGATGATCGGTGGTTCCGAAAACGTTGACAAAAAATTGTATCCACACATACGCACACCCACACACACTATAACCACATATTTTTCTAAGGTATGCCAAAATGTTCAGGATGTTTTAAAACGTAAAGATATGTTATATATATCCGTATTTAATATATGTTTATGTTAACAAAGAAGTAAAATTTAGTAATAACATTTTTCAATTTGTAAAATAAACCCATATTTTTTATCCGATATTTTTCTGGCGCACTTACTTTGTCATTAACGAATAAACTCGTCCTAAGTACGATTCAAACCACACAAAACTGTGCCCACTGTTTTATAAGAATTCAAAGACAAGCTTAATTTCATGAGCCACCCCTCATGAATGAAAAAATTATCAAGGATTAAAATTTAAAAAGAATCAAAGTGACTTTGCTGAATTTGGATATATTGAATCTTCAAGAAAAAAAACTATCGATTAAATTTTTTGATAAATTCAATATCACCAGCTGTCGCTCTACACAAGACACCCTACAATCGTGTCGGAACGAACGTTAAAGGTCTCCAACTGATTTTCGCCGTAGGCCCGCCGATATAGAGAAATCAAATTGAATTATGTGAGTAATTCTATTGGCATATTAAATAATAAATACTTGTTGCAAATCGAAAACCCTTTCACTTATTTACATGCAATGCAAGCGACCCGCCCGGATTTAATACGTGCTGTGTCAGAAATTATACACGTTATTTTATATAAATTAGAACACCACACATGCCTTAGACTTGAATTGCACATGTACAATGTATGTAACAGGCTGAGGTGACTTTCTATTTGACATTTATGAATATAATAATGTATTTGTTTGATGGGAGAACGAGTCATTTTAATCAGAAAACCTATTGAACAGTTTTCTTTTATGCATATTGGGTTTATATAATGCGAACTCATATGCCGAATCCTGAGAGAAGTTCTCATTATGAATATTCAACCAATAATCGGAAATTATGGGCTTTACAATGAGGAATAAAAATAAAAATGTAATAAATATCAAAGAATACAAATTTACATATTTACTTTTCATTACATTTTTTTTTTAATTTTAGGTTATCACTTTTTATTAAAATTTTAATATTTAATACATATTTTCTCCTTCATTTATGAGTATTTGACCTTTTATTTTATATAGTATATACTCATATATTTAATATTAATTATTATAAAACGTTAATGATAGAGTTAATTCCTCTCCATTTTTTTTAGGGTGACTCAATTTATTTGTAATGGTGCACGGATAAATAGGTCCATTGTCTGAAAAACAACTAAAGTATGGCATTTTCAACGATACTATTTTAAAGTAGAGGGCTAAATGATGTAGTCTTAATCGGGAAACATTGTCAACACAAGATAAACGGTCACATTGTTAATTTATTAATCAAAGTATTTTTGTTGTTGTGAGTCTTTTGTTTTTGAGCACTGTTGTTTAGTTCACAATTTCTGAATATAATTTTCAAGTATGCGTTATTGAATTGTTTTATAAGATGTATTGTTAAGATGTATTGTTATTTAATTGTTTTATAAGATGTATTGTTATTTTTAAGTTATAATCAATAGTTTTCTAAATAACGTCCATAAAAGATCACATGTGGCTGGGGTAAGAAGGACCAACTGAACCTTTACTCTGGCAATGGTATAAACAATAAAAAATAGTAAATAAAAAAGTAGATTAAGTTGAAAAAAAAAATTACAAAAAAATTGAATTGATTGTTATTGCATCACTGCTGATGAATATTTTTAACAAAATACCAGATCAAGGTTATATATGGTGTAATCCTTGTATATGAAATTTTTATTTCGCATTGGTTAAATAATTTAGCTATTATTTCGTTTTTTTTACATTTAAAAAAACATTGTATCTGTTCAACCTAGCTTATGGTTTTTTTTTAAAAAGGTGATAAATTTTAGAAAAATAGCTAAAAAACATAATTATATAGTTAGGAATTAATTGAATTTTAATGAACATAGTTCAATAGTTATTTGTTTGATACGTATTATTTGTTATGATGTAAATCATTTGGTTTAGACAGAATAATTACTGAAAGTGAAAGTGGACTTTTGTGCCTCGTCCTATTCTATGTTATTTTTCATTCTTTATAATATACACCTAAATACCTAATACCTAATATGTAAAAGTGAACGTGCTCTCAAATTATCTGTAGACTAAAATGACGTAATTAAATTTTTATTGTAGTTTCTTATCGTGAGCAAATTATTGCATTATTCAAACTCTTTGTCAAAGAACTTGTAAAGATATGTGGAATATCCTTTTAAAATTTGTGTTTACACGGTAGCACACAATTTTTTCCGTGATTCTTAATTAATCAAAAAATCTTTTTCTAGTCAAATATTAATCAAAAAAGTGAAGCTTTTAAATGTTAATTTAGCATGCAAGATTTTGTACCAATTATATCAATATAACCTTCGTTAATTTTGGTAGAAATAAAAAAGTTCATGTTTATCTTCAATTTATTGCAGTAAAAATTTTCCGTTTTATACCTTAATGTCATTCCAAATTATAGAACTTTTCAGGTATTTTATTTTTAAAATAGTTGCATTGAAGCAAGTTGACGAAACATTTATAAAAATCAGTATATTTTTATAAAACTGCTAATATATCGCCGTTTCTTAAATATTACATATAGATTCCTATAAATTTCACAAATGGCACTCGAAACCTATGATTAACAATCGCGAATTTTGACTTACGTCATGGCCAATAGCGCATTTTTTATGTGTTGCTAATTTTCTAGGAATCATTATGGTATTATAATGTAGGTCAAATAACTGTGCGGCGGCACATAAAGTATCAAAAACATGATTTTGCTTACATATTCATAAAAATATCAAGGACTTCGCGTTTATGCCTTTAAAATGATTTATAGTGTTTTATAATTATCGGTTTTCAATAATCATAAAATAAAACTGACACGATATTGAAACATAAAACACACTATAATAATGGAGATAAATAATTCCAATTTTGAATCACACTTGATCATTTGAACCCTTTTAAATAGTTATATTAATAAAATTAATATAATATAAAATTCACAATACATTATTGTAATCATACATCGATGATCGTTAAAAGTCTAATGTAATAATATAAAAAATAATAAAATATAAGTACAGAAATATTCTAGCAATTTAGAGTGAAAAACTTATTTTAATTAAATATAGATAATTAAAGCTTTTATGTAAACTAATACATAATTCATGAAAGTTCATCAATTTCCAATTTTATTATGTGCACTTATTTATATTCAAATATGCAAAAAGGTAATAACAACTGCAATTAAATTATGTAAACTGCATTTATCAAAGTTTAAAAAACATCTATGTCATATATTATAATATCCATATCCTGATTCAGATAAATAAATTAAAATTAAAAATCGATCAATTATATGAGCTCTAGTCTATCAGACTTTTATTAATAAAATTATTAATCGACGATTAGTAGATAATTAATATGCATAATTAAAATTAGTGTTATTCAAAAGCCACGCATTAAAAATTCCCAGACTGCAAATAAAGCTCATAATGATTTAATTCAAAATAAATTACGTTTTATTACTTTTTAATTTATCGGCATGCCATTCACGAAATAGACCATTAAAATTGAATTAAAAATATTTTCAACCATGCTATTATATTTATAACCAAAGAAATGCTATTATTTGTTGTGTGGCGGAGAGGACTCGGTAATATTTTTGTGGACTGGTCTTGTTAAAGCAGGGATTACCATGGACACAGTTAATTTCCTTTTTTTTTTAATTCTGATCAAATTCCAACTTGGCCAAAAGTGACTATAGTTGACAATACTAATCAAAATAATTTAATGTCTAATTTAAATAACTCTTCTATATTAATCAAAGCATTAAAATAATTATTATCGTGAAAGAAGATAGTTATCTTATTCATTGAGATAATATAAGTCATTGTTATATAGATGATATTAATCTAATTTGTAATTTAGTCAAAACTTTTGCTTTATAAACTGATATATTCCACTCGAAGACGTATTTATCATATTATTTGAGGCATTATTGTCATAGAACAATATAGTAAGTGATTTTCAGAAGCCATAACAAGCTTATTAGAAGCTTACAGTAGTGAAGACAAGTCAGAATACTGCAATATTGGAGAATTATGTCAGTAAAATTTAAATTAAAGTGGCACAATTTATAGGAGACTTTTTTATACAAAATAGTTCCTTCTAAATTTTTTAGAAATTCGAAGTAAGCTAATTTTTCACAAATATTATAGATACAAATACAAAAACTTTAAAGCCGCAGAATAGTCCCAATATCTGACAATAATTGAAAAGTTAAGTACTACTTGGCCCACCTTTAACAATAATTAATTAGCACAATTAACCACTGGTATAAGTAATTTTTTTTCTTTGATTTATTAAAATCAGATTGTGGTTTTTTGAGAAGACTTGAATAATAAATTATACAGTGAAGCGTTAATTATAAATACAATATCGACTGATTTTTCAAAAAAACAGGAAATATTGTAGTAATTGATTGCGACTATATAATGTTTCTGAAATTTTTAAAATGTTTTGAAAATAACAATTTAGCAAAAATAAAAATAACAATTTAGCAAAAATAAAAATGTTTTGATAATAAAAAACATCAAAATGAGTATATAGATTTTTGTAATATTACTGGATTTTATTCAGCGGTCTGTTTATGCAATGAGTAGAGATTATTAACAATATATATGAAAAAAAAAGTTATTGTTAGTTATTAGTAGATGCACCCAGTGGAAAATCTACAAGGATTTTCTGAGTATTTATCTGAATATTCAGATATAAAATAAATTGTTTTGCACTTATATTAAAAAAAATACATCGTATTTTTATTTAGAAATACATCGAAAATACTAATAAGTAAATATTATTTTCAATAAAGAGAAAATTATTTGGCATTCAAATTTCAACACTTCTTAGACATTGGTCTTAAATTCAGTATACACCCTGCTTAACATGGGAAAACATTCCATCCAAGTTGAGCATAATGCAAAACAGCGCTAAACGAGACTATATTTACGTGAAAATTTTGGGGTTGAATGATTATTGGCTTAATGGCATATTGCGGTTAATTTTATCGTATAGATGATCGTTTTTCCGTTTCCTCTATAATATCTTTTCTATAACGGGTAAATCTAGTTGCAGAGCTTAACTTGAATAAAAGAGCGCTAAACCAAAACAGCGTTGAGCGGGGTATTACTGTATTGTCAATTTAGACCAAAAGAATCTTTATGTATTTCTGATTGCTAAATAAAACAGAGTTGGAAAAAAATTTCAACACCAATATAATTATTTATCCCGGACCTGTTTTTGGGTATAAATGCCCGCGTGTCTTACTCGGTTCGCGGGCCGCGATGCGCTGATCAGAGGTGCGCTTTTAGAGGTCGGCGCAAGGTGCAATCCGAATAGTTCAGTAGCCCTCGGGAACCGACATCCGAGATATAATATAATATGCGAACATGCGAAAACGACGTAGCCGAAATGCGATCAGCGCGATCAGCGGGCTCCTCTTATTATGGAACCGACGGTGTGGAAGGTTTTCTTAATTATTTATTCAGAATTGCGAATTGCGAATTCCGAATTGCTCTCATCTAACGATGACATTGGAATCGAAAGCATCATCGCAAAAACTACATCGGCGGGATTAGGATAATGCACCTTTCATAAAAATGATTCTTACATTTGGGAAACTATATTGGAAATTATTTTTAAGAAAGAGCAATTCGATTCATAAGTGAGTAATTTACATCAAATTTGTGAAATGTATTAACATGTCCAACCAGTCCAAATTCACTTTGAAAATAAAGATCAAAAATATATTAAAATAGTCAATTTCTGGCACTGCGATGTTTAATGGCAATGGGAATACTCTCTCACTCTATTCTTCCCTGAATCGAGTTAGAGCTTAACTAAGCTCACGAACCTGCCTTAGGGCGGTACTATCCATTATTTTTGTATCAACTATAATTAAAGTATTACATACATGTTTGTGATTAATGCAAATTTTATTTTATTAAAGTTTGTTTTCAAAAGTTAGATTTATACGTATATGTTTATTATATTAGTGGTAATCAAGAAATAGATTAAAACTAAAATTATTAAATTGATAGCTTGATAGATATTAGATGAATTATCAAAGCCATGATATGATATTATATTTTATTAATCATGATGTACCACCAAAGTGAACTTAACTTTTTTATATGTATTTCAACATCAGAATCAGGTCAGATCAGAACTTAGTGTTTCGATAAGGCAGGTTTTGACCATTAATTTCATGTTGTTATCATACTAGATATTATTTCTATAGTAGTGTATTAATAAATGTTGCAGCAATGCCCCGAAAGCTTTTTTAACTTCCCGTAGGGTAAGATAGTAATCGCAAAAAAATCGAAAATGATATTTTTATATATCTTTACGTTTCAAAGGTTTCTGAACATTTTGGCATACCTCAGAAAAAATTGATGTATGTGTGTGTGCGTGTGTGTATGTGTGCGGATACAAATTTTCGTCGACGATTTCGAAAACACCGATTCACCGATTTGAATAATTGGTACGGAAAGTTTGCCTTAAGGCACGATAAGGCACGAAAATACATTAAAGATCATTACTGCTTGATATGAAGCTAGTCAAGATGTTAATCATCCTTAGATATAGTGATTGTCAATTAAAGAACTGAACTTAACTAATACAGAACATATAGTTAATGACAGAAGACAAGTTAATAACAGTGTGTTCAAAATAACTAAAAAATGTCACAGAAAAATAAATAGTGATGTCTTTAAAGATAGGATAGATTGGAGTTATGTTCTCTATTTGAATTTAATTTGAACTCGTTTAAAAAATTGTTTTTTTTTTCAGTTGAAATATTAAACCATCCCTACATTTAAAAAAATCAAAATGATGTCAAAAAGTTTATACGTATCATTTATTTAACCAGTTAATCGTGGCGCTCATATCGAACAGTGGGCACAATTTTGAGTCGTCCAAATCGAGCTCATTTGACGAATATATTCGTCAATCACAGAGTAAGTAATATATCGGAAGAAAAAAATAATTTTTACAAAGTTCTGATATGTTGTTACGAACTTTTTCTTATTTGTTAATATAAACATAAATACATAAGTATTAAACTAAAAACGTAATAAATTCAATGAATGTACATGGAAATGTATAAAAGTAAAAATAATTTTTGATGAAAAGCAAACAATATTTTTGAAATAAACAGCTGAAAATGTTACTTAAATAGGCATTTACTAATTTATATTATTTCCAATTTTTACAAAATTGGCGCATCTAACCTTGAGGTAAAATGCCACTTACAACTATTTATTTTCTACAGTACAGTCAATCGATTTTATTTTATTAAAAAAAAATCTGCTGTTTTATACGCATGAAGAATATACTAGTCACTACAAAAAAATCTGCTAATTCATGACGAGTATGTTCGTCAATCACTGCTTACTCATTAGATATGATATTTGCATAATTGGAAACGTATATAAATGTTTTTAGTTAGAAATATACTTGTTTAATCTCTATTTAGGTCAATGTGAAAATCTAAACCTTTATTTCGCTTGTGCCAAAAGAATTCGCACATTGCCGATT
Source organism: Ctenocephalides felis (assembly GCF_003426905.1). Taxonomy (NCBI): domain Eukaryota; kingdom Metazoa; phylum Arthropoda; class Insecta; order Siphonaptera; family Pulicidae; genus Ctenocephalides; species Ctenocephalides felis. The sequence goes on from NW_020537324.1 coordinate 66,299,469, forward strand.
CCACTCAGGCTGCGTCCGGCAGTTTCAATACATGAAAAACGCTTTCGTTTTCGGCTTTTAAGTATCTGGATTTTATTATTACAAAAAGATGACGTGTTATGCAAAAGGGTTTTGGGGATTCCGGAAGGGATCAAAACGGGATGCAACCTCCACAAGACCCTCGTGGCGCTACAAAAATAAAAATACGGAAGCATTTGTCAATAAAGATCAGCGCTGCATTCATTTACCTGCTTAATGCCCATAACCCGGGTCGAATTTGGATTCTTCTGGATTTGGACGGACTATATGTATCTCTATATAAACATTTATATCAGGTCTATTGTTACAGATTGTGTATAACGACCTATTATTCACACTCGAAGAGAAAAAAACTGAAGATAATATTGAATTAGCTTTTACTTTTTATATGATATACTTTAAAGTTTCATCTAGTATTTTGAACGCGTTTGCGAAAGTGAATATGTAATCGTGAATATGTAAGGTGAGTTATTGTAATCGTCCAAAAATCGAAATTGTAATTTTTTGTATTTCTTCACGTTTTGAAGGTTTCTGAACATTTTGGCATGCGTCATAAAAAAATGATGTGTGTTTGTATGTATGGATCAAACGATTTGAATGGTTCAAAAAACATTCGATTCCTATTGATAGAGAGATGTGCTGATTAGTTTTTGGTAAAGACAGCTCCAGCCGTTTCGGAGATACCGAGCTAAATGTGCAAAAAAAGGCACTTTTTGAGGGTACTAAGCATCTGTTTTGAATGATTCAAAAAACTTTTTGTGTTTTGACAAAATAATTGCTTTTGGAAAAAAATATTTCAAATTTTTTTTCCAGATTTTTTTTTTCAAAAACTTTTTTGTAATATCTTATATTTTCCCGTAGTCACTAGAAGTGCAATACTTGACGTGGCTGCTACAGCATTCATCGTATATAACGATTCAAATTTAATAAAATGACTACTTTTATAAACGGTGTTTAATCAAATTTCAGATGTCAATTTTTGTACCTTCTGAACCTTGCAATACTCGACGTGGATGCTTAAGCATTCATCGTATATAAGGATTCAAATATGATAATCCGACTACCCAAAAATATCAAATTTTGGATATTTAAAATGGATGGAGTGGATGCTATAGCATTCATCGTATATACGATACGATATATAAATACGATAACTACCTGACTACCCACCCAAATGTATCAAATGTTGGATATCGCAACCAATTTAAATTTATAATATCAATTTTTGTATCTTGCTGATCATTTTACTGTGCCAGAACTTGTTAACTTGTTGTTTGCCTACATATTTTTATCTTCCATAAGTTTTTGCTCATCACAGAATCCACTTGAAGAGCAAAATGCTACTATTTGAATAAAAAAGTAGGTACACTTAAAAACACTTTTTTGTAAAAATACTACTTAAATAAATTAATTCGATACATTTTGGATACAACGCATAAGATGAATATGACACTAATGATATTTATCATGTTTTGTTATTTGTTCTAAATATAATAAATCAATCATTATACTGTCTCAATGCATCATCAATAAGAACATGAACTATCAATTAGATTCTATATATAGTTGCATGCGACAAAACAAAATAAAAATGAAGTAGGTATTTACATATATGTATAGAAAAAATAAAGAAGTGTGAATAAACTTATCACTGCGATTTTGTAAATACATATCACATTATTATGATATGTAAATTGCAAGCACTTAATAAGTATGCTTAAATAATTTATTATCTCTACTGTAAATGACTTTGGGGATTTTGGAGTTGAAATTGAGGGCAAATCCAATAAATGGGTGACCTTATTGAGTTTTATTAAATTGCTACTAAAATTTTTAAATTAGAGTCGAGAATATGTCAAATTTTGGTTCACATAGATACATATTTTTACCATTTTTTTATCTTGAAACGTCAAGAAAATATAAGAATAGTTATAAAGTTAAACTACCCTGAAATGTCAATAATAAAAAAAATCAGGTAATAAGAAATAAATAGCTTACGCCATATACTGAAATTATCAGGAATAAAATTAACACAATCAGAAACAATTTCTCAAAACATAATTTTCCTCAAAATTACCCACCCGGAATAATTATGAATACGTGATGACACTTCTTAATTACCTTGAGAAATTTCGGCGTCTCAAAGGTCACGTTTGAAATTAAAACAAGAAATGAGCAATATCTGTCTGGCGGTCTTATTGATTCCAATGGTTTGACAGAAATAGTCATTAAAAATTGAGCAAACGAATTTTATGGCTATGGTCACGCCTCCTCAATAGCCACCGCAAAATTATTAATATTTCTGAGAAGACCATGATCGATTGCCGCAAAAATTGGAATATTCCAATGTAACTTGTCGTGGGGAAGGTCGAGTATGTCTTTATTATTCTGATAACGCCATCTTAATGATTATGTCATAGGTTAGAGTTATATAATTAGACTTATTGCTTTTTAGGCGTTCATCTGGCACCGAGATAAATGATAGAAAACCTAATGTTCAGTTTCTTACTAAATTATATTGCACCACATATTGATATACAAAAAAAAATTAATCTACTAATTTAAAAGTATTGTATGCCCAAAATAAAGAAATATACATTTAATAGATAAATTAATAGATTTGTAGATAAGAATCCTTCTATTAAATTTTGCTATTTACACTATGTGTATTTGAGATTAAAACGTTTGTAGTGATTAGCAAAGTGGATTATTCAGGGTGCGATTTCTACCTTGGCCAGATTGATATCAAGCAGTAGTGATAACGGACTATCTCACTATCTATATGGATATTTGATACTAATAAAATAATATTAAACAAATCCACAAATGTTAAAAATACTGAAAGTTTGGACAAAATTTAAATTTGTTTTTCACGAAATACATATAGTTAGTGAACGACGATTAATTGCGTGAAATTTTTATGGACAGGGGGGGGGGTTTGTTGACAAAAAATCACAAAATATTACATGACGGAGCGATGATTATAGTAAGATATCACGTGTATTTATTTTTTACCTGAATTTGAAAAAAAATCCAAACATTTAAAAAAAATTAAAAATTTTACAATATTTTCTCGTAACTAAAAAGACACTTGGTGATGTTTGGTGGGGAGAGAGGTGTTTTTGAATATCATTACGTATCACCAAGGGGGAGGGGGTCCAAAAATCATTAAAAAATCGATCACGTGATTGATGGACGCCCCTTTATGACAATAATATTATATTATAATATTAATCAAAATATCATGATATTTATTAAACTCTAGGGATTGGTATCAAAATGGGACGTAATTTTACCTTTTTCTAATAATAATTATAAAATTGTGGCTACTTTCTTAGAATTTGCTAATCATTTATCTCAAATTAATACCTTCTATTTTAGAATTTTCATTTACTCACCCGATTGTTTTTTTTTAAGTATGCCAAAACGTTCAGAAACCTCTAAAACGTGAAGATATGCCAAAATTTTCATTTTCGATTTTTGAACGATTACTATAACTTATCCTAAAGTTAAAAAAAAGAAAGTTAATATCATATAAAATATCATGTCCCACTAAATTAATGTAATAAAGCGTAGAAAATAATATAAAAGATGTGTTTTATGTCAATTTATTGGTATGGAAAAATTAAATTAATAAAGAAAAGCTGCAAATTATGTGTTCTATAAAACGGGAAATTGTGTGTTCTATAAAATGTTTTAACGTGCATTATTTAATCTAGGGTCATGTAGAAGGCAACCCAATGTTTGACCATTTTCCTTTTCAAGGAATTAATTAGACAAAAATGTAATAAATATAGCAGAAAAACTATTTGCATGTGATATTATATGTGAGCTTTATCGAGAATATGTGAAATGCATTATAATCTCAATTGAAAATTCATAATCTCTTATACCAGGCACCTCTGCCTGACTGAGATATGAAAATGTATATTATGTTAATATTTTAGTTGATAAAAAGTTGAAAAAAAATCTGATAACGATATTGCTCCATATCGAGAGGATCAAATTAGTTAATCCATTACTAGAATTAATTTCAAATTCCGCACCAAATGCTAATTTGAACAGATTACTTGTTTTCTACTATTAATTTATTTATTAGTTGCCAAATATATCGCTTGTACCTATAACACTTTAGGGTGCCAGATGCGGATGTAGATTAGAATTGGTTTTTCGATTTTGACGAATTGGTATACGTTTTCTATCCAAATATCGATATGTAACATGCATCACGTATATTTATACATAAAAAACGAATATTTATATAATTCTCGAATATAACGTGTGGCATATTTTTAATCCTAAATTGTGCCTTAATAAGCATGCATCACAAACAATGCAACAGTGTCAAAACAGCATATGAATCCTGACTGAAACTTTTTCGTGCAACGCGATTCGATCCCAGAGTCAATATCAACAAAACATCTCGGAAATGCTTTGTGATCCTTACATTGTTAGGATTGTGTCGGCGTAGTGCGCTGTCTATATTAATTCAGCTGCTATTGGTTCCCACACTGCGAATGACGAATAATAGAAATACAAAATACTGTTATAATATAAAAAAAATAAAAAAGTAGAAAATAAATTAACATTGGTTTTTAGATTTTTAATTATAAAAGTCTTCAGGATATTATGAATCACTTATAGATTAATTTCAAATATTTTTGATATTTTTGATTTTTGTTCAAATAATATACGCATAAATATTTTTGCAATATTCAACTAAAATATTACAAAATTTTTGCAATATTCATCTATTCAAACATAAAAATAAATTAAAAAATATAAAAAATAAATTATACGTTGACGGGATATAAACCCGATCGAAATACTCTTAGGGGGCGTCCATTAACCTCGTGAGGCTTTTAGGGGGGTTTGACAAAAAATCACGAAAAATCACGCAGGGGAGAGAGAGGTTAGGTAAGTTATCACGTGTGTATATTTTTTACTTAAATTTTCAAAAATTTTATGTTTTTTTCGTAAATTCAAGAAATTCGTTCGGAAAATTTTACGTAACTAAAAATACACCTGATGTTTGGTCGGGAAAGGGGGGTAATTCTAAATATCACGCCGTATCACCAAGAGAGGGTCCAAAAATCCCCCAAAATCGATCACGTAATTAATGAACACTCCCTATATCTATGAATCCAAACGCAAAAAGTAGAAGAAAGCTCTTGAACTGACTAATGAGTTATATTAATAAGGTACACTATCAAACCACTTATCGTAGGCCTATAATATTTTAAGATGTTCGCTTTGACTATCAACTCTATCACCATCCGAAGTTTCATCAAAATCTCAGAAGAGGATCATGAGGATCTCCTTGTTAGCTAATAAGGAGGCATCCACTAATCACGTGGGCCTTAAAGGAGGAGAGGAGTTTGAACAAAAAATTATGAAGGGGAGGAGAGGGTCTACTAAGTAATTACGTATATTTATTTTTACTTCAATTTAAAAAAAATCCAAAATGTTTCAAAAAAAATTATTTTAAAAAATTGAGTTTTTTTCTAGATACTAAAAATATACGTGATGTTAGGTGGGGAAGGAGAGTAATTTTAACCCTTTCCACTCGGATGTTGCCGCTCCGGTGGCAAAATTCATGTAAATCTCGCAATTCGCGAGTGGAAAGGATTAAATATCACCACGTATCACTCAGGGGGATCTAAAAATCCTTAAGGCCCTTAAACCCCCTAAGACAGTTAAACTTGTAATATAATAAGTATTGCGGAAAATATCACAAAAATCCATAACTTATTATATTGATACCGATTTGTGACATAAATTGTATCTCAACGATCTTAACACAATTCTTTAAATATCGGCGCTCATTATGTATAAAAGAGCCACTTAAAATTATTCGTTTCTACAATTATGGGCATGAATTATAAACAAACCAAGTATCTCTCACATAAATCTATCATCGGCACTTATAAATATTATATGTTTATGATCATGAAGGCTCAAAATATGCTGCGTCTTGCGTCGTCGAGATGATCAAAACAGTTTATGACAAAAAAAGGATAATAGCGCTCAGGGGTGGAAGATGGAATGATATAAATTTCATATATTTTTGAGAAATGATATCTTTCAAAATTTTACATTATCGATGAATCATAATATTATAAATATTATTTTTTAACTTCCCATAAGGGCAAGTTATAGTAATAGCAAGTAATAATAATAGTAATTAAGAATGAAAATTTTTGCATACTTTTACGTTTCAAAGGTTACTGAAAATTTGGCAAACCTTAGAAAAAATGGATGTACATATATATGTGTATAATGTGTATGTAGTATGTATGTATGTATATTCGGATACAATATTTCATCTACGCTGTCAAGAGCCGTGCTCCCAACCGATTTCAATCATTCAAAAAACATTCTATTAGTATTTATGGGGAGACGTGCTGTTTAGTTTTTGGCAAAGACAGGTCCAGCCGTTTCAAAGATACGAGGCAAAAAGTGCAAAAAATTGTAATTCAGTTTTTGAGAGAACGGAGGTTCCGATTCAAATTATTCAAAAAACATTTTGCTTGTGAAGAAATGATTAGTTTTTGAGTATGATATAAGTTCCTTCATTCTAACTCCACTTGATCAAGTCTTATTTATTTACTTTTCAAGTTGCATTGCATTTTATAGACAAAATATAAGAGCATATAAATTGGACGTCATTTATAAATCCATCAGCAATATCTAAAAAACAAATAAAGTTAAAATAAAAATTAACAAAATATTTCAAAGTAGAGGGCAAAATATTTGTAGTCGGACAACATGTCTTCACCACGAGATAATTGGCCACATTGTAAATTTTGTAACAAAAGAATTTTTTTCGTCGTTTGTTTTTGAAATTATATATTGCGAAAATTGAATCTTATAGCTATTATATCGTAAATTCTCTTTAAAATTAAAAATAAGACACTAGTTCTGTCTTTACCCTAGCTGTCCCATTTTACTCCTCTTATGGGGTAATAAAGGACAAATTACAAATTTTAGAAAAATAGTAAAAAAGCATATTTCTACAATAAGTAATTAACTGAAACTTAATTTTACTGAACATAGTACTATTGTTGTTTATTTGATCCGTGATATGTATTGCAACGTCGTTTATTTGATTTAGACAGTATAATTACATAAAGTCCAATTGTGCCTTTGTGCCCCTCCTTTCACTATTTATTATCAATATTTTCAACCAAATAACACTGTTGATATAATACAACGGTGCCAAAAATAGCGTCAGACTGTTTTTAGCACCATTTCCCGAGTTAATGGTACTAAAATTAAATAAAGCAAATATCAATTACAACAACCATTCATCCAACAACCCATTAACGATAAACATTACTTCCGTATTGTTAATAATTTCCAAAAAGGTTGAATCATTTGAATTAAGAGTGCTCAAGCATAATAACCACCTTGAACTTTTTCAACAAATTCCAGAACAATAAATGAACACTTAGCGATATTTTTAGATCACCATTTATATCAAAAGTGTTCCAAATTTAAATCAAGACACGATTAATTATCGAGTTATCTTGATAACGATAAGGTTGTCCCTAGACGCAATTGCGCCCATGGAAGGAACAGGTGTCATTATCCGCATCTCGCTTCGACCTTTCGATCCTAGTCGCGCGAATGAGACGAAAAATCTTGGGAGACAAAATAAAAGGGCTGCGGATGGTATGGGAAAACACGAATGCTTCATGTGTGGGAGGATGCCGGAAAACCGGCGGAAAATGTGATGATAAAAAAACAATTGGCGAAAAATAAAGGATTGTGTGCAGCGCAGATTCTTATTAGTTTTAGAGGTACGAGTAATAGATGACCATTTGTCAAGATTAAAATATGATTATAAATGAGAATGATTTATAAATATGAAAGAAACATATAATGATTATAATGCCGATCTTAAAATCTTTTCTTTTCTTATACTGTTTTTTTCTTTCATTTTCTTTTCAGTATTTAGTTTAAACGAAAAATATGTGAAAAACGTGTCACAACTGTACCCATAAAATTTGTCTCAACAGTACCCAACGAATACTTTTGAAAGCAATTAATCGTTATGATTGAGCTAAATTATCTAGGCAAAAAGCTATTGTTGGTAAATAACTATTGATTTTCAACTTTACAGCAAAATAATAAACAAGTGGCGGGAATAGCTCACTCAGTAGCGCTCTCGACTCACACGTTGGAGGAATTCAATTCGAATCTCCAGCAATACCAGAATTAAAATATAAAATATTAAATTAGATTAAGAATCGTTAGTTTGTAGAATACCTAAAAATGTAATAGAAGTAAGAAGGAAAAAAAGAAGTTTCGTTTAGAAGATGAGAAGAACATATTGAGAAACAAGAAGAATAATGAAAATCAGTTGAAAGAAGAATTGAATAGAAGCTTAAAATATAAGAAGAGATAGTATGTATGATATATGTATAAGAAATATATTCATATAAGGATTGTATAGAATATGCTGAAAAATAATATGAATAATGTAGGTGGCTAAAAATGCTGTAAAGCGGAGGCCAATAAAAAATTTAAAAAAGTGATCTAACAAATAACTTACTTTTCACTTTTTAAAAGTAATTCGGTCTACAGATCATGTCATTTCAGGGCTATGACTCAATGCTTCAATGGAAACTTGTTCGAACAAACATACTACATCTTTCTCCCTTTAGACCCTATCTCAAAATCAGTATAATTCAGTTGTTATGACGACTGTCACTATCGTACCCTGGCATAACCGTATCCACTGGTCAAACAAATCCGTTTATTGATTTATTATTATACAGGATATCCAAGAACTCAACAGGATGATAGTATTGATAGTAACTGTCATGACAAATATAAGAAAAAAAGAGCTTTTAAGTTCAGCCTAGAGCTTTACGTCAAACTGTGATCATCTATCTTATTGTGGTTAATTTTATCATAATTATTAATTTAGATTTTGGAACTGTAATCGTAAATAACATTTCTCAAACTAAAACAGTTATAGTATTGATAGTAACTATATTGACAAAAATTAGAAAAATAGTTAAGTTCTGCCTAGAGCTTTGGACTGTGATCATCTATCGGTTATTCTAATTAATTTTTATTATTATTGTTCATGTAAATTTTAGAACCGTATTCGTAAATAACATTTCTAGGACCACAGTCAAAAATAAAGATACAATTGCATCAAGTTTTAAGATTCAAGATTATTTGTTAAA
>NW_020537324.1:66309686-66330821 GCF_003426905.1 Ctenocephalides felis
ATATTAATACATTTTACATGCACACGATATTTGCCAATTTTACTTATTTCAATAAATATTTAATGGCTTTTGCAGTATAATTCAGAGTTATTGAAGTATAACATTTTAATATATAGCAAAATGGTAGTATTTTGTTAATTCATTATATTCAAGATATGTTACAAAAACTTCGTAGATGTTCAGATTGAACAGAAAAATTTTAATGTATTAAAAACAACTAGCTAAATTATTTTGTTCTTCTAATATATTATATACAACATAACAATAGTTGCCAACAATTATAAGAGCAGAATAGACATCCATCCTAACCAATTAGCATGTCGTGTATACCTGGAACCAGGCTTAAAAGAAAAATACCTGGAGGCCTAATATAGTTTAATTAACTCTAATACTTTGATTATACTATATTTTATTTTTTCCTCTTTTGTTTTTAGTTTTTTCCTGGTCGTGAGCACTATTGTTTAGTTCATAAGACCTTAATATAATTTTTAAGTATGCGTAACAGCTTCTTTTATATAACCTTTATAAAAGTGAAAAATATTAATACAAAATTAAATTAAGTTAAAAAAAGCAATTTTACAAGAGTAATTAAATAAATAATCAAACCAACTCTGCTGATATATTTCTGACAAAATACCAGATCATGGTTATATACAGTGTTATCTTTGTAAAAAATGTACCCATGAAGTTTATATTTCAGATAGATTGAAATATTCATCTATTATTTCGTAAAATCCCTTTAAAACCAATAATAAGACACTGGATCTGTGTGTCCTTGGCTTTCAAACACTTGGGATAAAAAGAAACTTGTCGTGAGCACTGTTGTTTAGTTTACGAAATAAGGTGTGTTGTGATTTCTAAGTACACGTTATTATGTAACTTGGTTTAAAAAATAAATTTTACAAGAAAAATTAAATAAATAGTTATTGAAACTCTGCTGATGTATATTTCTATTAACACTATTGATCTTTATTTTTAATATCTATATTCACTACTACCCTTATCGTACATTAACTACCCTTTATTATCATCTATATATTAATCCAGTAATCTTATATTGATCTATACTATCATTCATACCAACATTCGTACAAAATAGCGTTATCCATTCATAGCTAAGACAACGTTTAATAAATTAATTTAAATTTTAATATTATTCATTTTGTATAACGTTAACAGTGAAAGTTGAAAGACATATTCTTCATTCCAGCTCAAAAAAAAAAAAAAAATACACATTTTTAACAAACTTTTAATAGATAATTATTAAATTGTATAATTTTTGGGTATATTCTTTTGTAAGATATTTTTGTGTTAAAATTACTGTATATTAAAATAAAAAAAAAAATTTGTTTTGTAGCACTGTTTTAAGGAATTGTTGTGCGCCAGGATAAAAATCTTGATTCGTTCGGGTACGGGCCTTTTATTTAAATGAATGAATGGATGCGTTCATAAGCAACGTATGTGCATATAAAATACAAATTACTTAATAATGTGTCTCAATATTGTATTTTAGTGATATATCTATTACTATTATGTTTTTCTCCCCTGCCAACTACTAATCTCTAAAATGAAAGCTCCGAACTGACGATGAGCATCGCGGCATACAAAACGGCCAACAGGCTTTTTGCGTATACATATTTAATTACCAAAATGGCCGTCAAATATATATTATAAAATCAGTTCTTGTTTTCTTCTTACTGAACTTTTATAGAGAATTGTATTTCTTTTGTGATGAACGAGATGAAATTTCGAATATACATCTTCGTAATTTATTGATATTGTTTATTGCGATCTCGACTTATTGTTTTTCACGCGTTGCATGATTAATATTTGTCAGATTCTTTATGATAAAGGTATAAAAAATATCAAGGTGGGTTTGCCATATACGCGCGAAATGCCATCAAGGAATGGAATGAATAAAATTGCATTAATTTTTGAGTTTCATCCAAGTTTAATTATACATTCACCAACATAATTATACAATCTTTAAATTTTCAAAATAAAAATTATATAGGTAAGGGAGGGGGAGGGTCACAAAGGTCCAATACAACTTTCAGTAATTATACTGTCTAAACCAAATGAACTACATTACAACACATGAAACGTATCAAACAAACAGCTATCTAACTATTTTCAGCAAAATTCCTACTTAATTCCTAATTATACAAATATGCTTTTTCAATATTTTTCTAAAATTTGTCACATGTTCTTTTTTATCCCAAAAGAGGTGTTAAAAGGGACAGCCAGGGGCACATAGTTTCAGTGTCTTATTATTGATTTTAAAGGGATTTTACTAAATAATAGCCTAATCATTCAACCTATCCGAAATGTAAGATTTCTGGGTACATTTTTCACTGAGATAATACTGTATATAACCTTGATCTGGTATTTTGTCAGAAATATTTATCAGCATAGTTGAAATAACTATTTATATAATTCACAAATATTTATTTAAATTGTCTTGAAAAATTGCTTTTTCTAACTTAATTTACTTGTTTATTTAGTATTTTTATTGTTCACACCTTTGCCACAGTAAGGGTTCAGTCGATCCTTTTTACCCCATCCCTCATGTAAGCTTTTTATAGAGATTATGTAAATAAACTTTTGAATCTAAAGTCAAAATAACAATACATCTTATAAAATAATTAAATATCATATACTTGAAGATTATAGTAAGAACTCATAAACTAAACAACAGCTCTCACAACCAAAAAAACTAACAACTAAGTATTTAGCAATAGAGAATAATAATATTAAATGATTTTTTTTATCAAAGGATGTATTATTTTTATCGTAGATACCAAATTTTTAATTTCATTATTTACATGTATTCTATGTGTTATGTTTCCTATTATACATCTTAGAGGGCAACCCAGCGGTCAACCACTATTTTTCATATGTAGACTATATATATTGGACTTGTATAACTGATGATTATATTAAAGACTTTAACATCAAGTGAAAAATTCATATCATACTGCTTGATATCGAGCTGGGCGAGATTGGTATCGAAACTGGGACTAGTATGTGCTCGCCCACGTACTTAACAATTGCATCACGACGGACAAAAGTTCATATCTAAAATGAGAATTTTCTGTCTGTATTTGGAAATATAACTAATTCATATATTCAAGTAATATTTTCAAAGCATTTCCATTACTGATTCTCTTTATCAATCGATGTTTTTTCGATGAAAAGCCTACTCAGGTAGAAACTCTGTCAATTATTCATTTATCCACTATGCAAAAGGTTTGATTCGGTCTTTCAGCCCGTTTTATATTTGTTTTCCGTAAAAATACTCTGTCATTTTCATTTGTAATTCCTGCTTTGATCTGGCAAGATTATACTTTCATTGGTATTTATGGATTTCCTAGAAAGGATAAAGCTGAAACTCATGTTGAAGTTACTTTTTAAAATTTACCGTTACGGCATTAAAAATGCTAATTGAAAATAGTAGTGAGATAGTATCGTGCGTAAGAATTTTTGCTTCAATTATTGAACGAGTACTTTATCTGTTTTACCAAACTTTTAAAGATGATTATCTTGCCTTTTAAATACTTTGTTTTTCAAGTGATCTAGTTTTTAGGAATTTCGACTAAATAACGGGCATAAGGCACAAAATAAAATTAAATATCAATTTTATAATTTTTAGAACATTAATTTGAAATCTCAATAAAAAATCGATATTTATTCTTAAAAACATTAAGCAAGTAAATCGAAGTTCGATATATAGAATTTCATTGATTTCTATCAGTTCACTTAGTTCAGTATTTTAAAATGAATTAAAAATTCTGTTTAATTCTGTTTTCCATTAATTTTATTGAAAAATGAAAAAATTAATGAAATTAGTGGTGCATGGCCTTAAAAAAAATGCTGAAACTTTTAGTATCGTAAATTAAATTTTTTAAAAGCTCAGTAATGAAAAATTAGTCTTTTTTTTTAATTTTGAATTTTGTTGAACACATTTGGAAATTTTGAAACCATTTGTAAAGTTTGAATAGTAAATAGAATTGAAAAAAAGCATTTTTTAAAAATAATAAAATTTCTTTAAAAATCGTAATTTTTTGATTTTGATTTTTTTACCTCTGAAAGGTAAAGATATGCAAAACTCTTAATTTTTTCGCGAATGCATAAACTTCTTCTTCGGGAAGTTAGTAAGTTTCGCCAAATATAAACTTCTCCTTCCGTGGAGAAGTGGTTAGAACTAAGGGATTTCAATTAAAAATTCCAGGTTCAAAACTCGTCAAACAGTAGAAACAAGAAAAAATAGAGCTATTTTAATTAAGTCTAGTCTGCGCATTGCTAAACTATCCCAATTAGAGAGTTGGCCGTGGGGTTGCTCCAACTTCCATAAATTATGCTTCTGAATCATACTGAATACCGTCAAAATGTCAAGTATTTGCTGTGCATTCCGGCGTTTTACACATTAACTGCAACGTCACCCATATGTTATAAAGCAGTGAAATAATAAAAAGGCAAAAAAAACGAAGTGAAGTAAAACCTTAAAATAGGTTATATTTTTATCAATATGATCTAAAAATCTATATTTTGATCAAACCAAATATCGAAATCTAACATTGTTAAATGCAATACAACTCCACCTACAAAATCTACAAAGTGTTGTAACGTGTGAACGCGTGCTTGCATCCCTTCGCACAGCAACAAGCACCGCTGTTCGCATTGTGGCGTGTGAGAAAGATTTTCTTCCATTTGTTCTTTATATAACGGTGAATTTTTTTTATTATCAAATTTCGTTTACGTGTGCATACTCATCGCGTTTTGTCTATAAGACAAGGTGGTTGTGGTAAACACATCGAATAGTTTAAATTTCGAATGGAATCGAAAGGCTTTTGTCAAAGAGTTGAAGTTTTATTTTGATTTAAAAGTTTATTTTATGCCATTGTACCTTAAGGCAAATTGCTGAAACTTTTCGTACTGTATTAAAGCATTTGAGAAATAAAAATAATCAATAATCGAATTAACATAAAAATTGGTCAATGATGAATAATAATATTTTTTTTATTTCATTTTTTTATTGATATATTATTTTCATATCTCAGACAGACAGGGGTGCCTGAAATTTCAAATAGGCTATTATAATTACTTTAAATTTATTATTCATATTTTATATTGCAACCACCTTATCGCATAAAACACTTGAGTATGTTAACAATTAACATATATAAACAGATCCTAATCGAGCTGAGTATGAATGAATCCATTTGAGGCTTATCTTATATTTCTAGGAATTATTTAGAAAAACTCATAAAAATTATATTATTTTTTTCCAAACTGAACTGTGAACTGATAATTATTTATTTCGACTATATAATTGAGCTTTATTTACAAAAATTTAAATTGATTTTAATCATAATTTATAGAATTACAAATTATACGTCTAGTACGAATAATTATAAATGTGGCAGTAAGTCCCTAGAAACAATTTATTTGTAATTTACGAATTCATTTGAATAATTAAATTTTGTTCATTTTGTTTTCAAGCCTAATAAAAGTTTTATGAATTTCATTACTAAAAACCAATAAAATAAAATATAAATCTAGTGATTTGAAGGAAAACAATAATTTTTACTGCTATTTTTATTGAATAGTAGTAGTCCATGGTTTGAATTTGATTTTTTTTCAAATTGAGTAAAATGTGTTTTAAAAAAACGTGTATTTTACTAATCCATGGTCTAAACTTGATATAATTTTGAAATTGAGTACAAGGTGTTTAAAAAATCGTGAAGTCCATTGTTTTTACTTGATATTTTCAAATTTTTAAATTGAGTAAAATGTGTATAACCTAGAACGGTATCTGCACGTCTCCGAGGGGTACATGATGTTTTTGTACTTTTATTAGGTACTTTTGTTTTGGAAATATTGAAAACATAAAAAGACTATTTGTTACTAAACCAGAGTTTTATACTTTCTGAAATAACCTTTGATGATATCACAAAGTATACAATGACACAAGATGAATAAAAAATTACTTGTTAACCACAATACCATTCCAGGGTTTAAAAAACCGTAAATAGTGAATTTGATATCATAAATCGATAAAGACCATTATTATAAAATATTATTTAATTTATCAAGTAATTTGAACAAAACCAATAATTTTTACAGATATTTTTTCTTTATCTAACTTATTGGATCAATCTATTTTTTTTACATCGATTAATAGATATTTATTCAAAACCTGTATCGATTATATTTACAGGACAACTTGATCCTTCAGGATGCATCCGAGTGACGTCACGTGGGATGATTCAAAGATTTCAAGGACACGATATCCTGTTATAAAACTACCCCGTCTTCTCTCTTTTCGTACCCCGTATCCAGGATGTGGGAAGCAAGCAGTGGTACATATAATAAATATACAGGTGTGTACGGAAATTTCAGGTAGGCATAAATGAATTTTTCAAAAGGGTTTTGATCTAATTTATATTGCATAAACATTTAAAAAAATGCACAAATATTGTCTGACTGCTTCTTCTATAATATTTTGGGCGATGTTTTGTTCACAAATGTTGTAATAAATTCATTGAATTTTTGATAACTATTTTATAATCTGGTAATGAAATAGTAAGGGTAATAATAAATAAGTAAGAAAAAGCGAATCATTGATTTGTGTTCCTCTCACACCATTGACCTGCCTTCCTGCAAAAAACTATTTATTATTATTATTATTATTAACTTCCCGAAGGAGAGTTGAAGGAGAAGTTTATGTTTTCATAAAAAAATCCGATTCGCTAATTTTATGATTTCTCGACGTTTCAAGCCATTCTGAATCGAATGAGACCAAATTTGGAAAAAGTATGTGTGTGTGTATGTGTGTGTGCGTGTATGTGAACAGATTTTTTGCCGTAAATCGACATTTTCCCATAAACGGCTGGACCGATTTCAAAAATTTAAAAGCCATTCGATGTATCATCGATTCAGTTTTGTGCCACGATCGGCCGAGCCGTTTCTTTGTAATTTGAAAAAAAGTGTTAAACTTTTTGTCCACATTTAAGCTCATTCTACCGAAGCGATTTTAAAAAATCAAAAACTGTTCGAAAGATATTAGTTGGGAATGGTACTGACTAGTTTTAGGTGAAAATCTACCGAGCCGTTTTCTTGTAATTAACTGTTGAAAAAAAAATTTAAGCCGATTCTTATGAAACTTTCTTTGGCGATGTATATCATGGTCTTATAGAACTTACTGAAATATTACGGCCTTACGACAAGTAGTTTAATTTTAAAAATCATCAAAAATGAGTATTTTTTTGACGTTAGCTAAATTAAAATTAGATGATTTACTTTGTATAACAATATAGTACTTGGTCTTAATAAACATACTAAACCATTAAAATCCTACCGAAACTGGTTTAAATATAATAATTGTTGATTTTTAAAAAGTTGCTTTTTGAAAATACTTCTAGTAAACGTGTTCGTTTGTTTTCAATTATGTGTAATAAATCCACTCATAAATTAATTTATTTTTTATTGATTAAGTCGATTATTCACACATATCGGGAAGTTCATGTAACTTGCCTCAAGGCTAAATACCAAACCAACTAGTTATTATTATTTTACTATCATAAAAGAGATAGCACATTGAAATATTTTTAATTCGTCTCTGCTACGATCTTAGCCAAGTCACGATTGCACGTGCAACGATTAAAAGTAGAACCTGTGCCCTTAGAACCGCAATCCTACTCCTGGCAGATGTTTATGCGTGTCAGTAATATAAGAAGGAATGAGGAAAAACGAACGGATTGTTTAATGGCCTACTTTATCAAGGCGTTATTATTGTTTTTCTGTTCATTCTTGGATCTGACAAACTATTCGAACAGGGTTGTAAACATGTTCTTTGATTTTGAAATTGTTTGATTTGGCTTGTAAAGTCATAAACTTTATTGTTCTCTGAATTCTAATCATGTGCAAAAAATGCTACAAATTTTTATTTGGTATATAATAATTATGGTTACGTATTCGTACACTATTATCCGTTCTTTGTTTTTATCCAGTCTATCATATTACATACATACATATTCATACATACCCCGGTTACATACTATTACCGGGGCAGGTAAAAATACTCGTTGTGATTGTTATTAACTTCAAAATTGGTTTTTATATGATATTGAAAAGGGGCTCACTTCTTGGTAAAGGTAAAGGAGCTTGATGTCAATTTGAATACTACACAATTACACTTGAATATTAAAGTTTTAAATAATTTAGAGTGTTTGGATGATTTTCAATATATGGATTTAGGTCATTTTTTACTTTTTACTTTTTTCAAATAGCTATTAATTCCAATTTTGGACATTATAAATTGTTTGCATTAATAAAAACTAGATAAAATTTACTAAAACCTAGTAAAAACTATTATTTACTCTTAATATAGAAATTTTGAATAATTCGGAATTTCATAACAAATTTTATTATCTTTTCAAACTATACTCATTTTTTTATATATTATATTTCTATTAGTTTTTGCCAATACTTATACTTCAATTTGGGGGATGATTCAGACTAATAAAATCATATTTTTATGTTTCGAATACTGCGCTAACATGTTTATTTTTTTAGAATATAATTTCTATTTGAATTATTTTCATATAATATATAATTTTTTTAAATTATTTTAGTAAATCATATTTTATTACTAAAAACAAAAAAAAATCCCGACCATTTCTTATATAATTTCTTTCGGGCACAACCAAATTACGAATTCTTTGTCTACAATTATATTATAATAAATCATTTTAATTTATATGTGTTTTTTCTATTTTGGATTGAAAACCTCCCTTTCGGCAATGGTTTTCGGAATTCCATCTTGAATCTCCGCACTTCTTACTTGCACCCCCGCTAGTAGTAGTTGTTCGTACTACAAAAACAAATAAATCAGCATTCGACTCTTCCAAAATTTTTATTCTTTGTGAAAACGTTCATGCGCATATAATGCATGATGCACCGTGGCATCTTGTCGTCGGAGGATGAGGAGGACAACCTTTTCTAATAGTAATTGATTCACACTTAGATATATTTTTCATTTAAAAAAATAGAAATTAATTTTATTGTCAAATTGAAATGAAAATTTTTATATATCTTCACATTCCAAAGCTTTCTTAACAATTTGGCATAACTTAGACAAATTGGATGCATGTGTGTGTGTGTGGTATGCATGTGCGGATGCAATTTTTTGTCGACGATTCTGAGAATACGAAACAACCGGTTTGAATGATTCAAAAATCATTCGATTCCTATTGATGGAGAGACGTACTTAATAGTTTTTGGCCAAGACAGGTTCAGCGGTTTCAAAGATACGGGATAAAAAACCAAGTACAAAATTTAAAGCTTTTTTATGAATTTTAGTTTTCGGTACAGAAAGTTGCAGCAATTTGGCTTAAGGCACGATGCCATGCATCACTAATTTTTTTTTAAGGTTCACAACGCCTGGCTTTAAATTTTTCGATGAGCGAAGCAAGCAGAAGCATTCGGTTTTTGAAAACAAGAATGGACTCTGCCAAAAATTTCGAACATGTCCCAAAAAGTATGAATTTGTAAACCAAGTAAAGTCTAAAAAATAAAATGTGTTCTTTATGGTGTTTCTCGAAATCTTGGGGTTGGTCGCGGGGATGAAGAGGGTAGTACACTCTTCGAGCAAAGTATATAAGATTTTTATGAATTTTTGGTAATTCAATATTCAAGATTGTATCTGGCAGCATCTTTTACGTTATTGAAAAATTATTATAAATGATAAATTCAATTCAAAGCTATAATTTAATTTATATCTTTTTATTTATAAACTGATTTGTGTCAATTTGAGAATTGTAGTATAAAGTAGTGGTAAACAAGGTTCAAAAACAATAACAATTCATACTATTCAATGGTTCAAGATAAATAGATTTACAATTTCATTAAAATGTTTAGAGCATACATATTAATATGTATTTCTTTACGTTTGATTTGTTTTTTCTATCTTTAAAACATTCTTTATTGTTTCTGTCGGCGTTTTTAATTTACAAAAATAGTCTGGAACAATAGTAAAAGTCATAAATCCTAATCTATTGTAAAACTGTTGGAACCTGATATTCACATAAATTATGTCATTTTTGCTTTTCAAACTTTTTGTTTTTTCTACACAATGAGTTCTTTTGCTTGCGTGTGGGCGTAGTGATCACAAGAAAAAGAGAGCTGGTATTAAATTTAGTATAAATATTATTTTTGTAGAAAATATATAATTATTTCTATCAGAATTTTTCTGAAGATTCTTAATTTCATTTTGCAAAACAATAATTTTCTTTCCGAAAAATGTATAGATTGTTTGCTCTATATATTATTTATATTAATTATTGAAACACTGTTTAACTTGTATAAGTATTTAATTTCATCAGAAATACAAAAGTATAGCATAAATGTATACATATAGCCATAAATAATTTGATGTGATATTTTTTGTCTGTAAATTATTACGTACACATAAATCTGTAAACATTCTACAAAAGCGTTAGAATTTAAAAATAAATAATTTATGGTTTTTCATTAGTTAACAAAAATCAATATATCTTTTGCAATCAATATAAAATATTTTCAAAATTTATTCAAAATTTTTATATTTAAATCGGTAAGAGCCTCAGCCTTCCCAATACAAGATTTTATGTTAAAATCCTGAGCTACAACTATTCTGATATCAAGCAGTAGTAATATCCGTTTTTACTTGAAAATATAGACATAGTTTTCAATTTTTCAATATGTCACATAATTCTTTACAGGTATGTAAATGTAAAGTCAATATTTTATCACAAAAGTGCAGACAATTTGCAGACTATTGGGTTGCCTTCTAATAACAAGATGAATAGTAAAAAATACACCACGACAACACATAGAACACAAATAGTTCAGATTGATGTTCAAACACTAATGAAAGACATATTTTAATTGTCCAAAGTTAAGAAGTTAGAAGTCCAAATCAGTTGTCCAAAAATATTAGTTCTAGTCGCATATTAAAATAAGGTTCAAAAGTGGAATTATGTAAAAAAAATTGATTTGATTATTATGTCAAATATTTTTAGAAATCGTAATAAAATCACTTCTAAATTTGAAATCATATTTAAATAGTTACCTCAATTACTCATTTTTACCCAAGGCCTCCTTGTGGTTAGATGTATGAGATTTTTATGAGTTGTTCTAGGTTTGATACTAGCCTCGGACAGTTTGATGTCAAACAGTAGTAAGCGTCGGTTGACACTTGGAAATATTGATTGCAATATGTTTACAAGCAAAAATATCATATCAATCGAGGGTTTGGCTTCTAATAGCGTTTAGAATTAAAAATTAGCTGTTTCTCATATAGCAAGGACAATCAATTGCCTAACTAATACCGTCGATCTTAAATTTAATTAACGTCTCTTCAAAAATTGGTGTTGCAGAATTATTTGAATTGTACATGTTGAGGTTTGAATTGACTTACATAAATTGTTTCCAGCTCTCTTATTACTTTTTTCTCATATCTCACATGAAACCCTTGAGGTTCGCTTTCACAGCATGCGTTGAAGTTTCAATATTTCGCGCCGGATGTCGCAAGTGCTAGGAGACTGTCCTGCCGAACTCATTGTTATGTCCTTGCAATTCGTCATTTAAAAGGATATTAACACTTTTTGACATAAGCTACATATGGTCGACATACTGCACTTAAAGACACATACTCGTATGTTTTTATTTTTAAATAGAATGCGTCAAGTTTGTGCCAAGGGTAGGAACGAAAATCACCCGCAGTGGCCTCACTTGGAACTGTTGTTTAGAATTCTGAAGAATTGTAAAAAATTATTAAATAATGTGTCAAGAGGATTTAGACTTATGTTTATAATGAAAGTTGATTTTATTCAACTTACTATCTTCTATATTAATGTTTTTAATTCTGATTTTTTAATATCATGTAAACGTCGTAGTGTATTAGATATTTGCTCGTGAAACAATAAGAACTGTAAATTAAATCAATACTATTTTTAGTTTTTGTATTAAACTATTGTATAATAACATATTTTTTATATAATAGAGCAACATATTTAAATTTGCTTGAAAGATATATTATAACAAACTTAATAAAAATTTATTATAGGATACAGCTAATTATTTGGTAAAATCGAAACTGTTATAATATTTGAAGGTATCATTCTGAATTAAAAATTGATACTCATATGAATTAGGAGTAAATATGTGTTTTGCAAAACTGTTAATTTTGAGGCGACTTTTTTTTAAAATTAAATGGTCTTTTACCAAAAAAGTTTATTGCTGTGATATCATTTTTTATTCTCGAAATAATGTACTTATAAGATTTTTTTTATGTATGTACTCGCAAAAACACAGATTCTGTGGGAATGATTGACAGCTAATATTCTTTCAATGCTAATTTTATTCTCCCGTATGAAGAATTTTGAGAAGGGTCAATAATAAGGGATTTAGACAATTTTTAAAGATTGATAGATAGTTTTTGGGATTGCCAACTCGTTCTATTTCTGATGCTGTAAATATTTGTCTGTCAATCAAAGTATGTATTCATGATGTGGAAATTTTTAGAAGGTACCGATTTCAAATGAACATATCTATAATACTATGTGTATGACAGTTTTTATCAATTTTTTAGTTATAATGATTATTTAATTTAATTATTGTATATACTATTTAGAATGAAGCTATTTTACAAACAGTAAAATCAAAGGAAAGTAAATTAAATAAGAATTTCGTCAATTTATTTGTTTATTTACATATATAACTATTTTTTCTAAATTTAAAATTACAATCCCTTCATAGTTACAATAAACTATGAAGTAATAGGTATGTATTTTGAATCGCTAAAGATTGTTAAATTTTATAAATAAGCTTTTTTTTATTAAAATAAACCTATTTATTAATTTTATAAAAACGTAACAATATAAAACTATTTAATCGCCTTATTACATTTTAAGCCTTTTATTGTAAATAATGAGTTCTATACTTTCACCAATATAACATCAATAGGAACACTATAAAAAATGCAATATATTTAAGAAAACTTAAGTACGACTTAAAGTATTAAAATATTACTTTCTTAAAATAAAAATGGTTAAAAAATGTACTAATCTATTGGCTTGCGCTGACATGTTATATAGGGCTCATATAAATTCAAGTATAAAATATTATAACTCGTATAATGAAATATAAATTTAAATTCATAGTGCCATATTATTACTATTATTTACGGGAATCATTTATATTTAATATAGGTTTTATAAAATTAATTTTCATTAAAATAAATTAAACAACTAATTTATTAGTCATATAGTTTCAAAATATATAAAAAATATTAAATTCTTTTTTCGTAGATTTTTATTGTAATAGGCTAATTAAAAAAACAATTATGTCATATAAAATAAATTATTGAAGTATTTGTGCTTTTCAAATTTCTTTTAAATCGTATCTCGAAAAATATGAAAAAAGGATATGTGTAAACTTATGGCAAGATTAGTAGAACAACTCAAGTGGTTCTTATTTAAAGTTGATAGAATTCAAATACGATTTTTACAATATATCAGCACATACCCTGCTTGTGTCCTATATTACTTAACCATTTTTTCTATTTTTGCCAGTCAAACCATTTTTATAAATAATTTTCTTTTTATCTTAAGGATTAGAGATGACTCCTCCGAGCATGATACAAAACATCTATTTTGTCATTAATTTTTTAAACAATATTTTTAATATTATTATCTCTACTATTCATTGCATTGTATCCTATATTACATAACCATTTTTTCTATTCATATCAATTAAACCATTTTTATAAATATATCTTATTTTAGCTCTAGGATTAGAGACGATCTCCTCCGAGCAAGATACAAAACATCTCTTTTCATAATTAATCAATTAAACAATGTCTTTAATATTATTATTCTCTGTTATTAATTTAATTGCTTCTCAAATCTTCATCGTCGCTATAATCTTCGTATGTTTCGGTGTCGTGGTCGCAAAGGTCGTCAACCGTGTTTGATCGGAGGCTGATGAGGTCGACCCTTATGACCTTCTGGGTGTTGGGGCTGGCGGACCGTGCCCTGATCACATTTTTGTGTTCGGTATCTAGGTTACGATTGACAGGAGCAGAGATTTGAACTGAAAATTAAATTTATTAATACGTTTTTTGGGGATAAAATATATATTGATATTTTTTAAATCTCGTTACTTTTTTGAACTTAACAATTGAAATAATTTATAAATTTCTTTTAGCGAATGACAAATTTGATACTTTTTTTAAGATGTTGTCTTGTATGAAAGACAAAAATAACATGATTAAGTACCTACACTGGCATTGTGATTTTTTTAACTTTTTTTTATTGAATATCGTACGAGGTTATGTGAAAAGAGAGTGAATTTGCTTATTATTAATTATTCTTAGATCTTACCGGCTGAAGCAAGTTTGCATCTTCTTTCAGCAGCTCCTCGATCTGTTGACATCGCCTTTTGAACCCGCGAACAAATTCTTGCAGGCGCCCGCGATGGTATCGGTTTGTTTCTTTTTAAATTACAGAATACGCGAGGTTCAAACCTAAAACATTATACTGTAGATTTAATTTCGGAATTTAGTGCATATTAAGGTGTTAATCTAGTCTAGAATTTTGAGAAAATCATTTTTTTTGCAATATTTTCAAAGTTCAACTTTTCAATAATATGCAATACGATTTTTCAAAATCTAAAATAACTTTGAGAATATAGCTGTTTGACCAAGATAATCCTTTTTCTGTTTCCTTCCTCTACAAAATTTTAAACGCATTTTTCTGGAAACAGTCTTTATGCACCCATGATATCTCAACTTCTACTGATCCGATTTACGTGGAATTTTTATAGAGTCTTTTTTTATAGACTTTTCTTCAGTATGAACAAATCTCACCCCCAAAAACAAGTTGTAAATCTATTTTCAGATATTCGTTATATTTTTTATACAGTCGCTTGTCCATAGTTCATGGGTATGGTCAGGTGCCAGTTTTTTGAGAACCTACACTTCCTCATTTTCCAGAATTAAAACTATATGGCTATTTTAATTTTTTTATATCAAAACATTAAAAAATAATTTGTAAAAAAAAGTATAGTCGAAACATCGTTCGCCTTTTTTACGGGCTTTCAAAATTCGCATAAAATTCATCTCATCTAGACCAGAATACCCACTAATGTATACTATATTAAAAATATATCATTGCCTAGTTATTTATATTTGGGACAATATTCTTGCTTACAAAAAAAATTTCAATATAAAATTAACAATTCTCTTATCTTATATAGCCACTATCTTTAATCATTAATATAACGATTATCTTTAAAGACGACTTACATTTTTATATTGAAAAATGACTAAAATAAATTTTAAATCGAGAAAAAATATTATTTTTAATAAACAAATTGATTTCGAATTGATCAATTTCTACTCATTTATTAGTGCCTGAGAGGAATGAGTTGTAATATTGTGAATAACTTTATTTCTATTTTTTTCATATTTCAACAGAAATCTGAACCGTATGTCCTATGAGCTGAAACTCTTTAGATGGCGACCATGAATCACGTGAGATTTTTAGGAATGGGGGGGGGGGGGGTTGACAAAAAATCACGAAATATCACATAGAGAAGGGAGGGGTATAGTAAAATGTCATGTGTATTTATTTTTTACCTAATTTGTTCCAAAAAAATCCAACCATTTCCAAAACAATATTAAAAATTTTACCATTTTTTCTCTTAAATACAAGTACTCGTGAGGTCAAGTGAGGTAGGAGGGCGGTTAATTTTGAATATCACTGCGTATTATTAAGGGGGAGGGAAAGTCCAGAAATCTTTGAAAAGTCTATCGCGTGATTAATGGACGCTTCCTATAAATCGTACTTTCAGATGGTAACCTAAAGGTTGATCTATCCATATTTGATTATTATGTTATAAGAATTTATCTAATAGGGCCGACTTGTTATTTAATTTTAAGCAGTAATATCCAAGCAAATGCTATTTTTCCTTGAAAACATATTAAAGATCTATATTTCTAAGTGAAAATATGAAAACTGTTTTCATAATCTCTCATACCAGGCACCTCTGTCTGTCTGAAATATGAAAATAATGTATATATATAAATAAATAAAAAAAAATGATGTCGCTACTGCCCGATATGAATAAATGATCGATAAAATATGATCTGCAATCTTTGTCAAATACAAGACAGTTTTAAAAACTAATATTATATATCTTGAAAATAGAATATATCGTCACATTTTACAATACTATTCACTAGAAGATGTCAAATAAGTTATCGAAGTCATCTTGAAGATACCCACCGTGTGCTTATAATTGGGGTGGTCGATCTCCTTTCCGGTTCGCGTTTGTTTCTTTCCGGAAGTTCGGTGCCGGATATCAGTAAGTGACCGTTTTTCTCGGAAATACTTTGCGGAACTCTGTCAACTTGATTACTGTTCCGACGTGCGTAACGCGCACTCAGCGCCGGTTTGGCCGACTGAAATTTAAAGGACCGAAAAAACATTACAGGGGTATTGTTTATTAATTTTAATATAGTCTATCAAATAAAAAATTATACAACTTATTTCGTTTCAAACTTATCGATCTTTGATAATATATAACAATTTTTGGCATTGCTAAATTGTTTAAATAAATTGAATAATGCTAAAGAATCACACCTGGGGTTAGTTGAAACAAAATTTTGGGGCTAGCTATAGCATACAAGAATTATATACCAGATTCAAGTAAAAGTGATTGGTTGGAATGTGTACTTTGCAATATGCATATATTAGCATGTAAATTGTGTTACAGGAGACACTATATCTTTTATTTGTATCGTGATATTAATTGTAGTATACATTAATTTATAAAAAAAAATTACGGGAGACATTATATACTATACTTGTATTAATTATAGTTTGCGCTGATTTATGAAAAGAATCAGAGGTATTTTTGTTGTAAATACTTGCCCCGGTAGATGTTACAACTAGCTTCAAACATGGGTTAAGTTGTAACACTGCATTTTATCTAGAAAATAATTAATTGAAAAATATTAAACAATATTTGTGGAATTATTAACTTCCCGTAGGGTAAGTTATTGTAATTGGCCAAAAATCAAAATTGATATTTTTACATTTTTCGACGTTTTGAAGGTTTCTGAACATTTTGGCATACCTCAGAAAAAATGGATGTGTGTGTGTGTATGTATGTATGGATACAAATTTCCAGTCACGTTTTCGGGCGCACGAATCAACCGATTTAAATGGTTCAAAAAACATTCGATTTCTATTGATAGGGAAAAGAGCTGATTAGTTTTTGGCAAAGGCAGGTCCAGCCGTTTCGGAGATACGGAGTAAAGAGTGCAGAAAATAGAAATCGAGTTTTTGAGGAAACGGAGTATCCGATTTGAATGATCTAAAAAACATTCAATTAGTAATGATTGGGAGAGAAGTGTTTATTAGTTTTTGGCAAAGGCAGGCCCAGACATTTCAAAAATACAGAGCTAAATATGTAAAAAATGGCAGTTTTTGAGAGAACTAAGCATCCGATTTAAATGATTCAAAGAACTTTCTGCTTGTTTTAATTATTTAATTTTGGAAAAAAAAAATTTTGTTACAACTTTTTTTTTCTTTTTTAAAAAATTTTTTTGTATATTGAAAATAATTCAGTTTTTATTTTTAATTCTGACTATAGTTTTAAAAACAAATAATTTCAACTTTACAATTCAATTTATATAATTCTTATAAATATTAGACAATGTTACAATATTCATAATGATCTATTTGAAAACATTCAGTATTCCTCGAACATTTCGTTACGGTACGGGAAGTTCCAGCAATTTGCCTTAAGGCACGATGCCATACACCCCACTAGTTTTTACTTTGTTAAGAATAGGAATAGTTACCTTTTTTATTTGTAGAAATTTAATCATAGATCTCAAGATATAGTAATTTAAAAAAAAAAAACTGTTATAACAAGCCCCTAGTTTTCTAGTCTAAGAATAATTATCGTGTGCAACTTGGTAATAATTATGCCTAAATGTAAAAATTGCATGTTAGTTTACATAAATATTTTGAGACTTATCACTAAATATCAAATCATAATTTTTAATTTAGTTAATAAATGATTTTTTTATTACCTTTTTTGCACAAGGGCTGTAACTGAACGGCAATCTCAACGTCGTGATATAAAGAGGTGTTTTCGGATGCGCAGATATTGGTCTGAAAACAATTCACAAGAAATTTATGAATAATCTATTAAATATTTCAATAATTTGTAAATATTTATAAATCATTAATTTTATTCTCAAAACTATGTTGATTCAAAATTTGATTAATGGATAATTAAAATTCAAATCATTTCTTTGAAGACTAATTCCTCGGAACGTTTCCGATATTCAAATAAGAGGATTAGAAGAATTAATTGGTTTATTTGGAAGCTGAACAGTTGATACAAGATGTATTAATTATTTGGATCGATAGCAAAAATTACATTATTTATATTATGAAGAAATTAATGTTTTTGTAGTTTACATAATTAAAATAAAACAGTTAATTTTTCATTACTGGCTCTCACTATCGATCCGGCTTTACAAATGGCCATGTTTCACAAAAAGTCAATGACTTTCTTGTTATAAATCATTGGAATATGCAGAATTTCGTACATCCTTATAAAGTAACATTAATGATTCATAACTTTTATGACCCGTTGCGCTCGTATGATTGATTTTCTGACCTATCACGTGCAGTATTCGCCACTAGTGATGAGAAATAAATTAATCAAAGGTAAATAATCGACAGATCGATATAATTATTCTGAATGTGAAAATAATGAGTTCTTTACACCGTGAAAATTTTGGAAACTGTTAAGTGAATACTCGGACAAGTTTTCGGATATTTTGATTGGAACCAAGTGAGTTTGGTTAAATTTTTGTTTTTTTATATTTTTCTATAATATAACTCTAAATTTTCAACTTCCTCCCACAAACCCCTATTTTGTAAGAATTATTAGTAATGTATAATCCGACTCATTTTTTATAATCCGATCGCCGTGAAAATTTGGAAAAAATTAAATATATCCTCGGACAGGTTTTTGCAAATTCTGATTAAAATCAAGTAGTACGGGTTAAACGCCTTAAAAACTTTTCCTTAATTCTTTCAGAAATTCGTCATTATCAGGTATTAGATCAATTGTACAAGGTTACAATTTTGTGTTGTGTATATAAAAATAAGTTTTGATTTTTTTAGTTTGTGATTTAAATTGATTTATTAACTTCCCCGTAGTGTAAGTTATAGTAATAGACCAAAAATCGAAAATGAAAAATTCTGCATATCTTTACGTTTCAGAGGTTTCTGAACATTTCGGCATATGTAAGAAAAAATAGATGTGTTTGTATGTGTGTGTGTATCTGTGTGTATGTGTGTGTGTCTATGTGTGGAGACAATATTTTGTCGACGATTTCGGGGGTACGGATTATCCAATTGGAAGGATTTAAAATACATTCTATTTCTATTGATGAGAAGACGTGCCGAATAGTTTTTGACGAAGACAAGTCCAGCGGCTTCGGAGATATGGAGCAAAAAGTGCTAAAAATGTCAGTTTTTGAGAACTAAGCATCCGACAAAACAATTGTTTTTGAGAAGACTTTTTTTTAATTTTCAAAAAAAAAATTTTGAATATCAAAAAATAATTCGGATTTTAATTTCAATTCTAAACATCACTTATATACTTCATTAATCATTAATCATTTTAACTTTTTAATTCAGTTTATATGATACTTAGAATTATTAGACAATGTTCTTTATTTTAAATCTGATTAAGTTTTGTTTATTTACTTTTTATAAAATAAGAATAGTAAAACTTGCATTATTTATAATAATGGATATGAAAATATTTAATATTCCTGGAATATTTTTTTAGGGTACGGGAAGTTCCAGCAATTTGCATAATTGCCCAATGCCATACACCTCTTGTTTATTTTTAGTGATTTGATTTTTAAAATTTTTGTATGACTTTTACAATCAATTATATATCAATTACATGATCAATTTCGATCGTCTGCAACCCCTACAGCCCACCTCATGGCGTAGGTATAAATAATAAAGCACTAATTACTTGTGTATCTGCACCGTGCCGGCGTTCGTCTGTCTGCTGTTCCTTGCGAAACAGAGGCGTCTGGCTCCGTTGGTGGACGCGTTCCTCGTGTGCAGATCGCGCCGCTCAGATAGACGCATCCTCTGACATCTGAGCATATTGGCGTCGATTTAGATTTCAGCCATCTCAAATCTGAAAGATAGAGGAATCGAGCAAAGGGTCGTTCTGTAATGGAAGAAGGGTTGTGGAACGAAAATATGCATAGTGGAAGTGATCTCACGATATCATTGTTTTGATCACTGATTCTCAAAGTAGTCCATATGGACCCCCAGGGGTCCATGGCAACTTTCAAGGGGCAAGGGGTCCACGGCGTAGAAAACAAAATTTGGGAGTCCACGAAATGAAAATGGGGGTCCACGGCAGTGGATCACAGGACATCATATTAAAATATATTATTTAATATTGTACAATAATATAATATAAAGACTTATAACAAATCTTCAAATATAGTAGACAATATTTAGAAATGAACCAAAAAGTAAAGAACGAATATTACATATACATATAAAAACGTTCAAGTCGCTTATTTAACTTTTTCCGCACCTTATATATAGATGAGGTGACCATTATATCTTACATTTTTTAATCTATATGTTTGTTTTACATATGAGCTTCGTATAAAATTCTTTTCATTTTTTTTATATTTAAATTTGATTCATATAAGCATCTTCGTTGTATATATTATTATCAGATATTTATTATCAAGCAATAGCAAAGATTCGATTTAAGACTATACTTTTCAAAAATCCGTGACAAAACCTAAAACATCGCAAGGGGTCCACGACACAAACAAGTTTGGGAACGTATGGTTTAGAATCTAAACTTTAGATTCTTGTTCCGAAATACAAGATTGCTCCTCTTACTAACGAAATAAAGTAATAAGATAATGGTATTTATATTGGTCAGCATTTTTTACTGTAAACTTGTGATCGGCCTTAAGGCAAATTGCTGAAACTTCCCGTACTAAAATTA
>NW_020537324.1:66331821-66371984 GCF_003426905.1 Ctenocephalides felis
TTTTACACAAGACTTATTTTCAATGGTTAAAATTTTATAATCAAAATAAAACATTTAATTCCATCCTGTTAAATAGAAATTTGTTAGAATTGTTATTTTTTGTTTTAGATTAATCAAATTTTTAAAATCCAAATTTATATTCTGTAGTTTTGTAATTTTAAGTATATGTTATGTAAATTTTGTAAATTCTTAATTATATATGAAATAAAATTAATATAAAAAATGGTTTCTATATTTACAGGAAATTTTATTAAATTTTAAGTTACATCAAAGACACTACACGTTAATTTAGTAATTTAGAAACCTAACAAAAACGAAACCGTTACGTTTTCGCGCAATTTGGAAACGTTACAAAAACGAAACCGTTATGTTTTCGCGTAACTAACAGGCCGTTACGTTTTGAGGCGAAAATAGATACGTCTGTGTGCCTCTTAGGTTACGTAAACCGTTATGTTTTACGTATAATCTGTTACGTTTATTAACGTTTCATTACGTTTTGTGGTTTACTACCCAGTAAACCACAAACGTCACATAAAGTTAAAGTAACGTAGCACAGAAGAAACGTTGTTATGTATTTTATGGTTACGTTAATAAAACGTAAATGTTACGTTTAATTGTAACCTTTAAACGTTAATGCATGGTTTTCTTCATAACGTAACCGTTCAGTTACAGTGTTTTGTAAGTTTAACATACAAAATGGACGGTGTGGTACAGCTGTTTCACAAAACTGTCAAAAAGATAGGTTACGTGTTCTACTCTTTTATGTATGCGAGACTCTATGCACGAAAATACAATTGAAAGTTATTCGTGACTCTATATATTTTACTTTTCTGTCTATGACTAATGACTAATGGACGCTTCATATTGAAGATCTTTTGACAAGCAAATTATTTCATTCTTTTGAAGCATTTATTTAATCATTATTTATATGATTAATGTTTTATATGATTAATGTAGAACGTATTAGTTATGCAGTGTGCAGTTAAAATGTTTAAAATGGAGTCGATCAAGGTAAGTATAAATATAAAACATGTGTAAATTATTTTAATTTATATATTATTATAATAATGATTTTTTTTTTTTAGTATATAGTTGGACCTTAATGGAAATTCTATTCGCGTATTTTGTTATTTGTAGATGTTTTCATCAAATGTATGTTTATCAAATAATAATTAAATTCTACAAAAAAATCATAACCTCAATGATTATTGCAATGTTGAGTCAAAAGGTTAGTAAAAATGAGATATACAAATACAAATTTAATATTTGTAGCCCCTTCAGTAACAATAATATAGTTCGGCTAAACAGGAGCAAAAACTAATACAATGGTTTTCAATTGAAGAAATATAATGACTCAGAACATAATAAAGATATTTGCTCAAATAAAGAATATGAATGCAAAGTTAGAATATAAAATAATAATCCACCATCATCACGAAAAAATGATTTGAAGAAGAATAAAATTTTTTACAGCATTAAATGATGACACTCGTGTCATGTGTCATGGAATTGGTATACCCCATTATGATAGAGATGATTAGATGATTTAGTATTAATTTTTTATGATTTAGTTTTAGCAAAAATATGATTTAAAAGTCGGTGGATGAAATTTGGCTGAACTGACAAGAAACAATTAAGACAATATTTGAGCAATACGTTCATAAAGGAATTAGCTGCACTTTGTTCTTAATAAATAATGAAAGTAAATAGAGGTAATTAGAAGTATTGTTACAATTTATAATAATAATCACAATATTTCCAAATCATAACCTTCTATTGTTTTTACTTCAGCAAAAATATATTTAAAAATTCAGAGACTAAAATCTTCTTTATTGTCTAAAGTGTAATTCGATGAAGAATTAATATGTTTTTGGTATTGTTGAAAGGACTGCCTAGCTGTCAATAACTTGAAAATAATGAATATTTTTAGAGGTAATGTTACAAAAAATTTAAATCAATATTATCAATAAACAATTTGTAGAAATTGTTTCTAACCTGTTTGGTTCTGTTTTAGATACATTTACAAACAGAAAGCAGTGAAATGGTTTCAATTTGATAAACAAAGGTTGCCAAGAATTTTACACAAGACTTATTTTCAATGGTTAAAATTTTATAATCAAAATAAAACATTTAATTCCATCCTGTTAAATAGAAATTTGTTAGAATTGTTATTTTTTGTTTTAGATTAATCAAATTTTTAAAATCCAAATTTATATTCTGTAGTTTTGTAATTTTAAGTATATGTTATGTAAATTTTGTAAATTCTTAATTATAATATGAAATAAAATTAATATAAAAAATGGTTTCTATATTTACAGGAAATTTTATTAAATTTTTAAGTTACATCAAAGACACCTACACGTTAATTTAGTAATTTAGAAACCTAACAAAAACGAAACCGTTACGTTTTCGCGCAATTTGGAAACGTTACAAAAACGAAACCGTTATGTTTTCGCGTAACTAAACAGGCCGTTACGTTTTTGAGGCGAAAATAGATACGTCTGTGTGCCTCTTAGGTTACGTAACCGTTATGTTTTACGTATAATCTGTTACGTTCTATTAACGTTTTCATTACGTTTTGTGGTTTACTGGGCCAGTAAACCACAAACGTCACATAAAGTTAAAGTAACGTAGCACAGAAGAAACGTTGTTATGTATTTTATGGTTACGTTAATAAAACGTAAATGTTACGTTTAATTGTAACCTTTAAACGTTAATGCATGGTTTTCTTCATAACGTAACCGTTCAGTTACAGTGTTTTGTAAGTTTAACATACAAAATGGACGGTGTGGTACAGCTGTTTCACAAAACTGTCAAAAAGATAGGTTACGTGTTCTACTCTTTTATGTATGCGAGACTCTATGCACGAAAATACAATTGAAAGTTATTCGTGACTCTATATATTTTACTTTTCTGTCTATGACTAATGACTAATGGACGCTTCATATTGAAGATCTTTTGACAAGCAAATTATTTCATTCTTTTGAAGCATTTATTTAATCATTATTTATATGATTAATGTTTTATATGATTAATGTAGAACGTATTAGTTATGCAGTGTGCAGTTAAAATGTTTAAAATGGAAGTCGATCAAGGTAAGTATAAATATAAAACATGTGTAAATTATTTTAATTTATATATTATTATAATAATGATTTTTTTTTTTAGTATATAGTTGGACCTTAATGGAAATTCTATTCGCGTATTTTGTTATTTGTAGATGTTTTCATCAAATGTATGTTTATCAAATAATAATTAAATTCTATTATACAAATCATAACCTCAATGATTATTGCAATGTTGAGTCAAAAGGTTAGTAAAAATGAGATATACAGATACAAATTTAATATTTGTAGCCCCTTCAGTAACAATAATATAGTTCGGCTAAACAGGAGCAAAAACTAATACAATGGTTTTCAATTGAAGAAATATAATGACTCAGAACATAATAAAGATATGAATAAAGAGCTCAAATAAAGAATATGAATGCAAAGTTAGAATATAAAATAATAATCTACCATCATCACGAAAAAATGATTTGAAGAAGAATAAAATTTTTTACAGCATTAAATGATGACACTCGTGTCATGTGTCATGGAATTGGTATACCCCATTATGATAGAGATGATTAGATGATTTAGTATTAATTTCTTATGATTTAGTTTTAGCAAAAATATGATTTAAAAGTCGGTGGATGAAATTTGGCTGAACTGACAAGAAACAATTAAGACAATATTTGAGCAATACGTTCATAAAGGAATTAGCTGCACTTTGTTCTTAATAAATAATGAAAGTAAGTAGAGGTAATTAGAAGTATTGTTACAATTTATAATAATAATCACAATATTTCCAAATCATAACCTTCTATTGTTTTTACTTCAGCAAAAATATATTTAAAAATTCAGAGACTAAAATCTTCTTTATTGTCTAAAGTGTAATTCGATGAAGAATTAATATGTTTTTGGTATTGTTGAAAGGACTGCCTAGCTGTCAATAACTTGAAAATAATGAATATTTTTAGAGGTAATGTTACAAAAAATTTAAATCAATATTATCAATAAACAATTTGTAGAAATTGTTTCTAACCTGTTTGGTTCTGTTTTAGATACATTTACAAACAGAAAGCAGTGAAATGGTTTCAATTTGATAAACAAAGGTTGCCAAGAATTTTACACAAGACTTATTTTCAATGGTTAAAATTTTATAATCAAAATAAAACATTTAATTCCATCCTGTTAAATAGAAATTTGTTAGAATTGTTATTTTTTGTTTTAGATTAATCAAATTTTTAAAATCCAAATTTATATTCTGTAGTTTTGTAATTTTAAGTATATGTTATGTAAATTTTGTAAATTCTTAATTATAATATGAAATAAAATTAATATAAAAAATGGTTTCTATATTTACAGGAAATTTTATTAAATTTTTAAGTTACATCAAAGACACCTACACGTTAATTTAGTAATTTAGAAACCTAACAAAAACGAAACCGTTACGTTTTCGCGCAATTTGGAAACGTTACAAAACGAAACCGTTATGTTTTCGCGTAACTAAACAGGCCGTTACGTTTTGAGGCGGAAATAGATACGTCTGTGTGCCTCTTAGGTTACGTAACCGTTATGTTTTACGTATAATCTGTTACGTTCTATTAACGTTTTCATTACGTTTTGTGGTTTACTGGGTAATTCACTACAACTGCAATAATTAATTAAACCATAATTTTTGCATATAGTGGATTAAATATTACATTAATTATTAAATACTACCTTGCTAGTAGAGTTATGCCTACGCCCATTACATTTAGGGTCACAAATTTTATTATGGTTACTCTCAGTTCGTATCCACTGATGATGACAGGATTATTTGTCGAAAAATCTCAACTAATAATAACTCCATCTCTATGACTACATATTCAACATACATCAAGTTTCATAAGCATACTATTGTTTATGTTATATGAAGCCACTTGATGCTGGTTCCTAAACGAACTGCTTGATAAAAACGAGCTGCGTAAGGAGAATATACTAATTTATTAAAATTATTTTAGAAATACTCAAGAGGTAATTTCAAAAGTACCAAAATTAAATAAATTATAAACACGACTGTTTTTATACTCTTAAGGAAAGCTCAATCTTGATCTAAATATAAAATTTCTAGGATCAGGATTATGATGGTTGTAAGAAAAGCTAAAGTTAATGAATAATTAGCATGCAGATGGCTAATTGGTGCATGATTAGTAAAGCTCGTGGTGCAATACAGTTCGTCAAAGTGAGTATAAATATTAGTTCCAACATATTATAAGCAGGGGTCTGGTGTTTTCAACAAATGGGTGCTTGGGCGAGTAATGCCGGGGGCAGACAGTAAACGCCCCCGGCGAACTCAATTGCTATCGGAGTTTGGAGGAGACTAGTAACTTCTAAACTTCTTACCTCACAAAACTATGAAATATTACCAAATGATACTTTGACTTTAGAAAACGAAATCCCCAAATATCTAGTAAGCATAATAAAGCCCAAATCATTAAAAGTAAACAAATCTATCCGAAGGGTTGCACAGCTTCTGCAGCATAATTAGGTTCATCATTAGAATCCATCTGTATAAAAGATGTAGATATGGAGTATCATAAAGATACGGTTAAATATGTAAGTATACAAGAAATACTTGTAACAGTTAAATGCAATGGACTTTAGATGATTGCAGAAGCTGTGCAACTTGGCTTTTCGGATACGCTACTTGCCGGTTTACAAATTCCATCAATCGTGCAAATAACATCCAACGCTCGGAGTAAACCAAACAACATCCATGGCAAGTAGCAAGGTAAAGCAGTACCCATGTTGAAAATGAAGTTGACTCCAATATTTTGCATTTTTTGTATAATTTGGTTTTATATATATCAAGACTACTCAACTTCGAAGATCGAAAAATTAAATCAATAAAATTTGTTTTGCTAATGGTCATAAGTATATTTTTACATTTTTTTAAATTATTAATTTTTTTCTTGTTAAGGCGTAATAAATAGGAATAAATCCATTAACTTTGCTACCTTTACAAATCGTAGAAACGCATAGAATGCAAAATTTATATTGTCATGAAAAATGACAAAGAAATGGTGTCAACTCTTCTTGGCTACGAAGACTTTTTTAGCATTGAAAAAACATGCTGATGAGTTTGAAAGGTGGGGTCCTGCTTCAGAGGTTTAAAAAAATCAATTTTTTTTTGAAAAAATGTCTTCCAAAACTAACCAAAAATATTTTCCTGAAATTTCATAAACAAATTGAAATTATTTTCGGAGTTACAGAAGAAATAGTGAGCAATCGTCAAGCATGTATACGAGCGGAACGAAAACTTCGACGCGCGATTTCTCGGTTTTTAATTTTTTCGATTTTTTCTAATTGGCGAGAAAGATAAGAAACAAACTAATCGTCCAATCGCAACGAAACTAAATTCATTGTATTCAGGATTAAATTCTATTCTAGTTGAACCTAAAAAAACTTCAAAAAAATTATAATTAACCCACTTTTTAAACAGTCTTAAGTGAAATTTTGTATAAAAAAACATGATTTTTTTTCAAGTTGCGTTAAATTGGTAAAATTCTCTTTTTTCTCAATTTTTCAGATTTAACTAGAATCTATACTATTAAATACATATATTTGTTTTTTATTTCGGGTGGAAATTGTGACCTACATCTTTCCCGCCAAATGACACCTTCACGCTGGTGTCGCATCGGCAAAATGCTTGTACCCGGCATATTATGACATATATTTCAATAAAAAAATTTGAGAAGAATGTTGAAAAATATAACAATAAAACATGAAAGTTTAGTTTCAATTAAACATTTATTTCCTTTCCTAAAAATTCTTCAAAAAAAAAAATTTTTTAAGCCTCTAAAGCAGCCTTCCCCCTTAATCTAATATCTATTTATTTTTAATATTTTTAAGTTATTTTTGTAATGGCTCAACTAGTAGTAATGAATCCATCAACTTTACCAGAACTTCAGAATAGGCAGATGAATGCGTAGAATCCACTACTTATATAATTGTAAACTTCAAAGAAATAGTAAAAACTCTTCTTGACTTTGAAGCCTTTTTTTAAATATTATATCATATTATTATTATTGGAATATGTTACAGCCGTTTTCCAATATGTGGAACGCGCCCTCTTAGAGGAACGCCAGGGTGTTCTAAGAGGGATGCGTACATCTGCCTCCAGGATACTACTTGCCCAAAATAACCCAAATTTTTTAAATAATATTGAAGAATATACTAAAAAATTGGTATTTAATCATATTTTTTTATATGATATTGCATATTAATTTGTAATATGATATTATCAGGCGAGTATTATAAAATTAAATTGTTGAAAAAATTGAAAAAGCGCAACAATTTTTTTGTTAGAGCGAGGGGGCGCGGTGGAGAAACGGTTGGAAACCACTGCGTTACAGTATACGAAACATTAATTTATTAAAAAGCGGTATTTTCTATTGAAAAACAGTTTTCGAATACCATATAATTTTCTCCTAAAAACTGACAAGCCCTAGTAGCTACTACTACAAATAAGCTTTTGTTGTTATTTTTCCTTAACTTCAGAATAAATGCAGTAATTCAATTTATACTTGTATAGTTTCTAATTTTTACCATTCAATGTAATTCGAATTTACATTCATAGTATGTAATATGCGTGCGTACGTATCAGCATTTTTCTTTAAAATAAGAAATCAATATCGGATAACAAAATACTTTTAGATCTTGTTTTCTTGGGTCAAGATCGTAGTGGTTTAGGAAAAAGCTAAATTTATTTATCAATTAACATGCAGATGGCTAATTGATTCATTATCAGTAGAGCACCTAGTGCAATACAGTTCGTATATATATGACCTCTAATTTCAATATATTGGAAGCAGGGGTCTGGTGTTTTCAAAAATTAGGTGCTCGGGCAAGTGTTCCAGGGGCAGTTCCCTGGCAACCTAGTACGCTGGCGGAGTTTGGAGGGATTAGTTAATTCCACAATGTAAAAAAAATCTAACAAAACCTCCGAACATTCAGCTAGCGATTTAAAGCCCATTGACCAAACTATGTCGAAGTATCCGAAGGGTTGCACAGCTTCTGCATCGTAATTAGGTTCATTGAGATAGTAAAAAAAATCTACTTGCAAAAGTAGTGTATGTTGAACTTTAGATGATTTCAGAAGCTGTGCAACTTGGCCTTTCGGGTAAAGCTACTTCCCAAACATCAATAATAAGTAGCGAGGAATAGTAGCACCTATAGTGAAAATGAAGTTGACCCCAAATTTTGCAAATTATTTTTCATTTTCAAGTAGGTCTGTTAGAAAAAATTAATAAGCTAGACCGCTAAATTCTGCAGACAAATGTTTAATCAAGCTAAAGTGTTATTTTTTATGGATTCAAACTGATATCCTTAATATACAATTTGGCATGAAATAAAAATTGTATTTTTTAAAGAAGTATTCAATCGTTTTTTACCAGATATAAAAAATGGATATTGATCTTAGTTAACTCAAGCAGTGTAGAACTAACAGAATACCTGACTTCAAATTAATTTTATATATATAGATTACATATTTGTAATTTCAAGTGCAATTTCATTAAGGTACTTCAGTTTGGAATTGTTATCTCTAGTATTTATATTAAACTCATCTGTAAACTTTGATTACCAAGAAATGATAACACATTGAGCATTTAAATATTACATTGTAAAGAAATATCATACATTGAAACATACGTTGAAATTTGAATATTAAATTATGAGATTAGAGAAAAAATAACTAGTGTATGGCATTGTGCCTTAAGGCAAATTACTGGTACTTCTCGTAACTCGTATCTTAATGAAAGGTTCGAAGAATATTGAATGTTTTCAGATAGATTATTATAAATATTGTAACATTGTCTAATATTTATAAGAATTATATAAACTGAATTGCAAAGTTGAAATTATTTGTTTGAAGTATATTAGAACTTTAGTCAGAATTGAAAATAAAATCTAAATTATTTTCGACAAAAAAAAATTCTGAAAAAAAATATTTTTAAAAAAAATTGAAACATTTTTTTTTCCAAAATCAATTATTTTGTTAGAACAAGCAGAAAGTTTTTTGAATCATATAAATCGGACGTTTAGTTCCCTCAAAAACTGCCATTTTTTGCACATTTAGCTCTGTATCTTTGAAATGGCTGGGCCTGCCTTTGCCAAAAAATAATAACCACTTCTCCCAATCCTTTCTAATTAAATGTTTTTTTAGATCATTCACATCGCATGATCCATTTTCTCAAAAACCCGATTTTTATTTTCTGCACTCTTTGCTCTTTATCTCCGTAACTGCAAGACCTGCCTTTGCCAAAAACTAATCAGCATATCTCGCTATCAATAGGAATCGAATGTTGTTTGAACCTTTCAAATCGGTTGATCCGTGCGCCCGAAAATTGTATCTATACATACATACATATACACACACATCCATTTTTTCTGAGGTATGCCAAAATGTTCAGAAACCTTCAAAACGTCAAGAAATTAAAAAAATTTCAATTTCGATTTTTGGACGATTACAATAACTTACCCTACGGGAAGTTAATAATAATGTATGATAGTAAAATTTGTTATCTAATTGTATTAATAATTTTTTATCTAATTGTAATATAACTTACGCCTAGTTTCTCTTTAACACAAAAAAAGTTTAAATTAAATTCGTATAAGTCGAATATGAAATTAATATAACAATCAGAGCCGAATTAGCCAAATTGCGTTGGCAACGCATTCGAATGTGTAGGGATTCCCTTCTCATATAGTACACAAAACGCGTATGGCCTGCACGTTAAGGCTGTTACATAAATGAAGGCTCGTAATGAACGGGGGTTTTAGGTCGTTACATCATACCAAAACCAAGGAGAACCTAGGAGAAGGACCACGTGCCTAGGTGTGAGGTGAAACTATTATATTATTCGCATATCTCACTCACCAGCTTTGCTTCAGTTTTCGACCGAGAACAAGCTACGCTTTTGCCTGTTTGAATCTATTGAATGTCAGGTAACATTAGCCATGAGACATGTGATATTTGACTTTCGATGATTATTGTGATGTCATGATGTCTATGTTCTGAGCTTCTAACGATTTAATTATAAAATTTATTGCTAAATTAGCATTATCAGCATCAGAATTATTATGATATTAGTTATTAATTTTAATTTTAAATAATATATAAGAGTTTATGATGAGCTTTACAGTGGTAACATATCAATTGATCATACTTATTTTTGCACTCTCCAAAGGGTAAGGCAGAGCAAGGCCAAAAGGCCAACCACATTATTTCAAAACGAAAGAAAATCATTAATAATAAATTTACTTGAAGAAAATATATAAATAAATAAAAATTTATAAAATATATATTTAATTTTATTAATAATACTAAAATTAATTTATAAGTTCATGATTCAATAAGAATTTGTAATAAACAATTGTAAGAATGGCATCATAAAAAAAAGAAAAGCCAATAAATAAATAAAAAAAAAATATTTTCAACTATACTATTTTTAGAAAAGGCAAAATATGTGTCATATTGTTTTGTGCAATGCTGTTTAGTTTACGATACCCAAAAATAATTATTTAGTATACTTTATTTGACAGTTCTATAAGAACATTTCTATTTTTAAGAAGGTATTCAGATCTAGAGGCATAAATTTTATATGATTTTTGAAAGACTGTATAAAATGGCATAAAATATTTCCACTATATTTTATGTTACTATTTTGAGAATTTATAAAAAAAATAAAAATTGAAAATAGTCATTAAGTTTTAATTTTAAAAGACAAAAAGTGAGGGTATCAAAAAATTTGCATTTGACCATACCCATGATTTTAGCCCTCCAAATAGTTTGAAAAAAAAATGTATATATAGTATATTATTAATCTAAAATAATGTCGCTATTGTTTTTTTTACAAAGTAGCAACCGTCTGACAAAAAATGTATTTACAACTTTTTTTGAATTCCGGAATATTCCCAAATTTATTAAAAATAGTAAAAATCGGAATTCGGAGATGAGCGCAGTTTATACTGAAGAAGGCTTTATGAAGAAAGATCTTAAAGATTTCAAGTAAATCAGTCCAAAAAATTTTGAGAAATCGTGGGCATCGGGTCATAAAAACGGCTTCGAGAAAATGAGTTTAAAGTTTTGCAAAGAAAGAAAACAGAAGAGGATTGTCGGTTAAATAGCTATATATCTCCAAAAATAATTCAAATTTTGAAAAAACCTCTTGCACACATATTTTTAAATCAAATCACTCAATTGATTGAATTCGAATCCATCAATAAACAAAATCGATTATTTTAACACATTACTCCCTTACGTTAGATTCGACAGTTGTTATTATATTAACTAGATTTGCATGTGGTTGGTTAAAAAAAACACCTAAACCTTTACACTGGTAAAAATAAGAAAATAGTAAAGGAAATGTACAATAAGTTAAAAAAACAATTTTAATTAAAAACAACTTTTTTTTTAATTCAAAAAAAATGAAAAAAAAATTGAAAAATCACAAAAGCAATGGTTTCTTCAACGCAAGCAGACAGTTGAATTATTCAAATCGGATGCTTATTGCTCCGATTGCTCAAAAACTCGATTTCTATTATGTGTCTCCCTATCAATAGGAATCGAATGATTTTTGAACCATTGAAATCGGTTGATCCGTGCGCCCAAAAGCGTGGACTAAAATAGTATCCATACATATACATACACATATCCATTTTTATAACAAGGTAAGGTATGCCAAAATGTTCAGAAACCTTCAAAACGCGAAAACATGCAAAAAAATATTAATTAAGATTTCTGGATGATTACAATAACTTACTTTACAATTATTAAATAAATAATTGTTTGAATTTTTGCCTTAAACTGCAGAAACTTTCCATTTTAAGGACCATAAAAGTAACACGTAGAATATAATTTAGAATTCATGTGTAATTAGTGCAAAACTTTAATAATGATTTTATAGAAAATATTGTATGCTATAAAATGTAATTTATAAAATATATTGTATAGGTACATTATTCTATAAAAAATGATTTTGATTAGACTCATATTTTCCAAAGTACGCCAAAATGATCGAATGGTATTGTTGGTATGCTGTAAAAAATGTCATGTTTGGCAATTTGAAAAATTTATCATAGGAAAGTCACTATTTCAATTATGATATTTTAAATTTTGTTTAGTAAAAAATGTTTACTAGTTAAATTATCTTTGCCTAGATGATGTCATATACTTATATGTGGCGCAAATGCAAGCGACCGTGTCATATTAGATAAAGTTCTGGCTCATTTGCAAGCCTCACATCTCGCATCCGGGATAGTAACACACAACACAGAGCAACGTTAGCGCTCTGCACACGCACTATAAGCTATTCTATTATTGACAGTCCTACCTCACA
Source organism: Ctenocephalides felis (assembly GCF_003426905.1). Taxonomy (NCBI): domain Eukaryota; kingdom Metazoa; phylum Arthropoda; class Insecta; order Siphonaptera; family Pulicidae; genus Ctenocephalides; species Ctenocephalides felis. Next base: position 66,344,249 of record NW_020537324.1, read on the forward strand.
TCAGAGCTGAATTCTCAGCCTCCTCACTCTCTCCATATACGGCGATAGTCCATTTCGTGAAGCATTTGCCTAACCCGATCCACAAGCTTCGTCGCCCCTGGCAGTCCAACCTGGGCTATTCACCCCTTTACCTAAACTTGCCGTCCCCTGGCGCCTCCGCGATCCGCGTCGTAGTGCGTTGTTACTCCCCTGGGGCTATCAGGACTTAGCCTCTCTTCCTCTTTACAGAAGCCTATAGTAAGAGGACCAGTGAAAAAATTATACAATGGTTATAAATATACAATATACAGTATTAGACTATTATTAAAAAAAATTCATCTAGAGGGCCAATTATAAGATAATATAGCTATCACATGCTTCTGGCGCTTATTGCTTATTGTTATCATATGGTTCTGTCGAACTAAAATTATATTTTGACATTTGTTCTATTTGGAGGCTAAGTTTTAGAAGTTAATATTGTGTAAAACGTTATATTGTGCAAAGACATATCCTTTAGTGACTATTAATGCATGAGCATTTACTCAGCATAAGAGATCGGTTTAACATGATATAGTTATTATATCCGAGAACTGATTTCTTAGAGACCAATTCTCAAGTAAATTAGACCGTAACATAGCGTTGTTATGGCAACGCAAAGTTACCATAGAACCCTTATGGTAACCTTACCCTTTATTGGTAGTAACAACTGTCAAAGTGCTATGTATTTGGTGTGCAGTCAGGTGTTATAGATTGAAAACCTAACCTAGAACACGCATTGAAGTCAGAAATATAATATTAGAGGGTAACTAACATACATGAAGTTATGTTTCAAGTGTAAAACGCCAAATAGCACAGCAAATACATAGCTTTTTGACAGTTTTTAGTACCAAAAAAGGAACGTAACATTACAACGCTATGTTATGAACTTTTTTACCGGACAATTGGCTCCATGATCAGATATTTATCTCAAATATGGTAAATCGAGGCTTAAAGGTTCGCGAGTGAGAAGATCCACCATCAATATCTCAAAAACAAGAAACATTCTTAAATTGTGCGACATCGCTACCACGAGATAAATGACCACATTGTCAAATTTTTAACGAAAGTATTTTTTCCGTCATTAGTATTACAAATACAATATAAATCAATAGTGTCAAACATTTTCATAAACTAGAACATCATACAAACTCTATAGTCACTCAGGTTCTTGAGACACCAATTTCAAGAAGACTGAAAAAGAATCTGCCTAAAGATAATATGTAAAACTATCACAATCTAATATGAACAGAATTATTGAATCACTTATTGAAGTGATTTTCTAACTATCAATATAATATTTATCACATTAATTTATATGTGTGTTTGAAAGTGTGTGTGTAGTAGAAAGTGATTGAATGATATAAGCTAAATAGCTCATAGAATTGTCCTGTATTTTAATTGCTATTGAAAATAAAATAAAAAATAAAAAATAGTCGGTCCTTTTGTTTTCGTCGGTTAAAGGCAATATTCACTTGACGACCTGTGTGTATGTTTGTCGCCTATAGACGACATCTAGAGTGACGATTATTGATTCAATATTTTTATCCTTAGTGAGATTATGAAAAATTTTAATTTTTAGTTCTTGAGTAGTACATTTTTAAATACATTTTTATAGTATTACGTTTACGTTTTATAGTACCCGACAGACGTTGTCCTGTACCCACGCCTACAATTGTTTAATATCCTCTAATATTTACCGTTTACCTAAAATAATAATTATTGTTTTAGAAATTACTCCTCACACCAAAATGCATATACATTCATATTATGAGCGATGTTAAATGTAGAACTGCTTTAAATAAAATAATAGTGCTTTAAATAAAACAATATCACCTTGGAGTTTTCCACCCATTTTGATAATCTAGTATCATATTTTAATTGGTATTCTTAGTAATTATGATATCATAATTACATTTTTCTTAATAATAATTTAATACATATAATTATTACCAGGGACGCTCCTGGGGCTCTTAGCGCCCGCAAGCTATTTTTTTTCTAGCGCCCCGCCGTCTCTCTATTATTTTACCTATTTTAGCAGTTTATCATTAAAATTATTATCATTAAATTAATATTTGGCTTTTGATATAATAGCAATAAAGCTCAAAATGATTCTACATTTTAGTTAGAAAACGTTTGTATGTGAAAAAGATATGGGCTATTTTTGGGATTTTCCCGGCAGCTGTTCAATTTTTTCTCACCGTAAGAACCATCCTTGGACTTCAACAAACATTTCAAAAAAAAAACTGGCCAAATTGGTCCAGGCGTTGTTGAGTTATGCGCTTACCAACACATTTTGCGATTTATTTTTATATATATAAGATTTATGTAATTGGGAAATATGAAAATCTTTTGGAGAATTAATACTTGAACTGTTTACTGACTTGTACAGCAGCGTCACCCCTGCGGAATACGCTTTTGTGGCGAAAGGGTTAACAGCATATTTGAACTTCAACAACCAATTTGTAGTGGACGTCAGTAAGGATAACAATAATAATCAGTATGGCAATTAATATTTACTGATTTCTAAATGGTTTACAGTGACTCTTAACATCAAAGCTAATAATAATAAAATAGGTAGACTGCCTTAAGGCAGGTCTGTGAGCTGAGTTAAACTCGAATTCGATTCAGGGAAGAAGTAGTGTGTGAGTTTTTCTCAATCAGAGCTAATATAATTATTTTTTATTGCTGTTTGAAATAATTTTCTTGATTACAGAAAACTTTCAAAATTTTCGATATTTTAACCTATAAACCCAATTTAATTACTTTGATGTATGAATATCTTTTAATACCGGCGCTTCCTCCAATACGCCTATGTTGCGTACGTATGAAAGCTCCGTGCGTTCCGTTCGTTCGACTAAAGCTTTGGCGAGAGCTCGCATTTTGCCATAGAAAGCATCCCCCCCAAGCCATACTAAATTCTAAGCTCGATGTACGAGTACCCCTTTCCATTGGCGACTTGTCCCGGCGGATCTGAATATCGGACTTTGCTGCTGGTTACACACTACTCTCAGTTTCGCGAATTACCGCAGGCGAAAATCGTGGGATGTTAAACACTTTTGGCAAAGATTAATATTCTGATTTAGGACTGGGTTAGTTTTGACTGTACAACTTATGCGATAAACTCAATATGACTATACAGACGATATTTTTTCAATATGCGGGTAAAAAGTTCCACCACTACTGTCTTAAAAATAAATAACTATTGCATTTTTAATGATACTATTTTAATGTTGAGGGCAAATGAAGTGTAACCAGCTTTCGTCTAAAATTAGGTGACGTCGCTATCAGGAGATAAAGGGATACATTGGCAAATTTTTTAAAAAAATATTTGTTTTCATTGTCAGTCTTTTTGTTTTTGAGCACGGTTGTTTATTTATTTATTTATTTATTTATTTATTTATTTAAATATATAGCCCACAGATTTCTCCAAGAGGACTCAAAAATACAATTATTTGACATAATGAATAACAATTAAAATATACACAAAATTACAATATATAGTTAGTAACATAAAATGCTAAGATAAAATTTCATATAATGCAGAATGTAACAATAATATTCATAAACAGAAAATAATAAGATATTTGAAAGAAAATAAAAAGATTAACTTGTGCAGATAGAGATTATTTGATTAAGTGATGTGTTGTGAATGTCTATTTCATTATTAATTAAGTTAAAGTTAGAGGACATTAGTAAAATTGGCGAATTTAAGAGAGAATTAGATTTAGGGTGGGATAATTGAAAAATAATTGTGAACGCGAAGATAGCCTTGGAACATTAAAGGATAGTTGATTGAGAATAAGAGGACAGTCTATAGAATTATTGCAAAGCTTAAATAAGAACATAATTGTACAGATAAATCGACGTGAGGCAAGGGAAGGAATACCAAATTCTTTTAGTAAAGTGTTGTGGTCAAAGCCACGTTCAGGGTAAATTTTATATGTTTTATAATAAAGGTATTTCAGAAATTTTCGCTGAACCTTCTCTATCGCATCAGAGTTGTTGATATGATGAGGATACCAAATAATCGAACCGTATTCTAATTTTGAACGTACAATAGAATAGTACATGCAAAGAAGTGCATTGGTAGACTTAAATTGTTTACAATTTCTTAGTATCAAACCTAAAGATTGATGTGCTCTATTGCAAATATCAGTAACATGATCTGTGAAAAACAAACCAGAATCAAATAGAACACCTAAATCGGAAATTTTATTACATCTATCAATGCTGGTGTTAGAAATTTTATAATCAAAAAGTATTGGAACGCGCTTATGTGTAAAACTAAGAATCTTGCACTTTGATATATTTAGATGTAATTTGTTATAGATACACCAAGATTGGAAAAGGTCAAGTTGAGACTGTAATAATAAGCAGTCATCAATAGAATTTATTTTGAGATATAGTTTCAGATCATCTGCAAATAATAAATGTGGACAGTTAATAGTATCAGAAATGTCATTAATAAAAATAATAAATAATAGTGGACCAAGAATGGATCCCTGAGGAACTCCTGAACTAATATTTTCAATGTTGCTCAAGAATCCATTAAGAAAGACAAACTGCTTGCGATTATGAAGATAACTCTTGAAAAAGTGAATAAGTGAAGAATTAAGACCAATCTTAGATAATTTAGTAAGGAGAATGTTATGATCAATTTTGTCAAAAGCTTTACTGAAATCAGTTTAGTTTTCGATACCTGAAAATAATTTTTAAGTATATGTTATTTAATTGGACGCCCAATTAATGGATTAGCATCCGATTTAGACATTCCACAAAGGACTATCAAATAATTTCCTGATATTTTATATTATGCAATAAGTGGAAATATATATGAAAAAAAAAAGTTATTTATTTGCTTCACAAGATAAATTTTTATTCTTAAGTTAGATTCAACTTAGCTTTTCAGCTTACATGTGTTTGAGATAAAAAAGACCACATAAACCTTCACAGTGGTAAGATGTAAACAATAAAAAAGTAAGCTAAGTTAAAAAAAATATGAGAGATAAAATGAATAAATAGTTATTCCAATAGCTATTATTACTAAAAAACAGTCTGTTGATCACGTGATCAATTTTTAAAGATTTCTAGATCCTCCCTTTTCTTGGCAATAAGTGGCAACTCAACATCAAGTATTATTAATACCTAGAAAAATCGCAAATTCGTTACAAAATTTAGAAAACTTGGAATTAATTTTTAATTCAGATATAATAATTCAAAATCGTAAATTTGTTAAAAAATTTTGAAAGATTTTGGAATTTGTTTTTAATTCAGAGTTATTACAACTCTAATGATGAATTTTTCTGACAAAATTTTATATGTAGGTTGAGTGTGATCTTTGTAAAAAATGTGCCCATGAAATATGTATTTCAAATAGAAGTTGCATTTGCCTTATTTGTGATAATAGAAAATCAAAAAACAATGAGTATAATTCTACCTATAAAAGCTAGATTTATGACAGTAATAAGAGTCAATCAAATTATTTGATTATTATATATTTAGATTATAATTTTTAATTTGGTTGTTCAGCCTAATGATTAAATTGCTTAGAATCTACCATGTTTAAGAAATTAAAATTTTTAAGAAATAGCAAAAAAAAGATATTAATACAATGACGAATTACCTGGGTAAGGAAACAATGTCAGGATCATATGATTGCCGCCATGGGCTTACAATTGAACCAAAAATATTAATAGAACCTAAACAAAAAGATTACTTTTTAAATATTTCTGTTCCACAAAAGTGTGTAGCCTTCCAACTATAAAAGTTTGCTTACTCAAACAAATAGTTTAATTCATCAGTACCCAGATGGAATAAATTAAAAAATCATACAAAATACAGACAGATTACAATTTAATCAGTGGTACGACTTGACAAACCTTATCCTACAAAGTTCAGATACTTCAGAATATATATTTCAAACATAGTTAGATAGTTGTTTGTTTGATATGTGTTATTTGTTGTGATCCAATTGTTTTGAATTTTACAGCTTAATTGCTAGAAGTCAAATTGGACTTTTATGCCTTCATTTATGTATTTATAAATATATGTATATTCATAATATTTTATTATTATTGCCAATGTTTAAACAAAGTTAGCAATTCCGCAAAAAAACACATTTCAATGATTGCAAAAGAAGTATGCATAAAATTGCTGCTAGGGATCGATCTGCTTGGACAGAACCAAATAAGTATAAGTTTTTGTAATTATTGCGACTTTATATTACGTTAGTTGATAATACTAGATATTAAATTAATTTAAAGCTCCTACATGATTATGCAATTTCTTAGACCATTTTTAATCTCTCCCGCTATATTTCAAAATCTCGAAATTTTCCACAAATATTCTCCACAGTATCGTTTGAAACCAGTGCGAACTAAATACATTTGTCACGATATAAAACATGTCACAGGCGGACAGTTCCTCTTCTCTGCAGCAAGTAGTATAGTGGTCGTTCTGTTCAATAGAAGCCGTTCGGAGGCTCTAAGGGGGTGGCAAGTGGCAAGTGGCATTTTCGGCAGTGTGAGGGTTTATTTCAGGGTGGATTGATAGGAAGTAAATGGAGGATGAGATATTAGATGGAGATCTCACGTGCGGATTGCCTGGTGGTCGAACACATAGAACACGCTTTGCATACGACTCTAACCGCACGGAGGCGATAGAGTCGAGGTAGAGAAACGAACGAACGAACGCTATTCTAGGCAAGAGATTTGCTTGCCAGATCCTACTAACGAACCTCGGCGGTATATACAACACGGATGGACTTGTATTTATGCATAAAATATTCATTAGCCAATGTTTGTCCTCAATACCGTGTGTAACTCAGGAAATGGTAATATTGTGTTGTGTTTTAGTAATCTGCATGAGTACGTATTTTGGATACAACACAATTCAATTATTATTATATAAGGAGCATAATATTTCAATTTTCTCTAGAAATCTTTGTAAATGGCATTTGTATTATATAAAAATTTTAAGTTCAAATCTATGAAACAATAAAAGTTTATTTTTAAACAAATCAACTAGTACTACTACTACTAGGAGTAGTCCATTAATCAGTACTGTATTAAACACTGATTTGCTTTGTATTTGTATGTATTTGTTGCAGTTCTTATTACAATCACTGATTTGTTACTAAGTTATAATGAAAGAAGATTATTTATTATTTAATCCCGTGATCAATTTTTAAACATTTCTAGACTGGTGAAAATTGTTTGTATTTTGACACGTATTTATAGAATTTATTAAAACTCTTCTTCGATAGCTCAGGTCGTTTTTTTCTTTTTAACCTTTGTAGCTGAGGACTGTATCAAACACTGATTTGCTTTGTATTTGCTTTGTATTTGTTGCAGTTCTTATTACAATCACTGATTTGTTACTAAGTTATAATGAAAGAAGATTATTTATTATTTAATCACATGATCAATTTTTAAAAATGTCTATACTGGTGAAAAGTGTTTGTATTTCGCCACGTATTTATAGAATTTATTAAAACTCTCCTTCGATAGCTCAGTTTTTTTTTTTATTTAACCTTTGTAGCTGTGGACTGTATTAATAACTGATTTGTTTTGTATTTGTATGTATTGTTGCAGTTCTTATTACAATCACTGATTTGTTACTAAGTTATAATGAAAGAAGATTATTTATTATTTATTGAACATATTGTTGCGCGGACTTTACTTTTAGAAGTGAGCAATTAGTTCCATCAAAACACTCCGTTACCCCCTCTACCAGAGGTAGCAACCATTCCGTGTAAAAGCTCAATACCATGAAGATTGCCACCTTCATGGCCAATATAATAAAACGAAAATACGTCCGAACAGTGGTTTTTTAAAATTACCCCCCCTCCTTTCTCACAACTCAACATCACGTGTTTTAATAATTAGAAAAAATCGTGAATTTGTTAGAAAATGTTGAAAAACTTTGGAATTTGTTTTCAATTCAAGTAAAAATTAAGTACATGTGATATATTTTTAATCTCTTATTGTACGTAACGTTTTAGAATTCAATTTATGAATGTAAAGTATTCAAAAATCAAAAATAGTCAATATTAGGATCTTCGATCGGTATGCAAATTTTGATCTGCCACAATTTTTTTATATTTGTTCATCAAATGTCATGAGTACAACACAAGACTAATTGTAAATTTTCATCTAAAACAAACCAGGAGTGCTAAAAAAATATTCAAAGAGATCGACATGATCGAAGAAGAGTATAATTATTTTAAAAAATAAGATAAAAGAATATTATAAAGAAAAATGGCATCAATAGATCAGACCAATGTATGAATGTAAAAATGTATGTATGATTGAAAAACCAAATCAATGATATGAAAATTTTAAAATAATATGTGTGACTTGGATGTACAAAATGTATATTATAACTGAAAATTTAAAAAAATCAACGGCATTTTATATATTATTGTGACTATGATCATAGTAGAGCTTACATTTTATATAGGTTATCGTAAAATATAATGATAATTATAATTTTTTTAATTTTTTTGTAGCCCTTCAAAATACGAAAGAATCAAAGGGTGAAAATGTGTATATTGCAATTATTGCAATTTTGATAAAAATCCCTGAACATGAACTGATTTAAGAAAGGTTACAAAAAATATTTAGTAAATAAAGTAATTTATTTCATATTTGATAAAAGCTTTTGAATTTGCTAAAAAAATAATAATTCAAAACCAAAATAATATTTGTTGTAAAACATAATAGATCTAACAATATGTCGAATGTGGCACTGTATGCTAGTTTTGCTGGATCTCAATAAATCTTCAACAGGCTTATGGTTTGGTTTTAGATTCAAATATAAATTATTCATTATGTCAGATACAATGTCAACTCGGATATTGTCGGTAGTTATATAACGTAATAATTTTGATAAAATATATAAAAATTGTGAACAAAAATGTTGTAAAAATTTAAAAATTATTATTTAATCACTATCATAAGATAAATATCATTGCATACTACTTCACTTTCATAAGTCTTATTGTTTTTATGGAGAAGAAAATTAGTAGGAGTAGGAGTAGGAGTAAAAATAATGAGTTGTCTATTTCAATTAACAATATTGATTTCTTGCAAGCTATCATAAATTTCCGTGAATGGCACAATTACAGAAAATTTGATCGGGGTCGAGGTCGCAATTTCCCAAATACTGCACGATCGCGGTGTCTGACGCGAGGCGTCACCTTTGTTCGACAGTTGCGATGTTCAAATTGATACGCCTACAAATTATTGTATATTGTACCAGCGCCCACTCGCTATTTTATCAATAATCTGCAAGGCAATATAATAGAACATCATAGGAAATCGTTTGTCCGCAGAGGAAAGTGAAATACATCAAATCGACTATTAACTACATAAGAATTACATAAAAATATATAGGAAGCTACTGGTGCAAGACAACGTGCCTTAAAGCAAATTGCTGGAACTTTACGTACCAAAAATTAAAATCTAAAAAAAATTCAATTTTCTTTTAGAACTCTGAAAAAGTCGATTTTTGTCAGAACTTGTTGAAAAAAATTGACCTTTTTCAATAATTTAATTTTTTCTATACATTGAATTGTTTTGGAAATTTTTAACTTTTTTCAAAGCATAGAAAAGTAAACAAAATTTGATCTTATTATTATAATAAAATATCTATAAAACATGTAATAATTTGATGTGGATATGTCTAATGATCATTTTTGTTCACCAAATCACATTTTTTCACTTTTTTTATTGGATCTTCAAAACCGCTAGACCTGACTTCCCAAAGCTTTCATCAGTTCTTCATTTTAAACCAATATGGTCCCCTACGGCCTACAACTATGGGGTGCGGCCAGTAAATCGAACATAACTATTTTACAAAGATTCCAAAATAAAATTTTGAAAGAAATCGTGAACGCTCCAAAATACGTTCCCAATTGGTTGATACATCAAGATCTCAGAATTCGAACTATAGAAGAAGAAATTAGTCTTACTGCACCAGATACAAAGCTTATTGATTATGATTTAAATCAGTTGACCCGTGTTCCCAAAATCATCGATGAAAATTTGTATCCGCACACACACACACACACACATACATCAATTTTTTCTAAGGTATGCCAAAATGTTAAGATATATGAAAATTATCATTTTCGATTTTTTTGCAATTAATATAACTTACCCTACGAGAAATTAATATATCTAAAAGTCCAACAATTTGAACGTAGGTAAATAGTTATTTGTTTAACATATTTTATGTTATCAATTTGGACGTACGGAATACAGCTAGGGAACGTAGGGAATAGGGAACGGCGCGCAAATCCAACATCGACATAATTCAAAGAGTTCAAAACAAGATTTTGAAAGAAATTATGGTTCATACAGATTTGAACATGAACACAGGTAAGGAAGAAATTGAAAATTCAGTCTGAGATAAAAGGATAGAATACAGAACCACTCAAACATCATGGCCAAAAACTTTAATGAAAAACCATGGCATTGAACGGCTCAGAAGAAAACGGTCCATTTTTAATATTCTTTATTAATCCTATAAAATGTACAATTACTTGTAGGCTTTATTTAAATTTTTTCACATCAGGGCTACATCTATAAGCTGAACTTATCCAACTTCGAATCGGATCACCACTGGGTGGCCATTCGACCTTTTTTCCATTAAAATTACTGAATTAATAAACCATTAAAATTACTGGATGTTGTATATAACAACGATTGTATATTGCGTTAGTTGTTTTGGTTTACTCAGAATAATTGCCAAAAGTCAAATTGGACTTTTGTGTCCCGCTCTAACCTATTGCAAAAATTAATTAATGAGTTTGATTGCTTCCTCCACTATGCATAACAATTCCATATTGAAATAACTTAATTTCAAATATTTTCCCACAAACTTTGATAAAGTCAATTACTCACATATCAATTCCCCACGACAATTGTTTCTGCATCAAAACAAGACATTATCCAGCACTTTGCGTAAATTGCGAAAATTTCGCTCCTATCACTATATCATTAGGTGGAAATGTAATCAACATGTAGAAAACTTTTCGCTCGGCAGACAATCTTATTTAGTTTGCTCAATGCACATGACACTAGGGCCGAAAGTATCAGATAAGTGAGTAAGTTTTGTTGTTACTAATAGTCACAACTTGTAATCGTGGAAGCATCGCGTGCTGCACGCATATATTACATCCATTACCGCGGATTAGCGCAGCTCATCTGGCCGCTGGGGGGAGGAGGATAGAGAAGGCGGATCGGCTAGGGGCTAATTGCTGATTGTAACCTGCACCTGCATGATATGAAGGCGGTAGGGTAATATTTCATATAAAGATACGCAGTAATATGCAAGTCAACTTTGTTCACTGAGTTTTTAGTGGGGTAGGAATATCAGGTTATTGCCTTTATGCAATCCTGTCTTGCAAAATCGGCCTTATAGAAAGCTCTGACCATGTTGATACCCAGATGCCACTAATGTCTAAAATTTGATGATTTATATTATAAATTTATTGTTATGATAAGGGACGTCTATTAATCACGTGATCGATTTTTTAAGGATTTTTGGACTACCTCCTCCATGGTGATACGTAGTGATCTGGTGATATTCAAAATTACCCCCCTCTACCCCATCAAACATTACATGCATTTTTAGTTACAAGAAAAAAGAAGTATTTTTTTGAAAAATTCGGGTACAAAATGTATACACGTTACATCTTACTATACCCTTCCCCCCACATGATATTTCGTATTTCAAACCACCCCTATTTCCCTAAAAACTGTATGTCGTGAGAACTTGTTAAAATTCAAGAAAATTTCTCATGAAAAATTAATAAAACCATTTTGGCTACATTTTATTACTTTTGGATATAAATTTTAAATTTGAATTTAATGAAAAGATGCTTCAAGAAATATTTCATATAGTTGTTTTCTACGTGATTTAATTTAATTCATCATTTACTTGCAAAATCATTAACCTTAACACTCGGTGGCATCCGAGTCGAAAGGGTTAATATTGCAAAATTATCATTACTATATTGAATTATCTAAATTTGGTCATATAATATATAAAATCTGGTTATATATTATATAAAAATGGCAATTTTTTTTACTAGATCTCCAAAATCGCTTGACCTGCCTTCATAAAAATTTGATCAGTTCTTCATCTTGTTAATGCAAGTAAAATGTTTTTTGAATTATTCTAATTTGACGCTCCGTTCTCTTAAAAATTGAGTTACCGTTTTTGGCACTTTTTGCCCCATATCTTCGGAACGGTTAGACCTGCCTTCGCCAAAAACTAATCAGCACGTCTCCTTATCAATACCAAAAATATTCCAAAATATTCAGAAACCTCTAAAACGTAAAGATATATAAAAATTTTCATTTTCGATTTTAATGTTAATTAGTTAAGGTTTATAATTAAGTTCAAAATGCATGTGTAATATTGAAGTTTATAACTTAATTTTGAGTTTTTATTACTTATTATTATTATGATTTATTATTATTATGATTTATTATTATTTATAAGTATAGTTTAACTCGAATCAAATAAAATAATACATAAAATTCGCCTGAAAGTACGCATTGCAAGCACGCGAAAGCTTTTTGGGGTGTTGTAACTCTAAGCTCAATAATTTCACAATTTCGAATGATAATTTAAAACGATATTATTCATATAATTTATTTGATGTTATTATTATATATTAAATAATTTTAATTAAAATAGTTTTATAATTATATTCACTCCAGATTAAGTTCATACATTTCTTGAAACTAGACTTGGTATAATTAAACTTCAAGTTAATAGATAATGTAAGATACAACACAACCATTATGGTATCTTCTAATAAAAAATAAATACAATAAAAAATTATATAAAATATAACTCAATAAAACACCCCATGCGTAATTAAACTCCGAACAACTATTAGAATAACGAAGTTAAGAACAATAACTGTTTATATGTTGTATACCACTTATAAACCTATTTTTTAAAACTTAAATTCATGTATAAAATAAACCGCTTCTCATAGGCCTATAATATTTTAAGAGATTCATTTTGACTATTAACTATATCATCATACAAAGTTTCATAAAAATCCCAGACGGGTAAACCTAAGGTTCTCTTGTTAGTTCATATGGTTTTGCAATTTTGTGTACGTTTAGATTATTCTGACGCCTATTTGATTTGTTTTTTGAGATACTTGAATACTTTGCGAGAAAATTATCTTATCTTATCTTAAGCAAGTATGATAAGAGAACATGCTCAGGCGAAAATATACCTGTATATAATTTTTGTTGTTTTTTCTATTTGCATTACAATTTGTCTATTATTATACGAAGACATTCAGTAATTGTTTTGTTAACATCATTAGAAAGCTAATCAGAAATTTTTCAATTGTGATATATTTTAACATACTTAATTAGTAATTTTGACTTTCCTTATTTCTGCAGCATGCCCCCGAACTTGAAAAACAATTTTCATTTGATTTCTAATTGTAAACCTGCTAAACCACGTTTCCACCACAATTTTCAACAAACTAATAAAAAAATTAAAATAAATTACTCGGCATAAATTGATTGTCATTCTAAAAAAATATAATTGCAATAATATTTTACCATAACTATTCTGGTTTCTAAGTTGGACTCTAATTCAGCATGTATAGTCAAAACAACGCCCTATAAGTTTTTTTCCATTTAATCAGTACGTATTTAGTTAATTAACAAAAATACACAAATTTCAATTAAAAAAATAATTAAGAAAATTCATTCAATTCACTTCGTTCGTTAAGAAAGTAAACATCAACAAACAGATTCATTGCCGTGACGCAGTGCATCGTAATTGTCCTTTGTGAATATCAACTGAGCTAATTACCCGAATGTTTTGTAAGCGTAAAGTCACTTGACACAATAACATCACTCCCTAGTGATACAGATTCATTACACTCCTAATGAAATAATAATGAAGTACTAACCGAGGAAAGGGCAAACCTCCTCCTCATCATCGCCTTCCTCATAAACAATGTATTAAAAAAGGATAAAATCGTCCTCCATTGAAAGTGACAACCGAGTGCTCTTTACTTTACTCCAAGGCAGCCAATTATTCACAATGCCAATTATTCACAATGAATTTCAATTTATTCTATTAATTATGGAGCGTAATGAAGAACGGGTGAACATTGATGAATATTAATTAAGTAGAAAAATTTACATGAAATACGTAATTATTGGCTCCTAAAAGGGAGGGCGTAATGGTATTTTAAAAAATGCTTTAGGTGAGTAGAGGAAAATTCAATATCGATATTATATTTACAAAAATAAATTCATATTTGGAATATATAAGATTTTGTATTTTGCTTCATTCCAGTAGCTACATTTTCGCGTGCTGTCCTTTTAGTATAGGTGTAAAAATTATAGTACTATGATAAAATAAAATTTTGCAATAATAAAAAAGATAGAATCAAATTGTAGAGTATTCTAAATATTATATTACATATTTATCTGAATAATGAATTATCTTAATTATTTTTAATTAAAATCTTTGTATTTTTGTTAATTAGCTAAATACATACTATATATAATACTAACTAAACGGAAAAAAACATATAGGACATTCTTTTGACTATAGAGTTTAGACAAGAATAGTTATAGTAAAATAATATTACTAATTAATCTGAATTGAGCACTTGAAAATATTTTTTAGAGTGACAATCAATTCATCCCGAGTAATTCATTTTATTTTCTTTATAAATTTATTGAAAATAATGGCAAAAACGTGGCTAAATAAATCAATCATAAATATTAATTCGCAAGTACAATGATACTTACTAAACATATGCTTGGTCCTTACAAAACGAATATTTCATGCAAAAATATTTTTATGAATATAATATATTTAATTTCATATATATATTCAATATTCGTCTAGTCATTATTTTATTAGCCGTAGTTTATTAGTTAGAGCTATAATATTCTACGTTTCTATGATACTCTACTAAAGTCAAGCAGTAGTGACATCACTTTCGCTTGGAAAAACAGAGAAATATTGACTAAAATATGTTTCGAAGTGAAAATTCCGCGACATAGCTGTATCAAATTAAAAGTCATCCTTATTAGACAAAAACTACTACTATGAATATATCAAATAAAAGACGGGAAAACCATTGGGTTGCCTTTTGAAAAGCTACTTAGAAGAAACATCATTACAAAAGCTCATAGATGGAACTTATAATATTGTGATTGCTGATCGAAAAAAGACTTATATTACAAAATTACACAAAGTAATTAGAATATAATATGAAAACTTCATTATCACAACTGATAAATAAATAATATTTTCATAGTTTTTATGAAAGTATATGCATTCTTCAAGATAAATGCGTCAGCACCAGTTAAAAAATATACTTAATATCTTTTACTAAACCACTTCTCATAGGCCTATAATATTTTATGGGGTTCGGTTTGACTGTCAACTTTATCACCATGCGAAGATTCATCAAAATTCCATAAGAGTAAATCTGAGGGTTCTCTTAGAAGTCTTTTATTACAGAGTGAAATTTTAATTAACAGATGATATCTATTAAAAATTCAAATGGTTAATGTTCAAAAATAATTTTTTGAACCCTTTTATAAAAAAATCTCCATTAAGGACAACCTGATATCAAGTAGTAGTAATAAAAAAAAATATTGTTTGCAAATGAAATTAGCAATTTCCGGATATCTGCTTAAAATATTGTCATATAATCTGTACCTATTACATTATTTCTAATAATAAAATTCTTTGAAATATATGATAGATAGGTTAACCGTGGGGTTGCCATTTAAACCTGATTCAGTATCATACAGAATAGCCCATAGAAATATAAATAGTTAACGGTTATTATTTTTTAAAAAAAGAGAATAAAAACATATATTAAGGCAATATTGAAGAAAAAATAAGCTTAACCAAAAAATATATAATACAATATCACGATTCAACTATCCATTATGTGATCTCACATAAAGCGCTTCAATTCCAAAAAGTGTCAGAATGAAATTTGGTTCTTTTCGCAGTAGAAGTATGTCTATTTTAAGATTCATTCAATCGTGTAAAAGAGTCCAAAGAATCATAAACTTATGTCACGCACACATAATTCACCATAAAGTAACGACTTCTGCATGAAAGCAATGGTGATAATTTCATGTTAGATAATTGAAATACCTGGCATTTATAATAATAAATTTTTGTGGTAAAAGAGATGTATTAACGACGATTAAATCATTTTCATATTAGTTTGCAAAAATTCATATTATTTGCACGATAAAGATATTTTGTTTTTGATAACTTGAAAATGTATTCATTGTGATGAAAATACCTTGAAAAGCTATTATTTATAGGAGAAAACTAACTAGTGGTGAATGGCATTGTGCCTTAAGGCAAATTGCTAAAACTTCTAGAATCATAATCAAACATTTGAGAAATAAAAATAATCAATAATTAATAAAAAATATTAATTTGTTAATTTTAAATATTTTTATGTATAAAATATGAGAACGTATAAAGTAGATGACAACGTTTATATATGTTTACAAGAAAAGTAAACATATATAAACGTAAACAAAACCTACTCAAGCCGATTTAGATTAAAAATAATAAGAATAATAATAAAAAATAATAATGCATTAGATAACCTTATCCCATATTTCTAAATATTATATTAACTAAAAAATTATTTATTTTAAGTATACTTATAAATGAGCTTTAGAAATGTTGAAATATAAGCCTAATTTACTTATCAAACTTTATATATTTCAGAATACTAAAATCCAGATCATTATAGACATTTATGAAAAAAATTAAAGTTTGAATTAAAAGCTTTTATATTTATATATATATTTTTTTAATTTTTTGAAAATTTTGCCTTTTCCAAAAACGAATCATGCTTTTTGAATCATCCTACATTTGTCAAAAACAAAATTCAATAATTTTGAATTATTGAAATTGAATGCTCCGTTCCCTTAAAACGGCTATTTTTGCTCTCTTTGTGGCTGGACCTGCATTTGCCAAAACCTAATTACACGTTTCTCCATCAATATAAATGGAATGTTTTTCGAATCATCCCATTCGGTTGATCCGTTCTCTCAAAATGGCTATTTTTGCACCTTTTGCTGAGTATCTACGAAACGGCTGAATCTGCCTTTGCAAAAAAACTTATCAGCACGTCTCACGGTCAACACGAAACGAATATCTTATAAATAAATCTAATTGGATGTCTAGCAAAAACTGAATTTCTAGTTTTTGCACTTTTTGTCCCGTATCTCCGAAACGGCTGGACCTGTCATTACCAAAAACTAATCAGCACATCTTCCTATGAATTAAAATCGTTGTTTATTTGAACAATTCAAATCGGTTAATCTTAAAGCTTTCTAACTTCAAAATAGTAAAAGTTACTAAATCTCAATGTTAATTGATTAAGTCGATTATTTATACATATCGAGAACTATGGTTAAAGCAAAATAACATTCACACTTAGTTTTGATAATATACTGCTGATTTATACATTTTATTCATCTTAATTGCAACTATAGTCAATTAATTTTTTACTAGGCAATCATAAAACTATCTTAAATGATTTACATTAGCGAAGGATACTATTAAATTAAAGATTATTGCTTGTTAATTGAATTATAATTAATAATATTATTGATTAATTTATCAAAGCATACTTAAAAATATTAATTTTTTCAGTTGTCGAAAATTTTTATATGATCTTGAATTGAAGAAGCAACATATTTAATGATAACGCCAAAAATTCAACCCTGGAGAACTTTTTTTTGCATATTGCCGATCAAAATAATATAAATTTTTTAAGACAATATGCTGACTGATTCATATCATATTTATAGTATATTTTTCAATTATTATCAAAAATCATTTAAAAATTTTCCGAGCTCCACTGCCAAGAAACGGAGTACCGCGTTGTGAAAATGACAGTGTGATAAGTTTTCCTCGCTTCGCCATATCAAAGTTCATAAACACGAAAATATTATAACGACGATGTGCGCACCAACACATCACAAAAACTCACTTCATATTCCTAGAAATTTACACGACCGACATTCATTCGCTGATAGTTTAATAGACACGTGGAAACGTGGACTGTAAAGAAAAGCTCAAATATCGCGGAATTAAGCTCGCGCTGCAGTGTTACGCGAAAGCTCACGCCGTAATAAAATATTAGCTAAACACCGAGTACGTTTCATATACAACTAACCTAAAGTATGAATTAAGATTTGTGAAATTAATTGATGCAAATAACATTTAAGTACTTGAATATTTGAGAATAAAATTTATCAATAAAATCAACATATAAAGATATATGCAAATTTTGTAACCAATAGAGTAAGTGATAAAAAGTAAAATGAAAATCGTGCACTAATAAAATTATAATAATCTTATATTCACCAGCAGATAAAAAGAAAGTGATAAATTCTCAGAATATAAATTTTGCTAAAGATCAGCAATAAAGAAGTGACTAATCTGTTTGATGTGAATATATAAAAAAATCTAAAATCGTTGATAATTAATTACTTAACTATCACTTAATAGAAAAATAAATATAAAATTATCAATAAATAATAAGGCTAGAAGTTAATATAACTGTTGATAAGAATTACTTAAGAATCTTAAGAAATTTATAATAATTCATATTTTTCATAAAATAGAGCAAGATAATAAAAAGTGTAATAAGTCGAAACTGCACATCACTGAAAATTATATATTTTTTGCAAATAACTGTGAGTGCTAGCCTGTTAAAATAAAAGTTTTGATTAAAATCAAAAATATAAGTAAAAGTAGAAAGGTTTTGTAAAAACTTTTATAAAAATCTAAAATAGTTGATATTTAGTTAGTTTAGTTGCACTTAATACATTTTTTTAATAAATAATAAAGTGGAAAAAAAATCTTGCAAATTCATTTTTTAAATAAAAAGTATAATAAATCAAAACATAATTTAATAAAATGTAAATGAACTTATACTTAAAATCTAATTCATTACAGGTAAAGAGAAAGTCAGAAGCGACCAGAATATAAATTTTGATTAAAATCAACAAATATAAGAAAGACTAAAGATATTCAAATACTGTACTTATACTTAATACAAAATTTAAAATAATTTATAATTGAATAATGTGGCCAACAAATAACAAAAATATCGCAAAAAAGCAAATGGCATTAGATATTTGTGGATGCAACATACCATAGGTAAGACAAAATAAACTCTTAAATTTAAGTATAAAGTTCTTTATGATTAAAGACAATTTAGTAAGCAAATATTTAACTAGTGGGGTGTATAGCATCGTGCCTTAAGGCAAATTGCTGGAACTTCCCGTACCGTAACAAAATGTTCGAGAAATATTGAATGTTTTCAAATAGATTGTTATCAACATTGTCTAATATTTATAAGAATTATATAAACTGAATTGCAAAGTTGAAATTATTTGTTTAAAGTATATTAGAATTTTAGTCAGAATTAAAAATAAAATCTGAATCAAATTCGATATACAAACAATTTTTTTTCCAAAATCAATTATTTTGTTAAAACAAGCAGAAAGTGCTTTGAATCATTTAAATCGGACGCTTAATTCTCTCAAAAACTGCAATTTTTTTGATATTTAGCTCTATATCTTCGAAATGGCTGGGCCTGCCTTTGCCAAAATCTAATAACCATTTCTACCAATCATTACAAATTAAATATTTTTTGGATCATTCAAATAGGATACTCCGTTCTCTCAAAAACTAGATTTCTATTTTCTGCTCTCTTTGCTCCGTATCTCCGTAACGGTTGGACCAGCCTTTGCCAAAAACAAATCAGTACATCTCCCTATCAATAGGAATCGAATGTTTTTTTACCATTTAAATCAGGACAAAAAATTGCGGACACACAAAACACACACACACATCCATTTTTGCTGAGGTATGCCAAAATGTTTAGAAACCTCTGAAACGTAAAAATATGTATTTCGGCTCATTACTATAACTTACCCTACGAGAAGTTAATAATTATAAATAAATAATCAAGATACTTACAATTATTACGTTAAGTTATTATTTTATTACCATCATCGTGGTAGATACATTTCGATCAAGAAAGCCGGGTCAACTGTCGGCTTCGGGGTCGAACTTGTGTTCGTACCTCGAAGCTAGAATTTACCCAGTTGTGTGAAGTGTGTAATGTGCAAAGTTTAAACTCAAACGTCTATTGATATGGATATTATATCGTCAATCATTTTATACGAGCTCGTATACCTATCCAACTGGCTTCGGCCACGCTACTATTTATAACCAAATACCGCAATGTTTTGCATATATTCGCAATCCGTTGTGGCGGCATAAACGTCGAAACTTTCAAAACTTACCGCCAGGTCATGAATGTTTCGCAATTTACGTATGAGGAAACAGAAATAGATGAAAATTATTACCTTGGTAAATAATAAATTTATTTGAACCTATTTTTTGCAAAAATACTATCTTCCTAAGGCTTTAGGATTTTTTATTGATCGACGACTCAATCATTTTTTATATTCACAAACACCAACAAAACTAAAAAAATAATAATTTAAATATTAATATAATGTTATAGGATAGGGTGGGACTTAAAGATCCGCAAAAAACAAATAAAGCAAAGACTTTTTTAATAATATTTGAAAGTAGAGGGCAAAAATGTATAATGAGCCATAATCTTGATTTTTACGAAGTCGCTATCAGAAGATGAACAACAATGTATCAAAATCCATAACATAAGTATTTTCTTCCGTTAGTTTTTTTGACTATGAGCACTGTTGTTTAGTTTATGAGACCTTAACATAACTTCTGGGCATACGTTATTTAACTGTTTTATAAGATGTATTGTTATTTTTATTTAGATGCAACAGTGTTTTTATATAATCTTTATAATGACTTTCACGTGGGTTGGGTAAAAAGAACCAACTAAACCTTTACCCTGGAAAAAGTGTAAACAAAAAATATAGTAAATAAAAAAGAGAATTAAGTTAAGACAAAAGCAATTTTACACGAGATAAATCAAATAAATAGTTATACCAACTATGCTGAAAAATACTAGATGAAAGTTATATACAGTGTTATTTGTGTAAAAATGTACTCAAGAAGTTTATATTTTGCATTGATTGAATAAAGTCGCTATTTTGTTGTAAAATCGTCTTTAAAATTAAAATAACACATTAGATTTTTTGCCCCCTTGCCGTCCCTATTTCCTCCATCTGTGGGCTAAAAGGCCCAAGTGAAAAACAGAAAATAACACATTTTAAGAATGTTGAATTTGCTGGAGTTTTACTGAACATTGTCACATAGTCGTTTGTTTGATATGTGTAATTTGTTGTGATATAATTGGTTTGATTTTCACAATATAATTGCTCAAAATCAAATTAGATCTTCATGTCCCGCCCTAGCCTATAGAAGCATATATTGATAGTTTGCATAAAGTTCTATTTATATAAATATTTGTATAAATAATTCAATATATATTATTATTTAAAAAAGTACAAATTCTTGAACAAATGTAAATGTAGTTCACAAAAGTATTTTCTGGCAGAGTCTACATATGCGTTACTAATTGAACAGACATTTTCCATACACATTTTATTTCTTAATGCACTTCGAAACATTATCCAAAAAATCGTAAAGGGATGAAATGTCATTTCGCTTATTTATGACCTTTGAGAAAACATTTCTTCACTGAATGAAGACTACGACTATGAACTTAAAAAATACATTGATTTTTCATTGATGTTACGCACAATCATTGGACCCCCCTAATTTATATAATTATATACAATAAAATTTTATTTCATATATATATATATAAAATATGTTCCAAAACATTCATTTCTTACTGAAAATGAAAACCAAATTCAGAAACTATTTTATGTTCAAAATATTTAGAAGAAACGTGCTCAAAGCTTGATCCGTCGAACTAATGCCAAAACTCAATAACCGAAAAGGCACAGCTGCATTAGAACACAAACACATTATTCTAGGAATTGCTAACAAGTGAGCAGGATTTGTGGTATTGTGATCATACTCGAAAAACTTTCGAGTTGAAATCCACAATATGAGAAAGATCAATCATAGAAATATTTGAAAATCTTATCAGACAAGGAATAAACCCAGTAATCAATACTTTTCATAGATTTCAGATTTATGTTTTGCATTAAAACTTTATTTGTTCATCCTTGCTCATTAATCTAATTTTATTGGACCATTTTTTCTTATTAGACCATAATTAATAATTCATTATTTTGCTTTCAAAATTTTAATATACCTAATTCTAATTAATAATTTTTACCAATTTGATTAATTTTTAATACATTTTTTATTCAAGTATCAATTAATATTTTAGATAGGTAGACATTTCAAAACAAGATTATTCACAAATAACATTTTTTAGAATATAAAACTTTCAAGTTTTATTTTAATCAATGAAATTTGATCTATCTTGTTAACTTTAATATAAAACTTCAATCTTAAAAAAATTCAACTTTAAGTTATTAATAAAAATAATGATATACTTCAAATTGTGCTTTAAATTACTGCCATAGTGCTATTTATTTCTTCAAAATAGTATTAGTATTTTTTTAATTAAATGTTGCAAATTTTTGCTAGTATTACTTTATCCCCAGTAAGTCGTTAATAACACTACTAGACATAAATCGTTAACTAATTCGATGCGCAGCAAGGGATTATATTCTGTCTAACAAAAATGTCCAAAATTATCTTTCTTGTTCTAATATATGGGATAATTTTTCTAGCATTGTTCTCTCAAATGCAAAATTTAGCCAAGTCGATTTTTTCCATTGCACTTGTCATATCCAGTTTTGTTTTTCGATTCATTCAATTTTTTTTCCTAAAATTGTTTCCATGCATTTTGATGAGTGTTTCGCACGTATAATATTTTTGTTATTATTTTTTGAGTCCGGAATGACGTTCTTTCGTCGTCTTTTTATTTTGCGATGGATATCGCGAGCGTGCGAATCTTGCATGCAGATTTATTTCAAGGACGCCGGATGCGCGAGGTTATTGAACAAATTCGGTTTTAATTGACCTTTAATACTACCGATCGCACGCGGTTCGATCTCTCTCCTTTGTTTGGGATTAATGATAATAAAATCAAACATTCTTAACGTAATCGGTATTTTTCAGTGTATCTGTAGCGACCTATCCTGAAGACAACATATTCTACATTCACCAGTGACCAGTGACCACTAATCTAGAGCAAAATATATATTTTTATCGATAAGCAACCTGTCCGAGAACAAAAGGTAGTTTTTCAAAATATCGTATTGCATTGCAGTAATTTGAATCCAAAATTTAACATAATAAATAGAGTAGAGCAGGAAAGACTAATTTGATAAGCAATAATATTGTAAAAACTAATTCAATTATATCACAACAAATATCAAACAAACAAATATCTGACTATGTTCATGTAAAATCATGTAAAACTTCCAGCTAATTCATCATAGTAGAAATGTGTTCTTTTGCTGTTTTTCAAATCTTTGTCACTTGGTTCTTTTTACCCCAGAGGCGGGGTGTAATGCGAAGGACAGGAAGCTAACTGGTCTAATGTCTTATTTTGAATTTTGAGGGGATTTTAGGAAATAATAGCTATATATTTAACCTATTTATTTAATTTGTCTCTTGTAAAATTGTTTTTAAATTAATTAATTTTTTTATTTACTATTGTTTATTCTTTACACCTTTGTGAGGATAATAGTTCAGTTTGTCCTTTTTACCCCACCCTGTTGAATCTAACTAAAATTAATAATACATCTTATAAAACAATCAAATAATTTGTACATAAAAATAATATAATTCTCAGGCCTTTTATAAAGGTCTCGTGAACTAAACAACAGTGCTCACAACCAAAAAACCTAAGAACGAAATAAAAAAACTTTTGTTATTATCGATTATCGATTATAGATGCTATCTCCCGATAGCAACATCGTGAGAATCAAGGTGATGGCTAGTTATATATCTATTTCCTCTGCTAGCAAATATTGTTGTTAAAAAATCTTTACTTATTTTCGAGATATAGGTGGTAGACCTTTTCGCCCGCGGACCTTTAAGCTCCGCTCTACTATGTATATACATTTATATATAAATAAGGTAAAATCACTATCGTTAACTTGGCCCAAAATAGTGCAAACAATAAATTGAGAAAAATTAACAATAAATTTAAAAAATACAGGAATTCAAAATTATATATCTGCAACATATGCAGTTTACGTCATCTTCAAAAACTTCATAACTTCGTTGAGACCAAATGATGTCACATCCTGTGACGGACCATCGCGCCGATGTCAGTTTCCGCGAAATTTCGCGAAATTTGAGTGCGAAAATGGACATATCCGGCGTTTGACAATAGAGGCATATTATTAACAAAATACCCAGTAATTTGTTACATAAAGCAAACGATTGTATGCATTTTAAATAATAGATTTGGAGATTATTTATAGAGTATGTAATTAAAAATATTTTGAAGTTGGTTTGACAAAAAGGATTGCCTATTGTATGCAAATTGAAATACATTGATAAGACTTCTGAAATTTTGCATGTAGTTTATTTTTATTCAAATGTTATGCATATTTTTATTGCTGTCCTATTTAGACAAAAATACAAAATCACAACTATTGCAATTTTGTTTTGTTCATAGGTAGTACTGCCCTAGGGCAAGTCCTTGAGCTGAGCTAAACTCAAACTCAATTTAGGGAAAAATAGTGTGAACGATTTCTTAATACCGCAGTGCCCGAAACGGGTTATTTTCAATTATTTATATTTTTCATATATATTTTCAAGTGAAAATGAACAGCACTACTGCTCGATATCAGGTTGTTCACAACGAGGTTCGAACACACAACCCCGTCCACACGTGTTCGTAAGCTTAATCATTACACAGTGGAACACCCGTTATCGTTAAGTAGTTCTTCAAAGCGATTTCTCTGTATAAATATATTGACAAAGTATTAAAAAGGGGTCTTAATAAAGTAAATTGCAAATAGAGCGTGATATGAACATATTTCAAAGGTAATCGACGCGTTCAAATGACACTGATATGAATTAGCAATATAAGAATTAGTTTTCACACCAGGTTTGTGGAAAATATCGACGTTAACCAGAGATAGGATAATCTAAAAGATTATTTGCATTAAATATCAATAACTATATTATAATGAAATAAATATAATTCGTACATTATAGTGTAAATTAATTTTATGTATAGATATTCAATAACATAACCGTAGGTACTGTTAAAAATGAACGTAACTTAAGATTTTATAAAATTATTTTAGATTAATTCTTTTTGGAGTATTTGCAACAATACTACATAAAAAGTATTTCAAATATATTTTTTCGTTGTATTTTTTGTTGAACTAATACTGAATGCAATATAAAAATTTCTACCAGTAATTTGGTAATCAAATAACTATTTTTTTTTTAATTTTTTTTTTCATTATCACACATGTTTTTGTTGTTGACCCATCAACTTGCTCTCTGTTTTTCTTTCAACTGCTAAATCTGTCTCTTTGTTGGTTGTAGTCAATTCAGTAAAAGATTTAAATTACAAAATAAACTGAACTCGCATAAAAACAAAAAAATTGGAATAGAAAACAACGTTTTGTGATAAAATTAAGTCTGAATAAAATTCTAATATTTTTTTACAATTGCTTTATTCACATCAGTAGATTATTTTAGAATATTTTTTTATTATATAACGGAATATTTATTTCCGAATTTTTAAGTGTTTTACAAAAGTGCTCTATGTTCAAATATATCTGTGTGTTCTACAATTCTTTCTAGTGATTTTGTAACCCCAATTATTAACGCTAGACTTATTCGAACTTTTTTAAAAGCACCACTGTAGAATCAAAGATAACTGGAAGATCGTTAAGTACATCTAGTATTACATCAGCCTATTGCAAAAATAACAATGAAGAGATATTCGCATTGTCAGGAACACAACCCTTCCGATTTCGCTGGATTATCTACTTTTTTTATTCAACTGATTTTCATTAACGTAAGATATCAAATAGTTTTTCTGTTACTGGCCAGATGTTTTGGTAAAACATATAGCCTTTGCAAATAATTGATTAATATTTTATCCTATAGTTCAACACATTTTTGAATTTCATTTTTCTTATTACCTATATAAAATTTAGAGTGTATGCAACAAAAATTATTGAACACCGAATTTAAAAAATAATCATAAATATATAGTTATAGGTTAAATTTTGCGACCAAAAATTTGTTCAAAATCACAAAGGTGAATTTTGAATTTTAGCAATTACACTATGAAAACTAGACCAACTACACCACAACAAATAACACATACCAAACAAACAACTGTCTGACTATGTTCAGTAAAACTTTCAACTAATTCACAATCGTAGAAATGTATATTTTTTACTGTTTTACAAAAAAAAAATTTACTAGGTCCATTCTATCTACCCCATAAATATCTCATGTTATCTTATTCTGTAAATAAATAATATTGGTAATATTATATGTAATTCTATGTTATTAATCTATATTATATGTAATTTTATGTTAAGCACATTATGAATTTTACTATATATTGTTATATTATTTGTTAATTGTTATCCATAACGTAAAATAATTGTATTTTTGAGTCCTCTTGGAAGAAATCTGTAGGCTATATATTTAAAAATAAATAAATAAGCGGGGTGAAATGAAACAATCAGTAGAATGCCTAACCGAACATGCCTAATGTCTTATTTTCAATTTTAAAGGGATTTTACGAAATATTACATACATTATGCAAACAATGTGAAATTGTTAAACTTTGATCTGGTTAAACCTTGATTCATCAGAAATATTAATCAGCAGAGTTGGAATAACTATTTATTTGATTTATCTCTTGCAAAATGGTATTTTTTATTTAATTTACTTTTGCCAGGGTAAAGGCTCAGGTGGTCCTTAATCATATTAAGGTTTTGCAAACTAAATAACAGTCCTCACGACCAAACAAACTAGGTACGAAAAAAAACATACCGACGTCGTAAGAATCAAAGCAATGATTGGTTATACATCATTTTCCCTCTACTTTCAAATACTGTTGTTAAAAAATTCTTAACTTTACTTGTTTTGAGATACCGGTTGTAAACCTTTAAGCCCCGATCTACCCTATATATAATAGTTTGATAATTTGAATTATAATACCTCAAATAATTTGTTCAAATTACAATTTTTAACTTTCTGTAGGACAAGTTATAGTGATCGCAAAAAAATCAAAAATTAAAATTTTTATATATCTTTACGTTTCAGAGGTTTCTGAACATTTTGACATGCTTTAAAAAACTGGATCAGAACTTACTAAAACTCAGAAGGGTTAAATTAAATGTTTTGAATAAACCATAATTAATCAAACAATAAAATTGATATAAATAAAAACCCAGTGAAATTAAGTTGTTTGTAATATACTAGTATTTTTATTGTTCGGATACAAATTTTAGACTGCAACTAGGCGCTTACGCGCTTCGAGCTATTTGTCTCTAGATAAAGCGCTATTTTGTCTCTAGATAAAGCAGCGCGATTGCTTTGAAAAAACGTTCAAAATTTCCAAAATATTTCTAAATATATTTTTTTTTCAAAAAGTCTTTTTTTCAAAATGGTCATTTTTTTTCAAAAATTTTCGAAATAATTTTTTCTAACAAAATTT
>NW_020537324.1:66372984-66437282 GCF_003426905.1 Ctenocephalides felis
TGAATATTACCGCGTATTACCAAGGGGGTGGGAGGTGGAGTCCAGAAATCCTTGAGAAGTCTATCACGTGTATAATAGACGTCCCCTATAAATCGTACTTTCAGATGGTAATCTAACGGTTAATCTATTCATATTTGATTCTTTTATTATTAGAATTTATTTAATAAGG
This sequence comes from Ctenocephalides felis, assembly GCF_003426905.1. Classification (NCBI taxonomy): domain Eukaryota; kingdom Metazoa; phylum Arthropoda; class Insecta; order Siphonaptera; family Pulicidae; genus Ctenocephalides; species Ctenocephalides felis. The sequence goes on from NW_020537324.1 coordinate 66,373,154, forward strand.
CTTACTTGTATCCCATTTAATTTGAAGCAGTAATATCCCAGCAAAGGCTATTTTGCTTGAAAACATATTAAAGATCTATATTTTTAAGTGAAAATATGAAAACATGAAAACTGTTTTCATAGTCTCTCATACCAGGCACCTCTGTCTGTCTGAGATATGAAAATAATGTATATATATAAATAAATAAAAAAAATGATATCGCTACTGCCCGATATGAATAAATGATGGATAAAATATGATCTATAGTTTTTGTCAAATATAATACAGTTTTAAAACTTACAGATCTTGAAAATAGAATATATCGGCACATTTTACAATACTATTCACTAGAAGATGTCAAATAAGTTATCGAAGTCATCTTGAAGATACCCACCGTGTGCTTATAATTGGGGTGGTCGATCTCCTTTCCGGTTCGCGTTTGTTTCTTTCCGGAAGTTCGGTGCCGGATATCAGTAAGTGACCGTTTTTCTCGGAAATACTTTGCGGAACTCTGTCAACTTGATTACTGTTCCGACGTGCGTAACGCGCACTCAGCGCCGGTTTGGCCGACTGAAATTTAAAGGACCGAAAAAACAATATTTTTTTTTGTATCAATTTTAATATAGTCTATCAAATAAAAAATCATACAACTTATTTCGTTTCAAACTTATCGATCTTTGATAATATATAACAATTTTTGGCATTGCTGAATTGTTTAAATAAATTGAATAATGCTAAAGAATCACACCTGGGGTTAGTTGAAACAAAATTTTGGGGCTAGCTATAGCATACAAGAATTATATACCAGATTCAAGTAAAAGTGATTGGTTGGAATGTGTACTTTGCAATATGCATATATTAGCATGTAAATTGTGTTACAGGAGACACTATATCTTTTATTTGTATCGTGATATTAATTGTAGTATACATTAATTTATAAAAAAAAATTACGGGAGACATTATATACTATACTTGTATTAATTATAGTTTGCGCTGATTTATGAAAAGAATCAGAGGTATTTTTGTTGTAAATACTTGCCCCGGTAGATGTTACAACTAGCTTCAAACATGGGTTAAGTTGTAACACTGCATTTTATCTAGAAAATAATTAATTGAAAAATATTAAACAATATTTGTGGAATTATTAACTTCCCGTAGGGTAAGTTATTGTAATTGGCCAAAAATCAAAATTGATATTTTTACATTTTTCGACGTTTTGAAGGTTTCTGAACATTTTGGCATACCTCAGAAAAAATGGATGTGTGTGTGTGTATGTATGTATGGATACAAATTTCCAGTCACGTTTTCGGGCGCACGAATCAACCGATTTAAATGGTTCAAAAAACATTCGATTTCTATTGATAGGGAAAAGAGCTGATTAGTTTTTGGCAAAGGCAGGTCCAGCCGTTTCGGAGATACGGAGTAAAGAGTGCAGAAAATAGAAATCGAGTTTTTGAGGAAACGGAGTATCCGATTTGAATGATCTAAAAAACATTCAATTAGTAATGATTGGGAGAGAAGTGTTTATTAGTTTTTGGCAAAGGCAGGCCCAGACATTTCAAAAATACAGAGCTAAATATGTAAAAAATGGCAGTTTTTGAGAGAACTAAGCATCCGATTTAAATGATTCAAAGAACTTTCTGCTTGTTTTAATTATTTAATTTTGGAAAAAAAAAATTTTGTTACAACTTTTTTTTTTCTTTTTTAAAAAATTTTTTTGTATATTGAAAATAATTCAGTTTTTATTTTTAATTCTGACTATAGTTTTAAAAACAAATAATTTCAACTTTACAATTCAATTTATATAATTCTTATAAATATTAGACAATGTTACAATATTCATAATGATCTATTTGAAAACATTCAGTATTCCTCGAACATTTCGTTACGGTACGGGAAGTTCCAGCAATTTGCCTTAAGGCACGATGCCATACACCCCACTAGTTTTTACTTTGTTAAGAATAGGAATAGTTACCTTTTTTATTTGTAGAAATTTAATCATAGATCTCAAGATATAGTAATTTAAAAAAAAAAAACTGTTATAACAAGCCCCTAGTTTTCTAGTCTAAGAATAATTATCGTGTGCAACTTGGTAATAATTATGCCTAAATGTAAAAATTGCATGTTAGTTTACATAAATATTTTGAGACTTATTACTAAATATCAAATCATAATTTTTAATTTAGTTAATAAATGATTTTTTTATTACCTTTTTTGCACAAGGGCTGTAACTGAACGGCAATCTCAACGTCGTGATATAAAGAGGTGTTTTCGGATGCGCAGATATTGGTCTGAAAACAATTCACAAGAAATTTATGAATAATCTATTAAATATTTCAATAATTTGTAAATATTTATAAATCATTAATTTTATTCTCAAAACTATGTTGATTCAAAATTTGATTAATGGATAATTAAAATTCAAATCATTTCTTTGAAGACTAATTCCTCGGAACGTTTCCGATATTCAAATAAGAGGATTAGAAGAATTAATTGGTTTATTTGGAAGCTGAACAGTTGATACAAGATGTATTAATTATTTGGATCGATAGCAAAAATTACATTATTTATATTATGAAGAAATTTATGTTTTTGTAGTTTACATAATTAAAATAAAACAGTTAATTTTTCATTACTGGCTCTCACTATCGATCCGGCTTTACAAATGGCCATGTTTCACAAAAAGTCAATGACTTTCTTGTTATAAATCATTGGAATATGCAGAATTTCGTACATCCTTATAAAGTAACATTAATGATTCATAACTTTTATGACCCGTTGCGCTCGTATGATTGATTTTCTGACCTATCACGTGCAGTATTCGCCACTAGTGATGAGAAATAAATTAATCAAAGGTAAATAATCGACAGATCGATATAATTATTCTGAATGTGAAAATAATGAGTTCTTTACACCGTGAAAATTTTGGAAACTGTTAAGTGAATACTCGGACAAGTTTTCGGATATTTTGATTGGAACCAAGTGAGTTTGGTTAAATTTTTGTTTTTTTATATTTTTCTATAATATAACTCTAAATTTTCAACTTCCTCCCACAAACCCCTATTTTGTAAGAATTATTAGTAATGTATAATCCGACTCATTTTTTATAATCCGATCGCCGTGAAAATTTGGAAAAAATTAAATATATCCTCGGACAGGTTTTTGCAAATTCTGATTAAAATCAAGTAGTACGGGTTAAACGCCTTAAAAACTTTTCCTTAATTCTTTCAGAAATTCGTCATTATCAGGTATTAGATCAATTGTACAAGGTTACAATTTTGTGTTGTGTATATAAAAATAAGTTTTGATTTTTTTAGTTTGTGATTTAAATTGATTTATTAACTTCCCGTAGTGTAAGTTATAGTAATAGACCAAAAATCGAAAATGAAAAATTCTGCATATCTTTACGTTTCAGAGGTTTCTGAACATTTCGGCATATGTAAGAAAAAATAGATGTGTTTGTATGTGTGTGTGTATCTGTGTGTATGTGTGTGTGTCTATGTGTGGAGACAATATTTTGTCGACGATTTCGGGGGTACGGATTATCCAATTGGAAGGATTTAAAATACATTCTATTTCTATTGATGAGAAGACGTGCCGATTAGTTTTTGACGAAGACAAGTCCAGCGGCTTCGGAGATATGGAGCAAAAAGTGCTAAAAATGTCAGTTTTTTAGAACTAAGCATCCGACAAAACAATTGTTTTTGAGAAGACTTTTTTTTAATTTTCAAAAAAAAAATTTTGAATATCAAAAAATAATTCGGATTTTAATTTTAATTCTAAACATCACTTATATACTTCATTAATCATTAATCATTTTAACTTTTTAATTCAGTTTATATGATACTTAGAATTATTAGACAATGTTCTTTATTTTAAATCTGATTAAGTTTTGTTTATTTACTTTTTATAAAATAAGAATAGTAAAACTTGCATTATTTATAATAATGGATATGAAAATATTTAATATTCCTGGAATATTTTTTTAGGGTACGGGAAGTTCCAGCAATTTGCATAATTGCCCAATGCCATACACCTCTTGTTTATTTTTAGTGATTTGATTTTTAAAATTTTTGTATGACTTTTACAATCAATTATATATCAATTACATGATCAATTTCGATCGTCTGCAACCCCTACAGCCCACCTCATGGCGTAGGTATAAATAATAAAGCACTAATTACTTGTGTATCTGCACCGTGCCGGCGTTCGTCTGTCTGCTGTTCCTTGCGAAACAGAGGCGTCTGGCTCCGTTGGTGGACGCGTTCCTCGTGTGCAGATCGCGCCGCTCAGATAGACGCATCCTCTGACATCTGAGCATATTGGCGTCGATTTAGATTTCAGCCATCTCAAATCTGAAAGATAGAGGAATCGAGCAAAGGGTCGTTCTGTAATGGAAGAAGGGTTGTGGAACAAAAATATGCATAGTGGAAGTGATCTCACGATATCATTGTTTTGATCACTGATTCCCAAAGTGGTCCATATGGACCCCCAGGGGTCCACGGCGTAGAAAACAAAATTTAGGAGTCCACGAAATGAAAATGGGGGTCCACGGCAGTGGATCACAAGAGATCATATTAAAATATATTTTTTAACATTGAACGATAATATAATATAAAGACTTATAATAAATCTTCTAATATAGTAGACAATATTTAGAAATGAACCAAAAAGTAAAGAACAAACAAAACATACACATATAAATCGTTCAAGTCGCTTATTTAACTTTTTCCGCACCTTATATATAGGTGTAGAGGTGACCATTATATCTAACATTTTTTAATCTATATGTTTGTTTTACATATGAGCTTTGTATAAAATTCTTTTAATTTTCTTTTCATATTTAAATTTGATTCATATAAGCATCTTCGTTGTATATATTATTATCGGATATTTGATGGGTAGTTGTAATTGTATTATCAAGCAATAGCAAAGATTCGATTTAAGACTATACTTTTCAAATCCGGAACGACTTAAAAAAAACGGGTCACAAGTTAAAAATCCGGGACTGATATAGGGGGTCCATAACAAAACGTAAAATATCGCAAGAAGTCCACGGCACAAACAAGTTTGGGAACCAATGGTTTAGATTTTTGTTCCGAAATTCTAATTCGGATTTTCTTACTAATGAAATAAAGTAATAAGAAAACGGTATTTATTTTGGTCAGCATTTTTTACAAATTTACTGTAAACTAGTGATCGGCCTTAAATCAAATTGCTGGAACTTCCCGTATTGAAAATTAATTTTTTTAGAAATTTTGTTAGAAAAAATTATTTCGAAGAATTTTAAATTTTTGAAAAAAATGACAATTTTGAAAAAAAAAATTATATTTAGAAATATTTTGGAAATTTTGAACGTTTTTTCAAAGCAATCGCGCTGATTTATCTAGAGACAAAATATCGAAGCGCGTAAGCGCCTAGTTGCAGTCTAAAATTTGTATCCGAACAATAAAAATACTAGTATATTACAAACAACTCAATTTCACTGGGTTTTTATTTATATCAATTTTATTATTTGCTTAATTATGGTTTATTCAAAACATTTAATTTAACTCTTCTGAGTTTTAGTAAGTTCTGATCCATTTTTATAAAGCATGCCAAAATGTTCAGAAGCCTCTAATTTTTTGCGATTAGGTACTATAACTTGCCCTACGAGAAGTTAAAAATTGTAATTTGAACGTATTTGAAAGATTTGAGGTATTATAATTCAAATTATCATCATATTATATATAAGGTAGATCGGGGCTAAATATCTCAAAACAAGAAAAGTTAAAAAATTTTAAACAACAATATTTGAAAGTAGAGGGAAAAAGATAAAACCAATCATCTCCTTGATTCTTACGACGTCGGTGTCAGAAGATAAACGGAAATGTTTAAACATTTTCATTATAAAGTTTTTTCGTACCTAGTTTGTTTGGTCGTGCTGTTGTTTAGTTTGCAAAACCTTAATATAATTAAGGACCACCTGAGCCTTTACCCTGGCAAAAGTAAATTAAATAAAAAATACCATTTTGCAAGAAATAAGTTAAATAAATAGTCATTCCAACTCTGCTGATGATTATTTCTGACTAATCAGGGTCTAGCCAGATCAAGGTTATATACAGTGTTATCTCTATGAAAATGTAACCATGAAATTTTTATTTTGCATTATGTGCATAATGTGGCTATTATTTCGCAAAATCTCTTTAAAATTAAAAATAAGACCTTGGACCTGTTTTCTACTGGCTGTCTCATTTCACCCCGCTTATGGGGTAGAATGGACCTAGTGAAATTTTTTTAAGAAACAGTAAAAAAACATATTTTTACGATTATGAATTAGCTGAAAGATTTACTGAACATAGTCAGATAGTTGTTTGTTTGATATGCAGGGCTGGATTTAGAAATTTGGCGCCCTGGGGCACTGACAAAAATGCCGCCCCCCATCCCTGAAACTTTACTTAAATTGTTTTTATATATTATTCCCGTACCAAAAATTAAAATTAAAAAAAAAATTGTTTTTTTTTTAAATTTTGAATTTTTTTTTATATCTTGAAATATTTTTGAAAATTTGAACTTTTTTTAAAGCAATCGCACTGCTTCAGCTGCGTAGAGACAAAATATACATGCGCGTAAGCGTCGCGTCGCAGTCTAACAGAACCCATGGGTTACAGAACCCATAGAAATGTAAACAAAATTCATACTTATTAATAAAATATCTGTAAAATATCTGATGTGCATACGAGGGTCATTCAACAAGTACTTAGCCTACAAATGAAAAACAATGCCACAGAAAAGTGGCAACTTTTGAACATAATCTTCTTTAAGTTTGATACATTTTGCCTCCAGCGGTGGTGCTCCATCCATTTCAACCCGCCCAAAAAATACGTTTTCTTGAGAGCTCCAAAATAGTCCGAAAAGTTGCGGTGAGGCTAAGTACTTGTTGAATGACCCTCGTATGTCTAATGATCACTTTTGACCGCCAAATGTTTCTTTATCAATTTTTTTTATTGGATCACCGAAACTCATCGACCTGCCTCCCATAAATTTAAGCAGTTTTTCATTTTATCAATATATGCCAATTTTTTTTTAATGATATTGGACGCTCCGTTTCTCAAAAACTGAGTTACCGTTTTTGGCATTTTGGCCTGTATCTTCGAAACAGTTGGACCTGCCTTGGTCAAAAACTAATCAGCACGTCTCCTTATCAATAGGAATCGAATCATTCGAATCAGTTAATCCGTGTTCTCGAAATCGACTTGAATAATTAAAATACATATTGGATTTGTATTGATGGGGAGACGTGCTGATTAGTTTTTGGCACAGGCAGGTCCAACCGTTTCGAAAAATGGTAGTTGAGTTTTGATATTTCCTCTGTGAAACAACTACGCAGTCCGATTGCTTTGAAAAAAGTTTAATTATATTTTTCAAAAAATTTCAATATACATATAAAAAAAAGTTTTTTAAATGGCATTTTTTCCATTTTTCTAATAATTTTAAAGATTTTATAAAATGTAATTCTCAGTACGAGAATTTCCAGTAATTTGCAGCAACTAATGGAACAATGCCATGCGTCACTGGTTTAATTTTTTTTCGGAGCTATAAGCTTGGAAGTGCACAAATTTGTCGTCCTAAGAGGGCACGAGATTTGAAGAACACATTTTTCTTAAACTTTCAGCTCGTTTACTAAACTTTATATTAGCCAAATTGCCAAATTTGATAATAACTTATTAACCAATTTGATAATTTACGTTCGGAGAGGGGGGCAAACCAAAATAATAAATTTTAATAATCGGCTATTTGAACCCAAATTTTGCATTGCAATCGTATTATGTTTTGTTAATTATATTTCTTGAAATAAAAAATGTTATTAAAAAAAATAGTTAATTACAATATATAGCGTTTTTCTCACTTTCCAAATTTTGCCGTCCCAGAAAATCTGCCGCCCTGGGCAGTAGCCCCGACTGCCCCTACTGTAAATCCAGCACTGTTGATATGTGTTATTTGTTGTGATGTAGATGGTCTAGTTTTCACAGTGTAATTGCTAAAATTCAATTTTCACTTTTGTGATTTTGTAAAAAATTTTGGTCGTAAAATTTAACCTATAAGTATTTATGATTATTTTTTAAGTTTGATGTATAATAATTTTTGTTGCATACACTCTAAATTTTTTATAGGTAATAATAAAAATATAATTAAAAATGTGTTAAAGTAAGAAAGTAATTAACAATTATCTGCAAAAGCTATATATTTTACTAAAACATCTGGCCAGTAACAGTCAAACTATTTGATATCTTTCGTTAATGAAAATCAGTTGAATAAAAAAAAGTAGATAATCCAGCGAAATCGGAAGGGTTGTGTTCCTGACAATGCGAATATCTCTTCATTGTTATTTTTGCAATAGGCTGATGTATTACTAGATTGTACTTAACGATCTTCCAGTTATCTTTGATTCTAAAGTGGTGCTTTTAAAAAAGTTCGAATAAGTCTAGCGTTATAATTGGGGTTACAAAATCAATAGAAAAAATTGTAGAACACACAGATATATTTGAACATAGAGTACTTTTGTAAAACACTTAAAAATCCGGAAACAAATATTCCGTTAGATAATAAAAAAATATTTTAGAATAATCTACTGATGTAAATAAGCAATTGTAACAAAATATTAGAATTTTATTCAGACTTAATATTTTCACAAAACGTTGTAAGTTGTTTTCTATTCTATTTTTTTTTGTTTTTGTGCGATTCGAGTTTATTTTGTAATTTAAATCTTTTCCTGAATTGACTACAACCAACAAAGAGACAGATTTAGCAGTTGAAAGAAAAACAAAGAGCAGGTTGATAGGTCAACAACAAAAACATGTGTAATAATGAAAAAAAAAATTAAAACAAATATTGTTAGTTGATTACCAACTTACTCGTTGAAATTTTTATATTGCCTTCAGTACGAGTTTATCAAGAAATTCAACAAACAATTATATTTGAAATACTTCTTATTTAATATTGTTGCAAATACTTGCAAATATTAAGGTACGTCAAATTTTAACAGTTCCTACGGTTATGTTATTGAATATTTATACATAAAATTAATTTACATTATAATGTACGAATTTAAATATTTATTTTATTATAATGTAGTTATTAATATTTATATTATATTTAATATAGTTATTAATAATTTTTTAGATTATCCTATCTCTGGTTAACGTCGTTGTTTCCCACAAATCTGGTGTGAAAACTAATTCCTATATTGCTAATTCATATCAGTGTCATTTGAACGCGTCGATTACCTTTGAAATATGTTCATATCACGCTCTATTTGCAATTTACTTTATTAAAGAGCCTTTTTAATACTTTGTCAATATATTTATACAGAGAAATCGCTTTGAAGAACTACTTAACGATAACGCGTTTTCCAGGGTGTAATAATTAAGCTCACGAACTCGTGTGGGCGGGGTCGTGCAATCGAACCTCGCTGTGGACAACCTGATATCGAGCAGTAGCGCTGTTCATTTTTCAATGAAAAATATGTTTCCAATTAAAACTTGCATATTTCGAACACTGCGGTGTGAAGTGACAAGAGGAAATTTCTCACAATATTTTCCCCTGAATCGAGTTCCAGTTTAACTCAGCTCAAAGACTTGCCATAGGACAGTATCAAATATCTGAACAAAATTGCATTAGTTGAGACTTTGTCTTTCTGTCTAAATAGGGCAGCATTCAAAATACGCATAACATTTAAATAAAAATAAACTACATGCAAAATTTCAGAAGTCGTATCAATCTATTTCAATTTGCATACAATAGACAAACTTTTTTGTCAAACCAACTTCAAAATATTTTTAATTACATACTCTATAAATAATCTCCAAATCTATTATTTAAAATGCATACAATCGTTCGCTTTATGTAACAAATTACTGGGTATTTTGTTAATAACATGCCTCTATTGTCAAATGCCGGATATGTTCGTTTTCGCACTCAAATTTCGCGAAATTTCGCGGAAACTGCCATCACAGGATGTGACATCACTCGGTCTCAACGAAGTTATGAAGTTTTTGAAGATGACGTAAACTGCATATGTTGCAGATATATAATTCTTAATTTCTGTATTTTTTAAAAATAATATTAATTTTCTTTAATTTATTGTTTGAATATCTATTTTGGGCCAAGTTGCCATTAACGTTAGTTACCTTAGCTATATATAAATGTATATGTAGGGTAGAGCGGGACTTAAAGGTCCGTGGGTAGAAAGGTCCACCGATGTATCAAAATCAAGGAAAGTTAAGAATTTTTTTAACAATATTTGGAAGTAGAGGAAAATATATGTATAACCAGCCATCACCTTGATTATTACGACGTTGCTATCGGTATATAAGTGCCATTGTGTGAAAATACATAACAAAAGTATTTTCTTTCGTTCTTATAATTAGGTTTTTTGGTTGTGAGCATTGTTGTTTAGTTTACGAGACCTTACTATAACTTTTAAATATACGTTATTCAATTATTTTATATGACGCATTGTTAATTTAAGTTAGATTTATCATTTTTTGTTTATATAATTACTATTAAAGCTTACATGTAGGTGGGATAAAAAGAACCAACTAAACCTTTACCCTGGCAAAGATGGAAACAATATAAAATAGTAAATAAAAAAGTAAACAAAGTTAAAAAGCAATTTTAGGAGAGGTATATTAAACATATAGTTATTCCAAGTCTGCTGATGAATATTTATGGCAAAATACTAGATCAAGGTTATATATAATGTTATCTCGGTAATAATGTAGCCATGAAATTTATATTTTGCTTTGTTTGAATAATATAGCTTTTATTTCTTAAAATTCCCTCAAAATGAAAAATAAGACATTACACCAATTAATTTTCTGTCTTTCCCATTACACCCCGCTTTTGGGGTAAAAAGAACCAAGTGACAAAGTTTTAAAAAACAGCAAAAGAATATATTTATATAGCTAGTTGTTTGTTTGATATGTGTTATTTGTTGTGTTATAATTGGTTTGGTTTTCACAATATAATTGTTCAGTCAAATTGTAAAGTCAAATTGGACTCCCCTTCCCTATACTATTTATTATGTTAAATTTTGGATTAAAATTACTGATGCAATCAAAATAATATTTTGAAAAACTACGTTTTGACCTCGGACAACCAGGTTACTTATGGAAACTATATATTGTGCTCTAGATTAGTGGTGACTAGTGAATGTGAGATGTGTTGTCTTCCACATAGGCCGATATAGATACACTGAAAAATACCGATTACGTTAAGAATGTTTGATTTTATTATCATTAATCCCAAACAAAGGAGAGAGATCGAACCGCGTGCGATCGGTAGTATTAAAGGTCAATTAAAACCGAATTTGTTCAATAACCTCGCGCATCCGGCGTCCTTGAAATAAATCTGCATGCAAGATTCGCACGCTCGCGATATCCATCGCAAATAAAAAGACGACGAAAGAACGTCATTCCGGACTCAAAAAAATAATAACAAAAATATTATACGTGCGAAACACTCATCAAAATGCATGGAAACAATTTTAGGAAAAAAAATTGAATGAATCGAAAAACAAAACTGGATATGACAAGTGCAACGGAAAAAAATGGACTTTGCTAAATTTTGCATTTGAGAGAACAATGCTATGAAAATTTTACTATATATATTAAAATACCACTTAGTACTTTTACTACAATTTACGACTCTAATTGTTGATAAAACTCAATTAAACTTGTTAATATACGTCTATGTTTTTTAACTTCATCTAGTCTACGATAAGTTATAGTGATCGTCCAAAAATCGAAAATGAAAATGTTTGCATATTTTTACGTTTCAGAGTTTTTTGAACATTTTGGCATACCTTAGAATAAATTGATGAGTGTGTGTATGTATGGATACTATTGTATAAATATGTATATGTATGGATACTATTGGATGGATAATTTTTCGTAAACGATTTCGAGGGTACCGATCAACCGATTTGAATCATTCATAAAGCAATCGGAATCTATTGATAGTTTTTGGCAAAAGTGAGTGAGTGAAAAGATGATTAGTTTTTGGCAAAAGTTTAGTCTAGCCGTTTTGAATATACGAAGGAAAGAGGACAAGAAATAGAAATTAATTTTTTGAGAGAACAGGGAATCCGATTAGAATGATTTACATATATTTTATTTGTGAAGAAGTTTTTGTCATCTTGTTTCAAGCAACTTTTTAAAATAACACTAGTGGCTCAGGTGCTTTAATTTTCTTATTATAATGATGAATAATGCAGCAACATTAACAAATCAAAATCAAAATTGTTATTATAAATTTAATATGTATAAATTCACACAATTCTCTTTTTATACCGAATTTATCGCAAAAGGTGTAAACTAGAACAACTTTCTGTGCATTTTCGTTTTCTTACAAGCAGGTGCTCTAGAAAATTGACAGTAATAGCTATGTTTAATTTTTTTTCGAGTTTTCGAGGAACAAGAAAGATAATTTTGGACATTTTTGTTAGACAGAATATAATCCCTTGCTGCGTATCGAATTAGTTAACGATTTATGTCTAGTAGTGTTATTAACGACTTACTGGGGATAAAGTAATACTAGCAAAAATTTGCAACATTTAATTAAAAAAATACTAATACTATTTTGTGGAAATAAATAGCACTATGGTAGTAATTTAAAGCACAATTTGAAGTATATCATTATTTTTATTAATAACTTAAAGTTGAATTTTTCTAAGATTGAAGTTTTAGATTAAAGTTAACAAGATAGATCAAATTTCATTGATTAAGATAAAACTTGAAAGTTTTATATTCTAAAAAATGTTATTTGTGAATAATCTTGTTTTGAAATGTCTACCTATCTAAAATATTAATTGATACTTGAATAAAAAAATGTATTAAAAATTAATCAAATTGGTAAAAATTATTAATTAGAATTAGGTATATTAAAATTTTGAAAGCAAAATAATGAATTATAAATTATGGTCTAATAAGAAAAAATGGTCCAATAAAATTAGAATAATGAGCAAGGATGAACAAATAAAGTTTTAATGCAAAACATAAATATGAAATCTATAAAAATTATTGATCACTGGGTTTATTCCTTGTCTGATAAGATTTTCAAATATTTCTATGATGATTGATCATTCTCAGATTGTGGATTTCAACTCAAAAGTTTTTCGAGTATGATCACAATACCACAAATCCTGTTCACTTGTTAGCAATTCCTAGAATAATGTGTTTGTGTTCTAATGCAGCTGTGCCTTTTCGGTTATTGAGTTTTGGCATTAGTTCGACGGATCAAGCTTTAAGCACGTTTCTTCTAAATATTTTTTGAACATAACATAGTTTCTGATTTTGGTTTTTATTTTTAGTCAGAAATATATATTTTGGAACATATTATGAAATGAAATTTTATTGTATATAATTATATAAATGAGGAGAGTCCAATTATTGGGCGCAACATCAAGAAAAAATCAATATATTTTTTAAGTTTGTTTTAAAATGTATACATTTCAGCTATAGTAGTAATCTTTATTCAGTGAAGAAATGTGTTTTTAAAGGTCATAAATGAGCAAAATGACATCTCATCCTTTACAAATTTTGGGATAACGTTTCGAAGTTCATTCAGAAATAAAATGTGTATGGAAAATGTTTGTACAATTAGTAACGCATATGTAGACTTTTGTTAGACCAGAAAATACTTTTGTAAAACACATTTACATTTGTCCAAAAATTCGTACTTTTTTAAAATTATAATATATATCGAATTATTTATACAAATATTTATATACTTAGTACTTTATGCAAATGATCAATATATGCTTCTATAGGATAGGGCGGGATATAAAGATCTAATTTGATTTTGAGCAATTTTGTGAAAACCAAACCATTTACATCGCAACTAATTTCACATATCCAACAAATAACTATCTGACTATGTTCAGTAAAACTTCCAGTTAATTCAATATTCTACAAATGTGTTTCTTTGCTGTTTTACGAAATAGTAGTTACATTATTCGACCAAGGCAAAATATAAATTTCATGGGTACATTTTTCTACACAGATAATACTGTATATAACCTTGATCTGGCATTTCATCAGAAATAATCATCGGCATAGTTGGAATAACTATTTATTTAATTTATCTCTCATAAAATTGCTTTTTAACTTGATTTAATTTTTTATTTTCTATTTTTTATGCAACTTTGCCAAAGTGAAAGTTTAGTTGGTTCTTTTCACCCCACCCACGTGTAAGCTTTTGTAGAGTTTATATAAAAAACTGTTCAATCTTACTTAAAATCAATCTTATTAAACAATTAAATAACGTTTATCTACTTAAACTTATATTAAGGTTTCATGAACTAAACAACAGTGCTCACAATCAAAAAACTAACAACGTAAGAAAATACTTTTGTTATGGATTTTCAAATATTGCCATTTATTTCCTGATTTCCTGACGTCGTAAAAATCAAGGTGATGGATGGTTATACATATTTTGCCCACTACTTTCAAATATTGTTGTAAAAAAAATCTTAACCATACTTGTTTTCGAGATATCGGTTGTGGACCTTATTACACAAATAATATTATTTTCAAATTTTATTTAATTAAATAAATTTGGAAAATGTCATTGTTAAAATAAAGGAATTTATTATAACTTTAATTTTTTGTAGTTCAAGATGAGTTTTGCAAATATAAAAAAGTGATTAAGTCATCTGGCATTCAATAAAAATAGCTCTAGGTATACAATATTTTTCTAAAAAAATAGGATCGAGTAAATCTATTATTCACCAAGGTAATGATTTTCATCTATTTATGTTTCCTCATACGTAAATTGCAAAACATTCATGACCTGGCGGTAAGTTTTGAAAGTTTAGACGTTTATGCCGCCACAACGGATTGCGAATATATGCAAAACATTGCGGTATTTGGTTATAAATAGTAGCGTGGCCGAAGCCAGTTGGATAGGTATACGAGCTCGTATAAAATGATTGACGATATAATATCCATATCAATAGACGTTTGAGTTTAAACTTTGCACATTACACACTTCACACAACCGGGTAAATTCTAGCTTTGAGGTACGAACACGAGTTCGACCCCGAAGCCGACAGTTGACCCGGCTTTCTTTCCGGCTTGCTTAATATAATTCTTATAAATAGTAGACAATGTTACAGTATTTATAACAATCTATTTGAAAACATTTAATATTCCTCGATCATTTCATTACGGTACGGTAAGTTCCAGCAATTTGCCATAAGGCACGATGCCATACACCACTAGTTTTTTTGTAATTATTGATCATATTCGAAATATTGGATTACTAATTATTACCTTTCATATTGAAAGTATAATAAAGAAAAACATTTTCAACTTTTGTCATTTATGAATATTATTCCATATTCACAAAAATATTTTCGATATATTTTTGGGTAGATCTTTTGTTTTCCAAAAACTTTTTCTAATATTCATTTAAAAGGGTGAAGTTTTAGAAAAATAAATTGCAATATGTGCCTCTTAAAAATTAACAAGAAAGAATACTAAATATTTAAAACATGCATTAATTCTTAAATTATGACAATTGTTTCAAAGTTCAGGCGGCTTCTAAATTATGACTAATTTTACAAAGTGATAATTCAGATTAAAATTCGCGGGTTACTTGATTTCTAAAATTTCCAAGATTCGATTTTATAAATTACTCACTTTTAAATATCGTATCACTAAAATGTAGTGAGCCATGAATTATGTACTTGTTTAGATAATTTTTAATATAACAATATAAGTATATTACTTTTGTCTTACCTATGGTATTTTACATGCACGAATATGTAATTCTATGTGCTTCTTTGTGATGTTTTTGTTAACTTTTATCCACATTATTTATTGGTAAATTCTTTTAATATTAAATTAATTAAATATCAACTATTTTAGATTTTTATCAAAGTTTCTACAAAACGTTTTACTCTTTCTTATATGTATTGTTAATTTTAATCAAAAATTCTATTTAAGTATCAACTATTTTAGATTTTTATCAAAGTTTTTACAAAACCTTTTACTCTTACTTATATTGATGATTTTAATTAAAAATTTTATTTTAACAGTTGAGCACTTTCAATTATTTGGCGAAAAATATATATTTTACTTTATTTTCAGTAAAGTGCAGGTTTAATTGAAAAATGAATTTAAGTACCGATTTTATAAATTAAAATATATCTTTTTCAAATGAAAAAAGTACTGGTTTGATTTATTACACTTTTTATTATCTTCGTCTATTTTGTAAAAAATATGAATTTTTATAAATTTGTTATCAACTGTTTTGTTAACTGTTAGCCTTACTATATTACTATTTATTAATAATTTATATTTATTTTTCTAGTGCAAGTTAAGTAATCAATTATCAACGATTTTTTATTTTTATATATATTCACATCAAACAGATTAATCTTTCCTTATTGCTTTATTGCTTTCTTAAGAAAAATTTCTAAGCTTGTCAATTTATCACTTGCTTTTTATCGGGTAATGAATATAAGTTTAATGCATGATTTTCCTTTTACTCTTTATCACTTACTCTATTGGTTACAAAAATTGCATATATCTTTATATGTTGATTTTATTGATAAATTTTATTCTCAATTATTCAAGTACTTAAATGTTATTTGCATCAACTAGTTTCACAAATTTTAATTCATACTTTAGGTTAGTTTTATATGAAAAGCACTCGGTGTTTAGTTAATATTTTATTACGGCGTGAGCTTTCGCGTAGCACTGCAGCGCGAGCTTAATTCCGCGATATTTGAGCTTTTCTTTACAGTCCACGTTTCCACGTGTCTATCAAACTATCAGCGAATGAATGTCGGTCGTGTAAATTTCTAGGAATATGAAATGAGTTTTTGTGATGTGTTGGTGCGCACATCGTCGTTATAATATTTTCGTGTTTATGAACTTTGATATGGCGAAGCGAGGAAAACTTATCACACTGTCATTTTCACAACGCGGTACTCCGTTTCTTGGCAGTGGAGCTCGGAAAATTTTTAAATGATTTTTGATGATAATTGAAAAATTAAATGCATTTAAAAATAATCTTATATAAATCAGCAGTATATTATCCAAATTAGGTGTAAGTGGTATTTTGCTTTAACCCTAGTTGCATCCCGATATGTATAAATAATCGACTTAATCAATAAAAATTGAGCTTTAGAAACTTTTAATATTTTGAAGTTAAAATTTTGAAATTTTGCCACTATTAATTACTAATTTTGATTGGTCTATTATTCTAAGGTTTAACCGATTCGAATTACTCAAAAAAACATCAATAAAACTGAGATTTACTAATTTTAATATTTTGAAATCAGAAATTTAAAATTTTGACACGGCCTATTATTCCAAGCTTTAATATTAACCAATTTGAATTAATCAAAAAATATCGATTTCTATTCATAGGAAGATATGTTTATTAGGTTTTGACAAAGATAGGCCTAGCTGTTTTGGAGATACGGGGCAAGAAGTTTCATTTGTATTGACGGGGAGAAGTGCTGATTAGTTTTTGACAAAGGCCTGCCAGCCACAAAAAGTATAAAAAATAGCCATTTTGAGAGAAAGGAGCATCCGATTGCAATGATTAAAAAAATATTCAATTCATAATGAAAATTAGATGTGCTGATTATATATGGCCAAAGATATGA
Organism: Ctenocephalides felis; assembly: GCF_003426905.1. Classification (NCBI taxonomy): domain Eukaryota; kingdom Metazoa; phylum Arthropoda; class Insecta; order Siphonaptera; family Pulicidae; genus Ctenocephalides; species Ctenocephalides felis. The sequence goes on from NW_020537324.1 coordinate 66,390,795, forward strand.
TGATTCAAAAAGCATGATTAGTTTTTGGAAAAAGCAGGTCCACCAGTTTCAAAGTTTTCAAAAAATAGCAAAATTTTCAAAAAGTTTCAAAATTTAAAAAAAAAATATAAATATAAAAACTGCTATTTTTTTTAATTTGAACTTTAATTTTTTTTAGAAATATCGATAACGATTTGTCTTTTAGTGGTCTAAAATATATAAAGTATTTTAAGCTGGAATTTCAAAAAAATTTAGGTTAATTTATATTGTTAAATTTTTTTTAACTTTGCAATCCAGTTAATATAATATTTAAAAATGTGAGATAAGGTTTGCCCTTCATTCTGAATCGGTTTGAATAGGTTTTGTTTACGTTTATATATCTTTACTTTTTTTTGTAAACATATATAAACTTTGTCGTCCAATTTATACGCTCTTATATTTTGTACATAAAAACATTTAAAATTAATCAGTCAACCATTTTTTATTAATAATTGATTATTTTTATTTCTCAAATGTTTAATTATGATGCTGGAAGTTCTAGCAATTTCCCTTAAGGCACAATACCATTCTCCACTAGTTAGTTTATTTTCTATAATTAATATCACATTTATTATATTTTCAAGTTATCAAAAAGAAAATATCTTTATCGTGCAAATAATATGAATTTTTGCAAACTTACATGAAAATGATTTAATCGTCGTAAGTACATATCTTTTACCGCAAAAATTTATTATAATAAATGGCAGGTATTTCAATTATCTAACATGAAATTATCACCATTGCTTTCATGCAGAAGTCGTTACTTTATGGTGAATTATGTGTGCGTGACATAAGTTTATGATTCTTTGGACTCTTTCACACGATTGAATGAATCTTAAAATAGACATACTTCTACTGCGAAAAGAACCAAATTTCATTCTGACACTTTTTGGAATTGAAGCGCTTTATGTGAGATCAGATAATGGATAGTGGAATCGTGATATTGTATTATATATTTTCTGGTTAAACTTATTTTTTCTTCAACAATGTCATAATATATATTTTTGGTTTTTTATTCTCATTTTTTTTGAATTATAACTGTAAACTATTGATATTTTTATGAGCTGTTTTGCACGCTCTTCTTAAATTCTTTTAAATGGCTACCCAATGGCTAACCTGTCTATTATATATTTAATAGAATGTTATTATTAGAACTGATATAATGGGTACCGATTACATGACAATCTTTTAAGTGATGATTAAGATGCCCACTTGCAAACATATTCATGATCTATATTTTCAAGTAAAAATTGTTATAACTAATACTTGATATCAGATTGTCTTTAACGAGGATTTTTTTATAATAGAGTTCAAAAAATATTTTTGAACATTAACCATTGGTATTTTTAACAGATGCCATCAGTTAATTAAATTTTCAATCTGTAATAAAAGACTTACAAGGAAATCCTCAGGTTTACTCTTCAGGGATTTTGATGAAACTTCGTATGGCGATAAAGTTGATAGTCAAACCGAACCCCATAAAATATTTTAGGCCTGTGAGAAGTGGTTGAGTAAAATAAATTGAGTATATTTTTTAACTGGTGCTGACAGATTTATTTTGAATGAATTTACTTACATAAAAATTATGAAAAAATTATTTATATATCAGTTGTGATAATATGGTTTTCATATCATATTCTTCATACGTTATGTAATTTTGTAATATAAGTATTTTTTCGATCAGCAATCACAATGTTATAAGTCCCATTTATGGACTGTTGGAATGATGTTTCTTAACAAAGAGATTCTTGACTTGAGAGATAAAAGTATAAAAGTTGACAAGTAGGCAGGTAGACAGGTAGACAGGTAGACAGGTCAACTGGTAAGTAAGTAGAGAGGTAAATAGATAGACAGGTAAACAGGTGGCATTGCAGACAGGTATCAAAGTAGGCAAGGTAGACAGGCAGTTAATAAGATAATAATTAATTAATAAAAGTTAATTAATAAGAAGGCAACCCTATGGTTTGCTCTATTTGATTTGTTAATAGAATTAGTTTTTGTTAATATGGATGACTTTTAATTTGATACAACTATGCTGCAAAATGTTTACTTCGAAACATATATTTAATCTATATTTCTCTATTTTTTCAAGCAAAAGCTGATATCACTGCTGCGATATTAGTAGAATATCATAAAAACACAGAATATCATAACTCTTAAACTACAAAACTACGCCAAATAAAATAAAAGCTAGACAAATATTGAATATATTTATGAAATTAAATGTATTATATTCATAACAATATTTTTGCATGCAATATTCGTTTTGTAAGGACCAAGCATATATTTAAAAATCATTGTACATGCAAATTAATATTTATGATTGATTTATTTAGCCACGTTTCTGCCATAATTTTCAACAAATTTATAAAGGAAATAACATGAATTACTCGGCATACATTGATTGTCACTTAAAAAAATATTTTAAAATTCTCAATTCAGATTAACTAGTAATATTATTTTATCATAACTATTCTAGTCTAAACTCTATAGTTAAAAGAATGGCCTATAATTTAGCTAATTAACAAAAATACACAAATTTTAATTAAAAAAATAATTAGGCAAATTCATTATTTAGATAATTATGAAATATAATATTTCGAATACTCTATTTTAGAGAATTTGATTTTATCTTCTCTATTATTGCAAAATTTGATTTCTTTATAATACTCTAATTTTTACACCTATACTAAAAGGGCAGCACGTAGAAATTGCTATTGGAATGTAGCAAAATACGAAGTCTTATGTATTCCAAATATAAATTTATTTTTAAAAATTAATATCGATATTAAATTTTCCTCTATTCACCTAAAGCATTTTTTAAAATACCATTACGCCCTCCCTTTTAGGAGCCAATAATTACGTATTTCATGTAAATTTTTCTACTTAATTAATATTCATCAATGTTCACCCGTTCTTCATTACGCTCCATAATTAATAGAATAAATTGAAATTCATTGTGAATAATTGGCTGCCTTGGAGTAAAGTAAAGAGCACTCGGTTGTCACTTTCAATGGAGGACGATTTTATCCTTTTTTAATACATTGTTTATGAGCAAGGCGATGATGAGGAGGAGGTTTGCCCTTTCTTCGGTTAGTACTTCATTATTATTTCATTAGGAGTGTAATGAATCTGTATCACTAGGGAGTGATGTTATTGTGTCAAGTGACTTTACGCTTACAAAACATTCGGGTAATTAGCTCAGTTGATATTCACAAAGGACAATTACGATGCACTGCGTCACGGCAATGAATCTGTTTGTTGATGTTTACTTTTTTAACGAACGAAGTGAATTGAATGAATTTTCTTAATTATTTTTTTAATTGAAATTTGTGTATTTTTTGTTAATTAACTAAATACATACTGATTAAATGGAAAAAAACTTACAGGACGTTGTTTTGACTATACATAGTGGATTAGGGTCCAGCTTAGAGACCAGAATAGTTATGGTAAAATAATGTTACTAGTCGATCTGAATTGAGCATTTTAAAATATTTTTTCAGGGTGACAATCAATTTATGCCGAGTAAATAGTTTTATTTTCTTTATAAATTTATTGAAAATTAAGGTAAAAACGTGGCTTAGCAGATTTACAATACGAAACCTAGTGAAAATTGCTTTTCAAGTCCGGCGGCATGCTGCAGAAATACTTAAAGTCAAAATTACTAATTAAAAAGTTGCTGAGTTGCTTTCTAATGATGTTAACAAAACAATTACTAAATGTCTTTATATAATAATAGACAGATTGTAATTCTAATAGAGAAAAACAACAAAAATTATATACAGGTATATTCTCAGCCAAGCTTGCTCTCTTTATCACACTACTTGCTTAAGATAAGATAAGATAATTTTCTCGCAAAGTATGAAAGTATATCAAAAAACAAATCAAATAGGCGTCAGAATAATCTAAACGTACACAAAATTGCAAAACGATAAAAACTAACAAGGGGAACCTTAGGTTTACTCGTCTGGGATTTTTATGAAACGTTGCACGATGATAGAGTTGATGGGCAAGATGAATCCCTTAAAATATTATAGGCCTATGAGAAGCGATTTAGTTTTAAACATGAATTAAAGTTGAGAAAAATTGGTTTGTAAGTGGCGCATATAAAAGTGAATTGTTCTTAACTTTGTTGTTCTAATAGTTGTTCAAAGTTTAATTACACTTGGGATGTTTTATTAGCTTTTAATAGCTTTTTATCGTATTTATTTTTTATTAAGATGCCATCCATAATGGTTGTGTTGTATCTTACATTATCTATTAACTTGAACTTTAATTATACCAAGTCTAGTTTCAAGAAATGTATGAAAATAATCTGAAATAAATATATTTATTAAACTATTTCAATTAAAATGATTTAATATGCAATAATAACATCAAATAAATTATATGAATAATATCGGTTTAACTTACCATTCAAAACTGTAAAATTATTGAGCTTAGAGTTACAACACCCCAAAAAGCTTTCGCGTGCTTTCAATGCGTACTTTCAGGCGAATTTTATGTAATATTTTATTTGATTCAAATTAAACTTATAAATCAAACCAAATCATAATAATATTATTAAATCATAATAATAATAAATAATAAAAAACTCAAAAATAATTTATAAACTTTAATATTACACATGCATTTTGAACTTAATTATAAACTTTAATTAATTACATATTTTTGTTATGTTTCTACACTGTTGTTTATTTATAAATAGTATTAATACTAATTTTATATATTATATAACCATTTTTTATATGATAATTTTTGCAATGTTAAGGTTAAAAAATTTTCTGACTCAGATATGAAAATAATATATAAATAAATAATAAAAAAATATTTCTTCAAATATAAAATAATACAATCAAAATGATTTTGCAAGTAAATGATGAATTAAATTAAATCACATAAAAAATAAATATAAGAATTCTTTCCTAAGGCATCTCTTCATTAAATTCAAGATTAAAATTTATATATAAATGTTATAAAATGTAGCCAAAATAGTTTTATCAATTTTGTATAAAATAATTTCAGTTTTATTCAAATAAGTTATCAATTTGTTACGACATACAGTTTTTAGGGGGAGCGGGAGGATTTGAAAAAAAATCATGAAATATCACAGGGGAAAAAGAGGAGCATAGTAAGATATCACGCGTATTTATTTTGTACCTGAATTTTTCAAAAAAATCCAAACATTTTCATAAAAAAAATATTACAAAAAATTACCAGGTCACTCAAACGAATATTTAAAAGAATTAAGTGAAGAATCTCCTATTCGAGGATTAAAAAAAAATGGCCATACGATCTTAAATGAAAAGTGAAAAAATAAAAAAAAGATATCTCATAGGATATAATCTCTTTATATGCATAAACACCCAGCATGTTGTCTTAAAGAAAAATATTATTTGGATCGGAAATAAATCTATGCAAAAAAATCATAAAAAATAAAAATTTTACAATTTTTTTCTCGTGGCGTAATGTTTGTAGGGTTGTATTATTGTTTTTATTTTATTTTTGTTTTTAACTTTTGTCATTTTATATTCAATTTGTTGTATTTTTTGTATTTTCTCTTTTTTGCACATATCAATTTTGTAAATAAGACATTAAAGGTTGATTAACAAAAATAAATTATAACAAAAAAAAAATGTTTGTAGGGGAAGGGGGAAAGTTATGAAGAGGACAATGTTCCAAATCGTAGACATAATAAATTCCGCGATATATTATGTTTTATATTTGGTTTATTTTATGTATGATTAGTATTGACAACACTATGTGTAATCATATTGATCATTTATAAGATGTAGTTAGTATTTGCGTATTTACAATTAAAAAGAAAAGGTTTCAAGAATTATAATTTTGGCAATTAGACTCGGGAGAAACAATAGAGAGATCCGAACTGACACTTGCACTATTTTGTTTCCTCCGTGTTGTCACTATGATGAACCTATCTGTCCAGTAGAAATGCGATGCGTGTTGACAGGTCGCTACAGTTATTTTGAATATCACCAAGGTAGAGTCCAAAAATCCTTAAAAAATCGATCACGTGACATAACAACAAATCTTGTCTTAACAACAAATTTATAAAATGAATCATCAAATTTTAGACATTAGTGGCAATCCGGGTATCAACATGGTTAGAGCCGTAAGACTGATTTTGCAAGACAGGATTGCATAAAGGCAATAACCTGATATTCCTATCCCACTGAAAACTTGGTGAACAAAGTTGACTTGCATATTACTACGTATCTTTTTATGAAATATTACCCTACCGCCTCCATATCATGCAGGTGCAGGTTACAATCAGCAATTAGCCCCTAGCCGATCCGCCTTCTCTATCCTCCTCCCCCAGCGGCCAGATGAGCTGCGCTAATCCGCGGTAATGGATGTAATATGTGCGTGCAGCACGCGATGCTTCCACGATTACAAGTTGTGACTATTAGTAACAACAAAACTTACTCACTTATCTGATACTTTCGGCCCTAGTGTCATGTGCATTGAGCAAACTAAATAAGATTGTCTGCCGGGCGAAAAGTTTTCTACATGTTGATTACATTTCCACCTAATGATATAGTGATAGGAGCGAAATTTTCGCAATTTACGCAAAGTGCTGGATAATATCTTGTTTTGATGCAAAAACAATTGTCGTGGGGAATTGATATGTTTGTAGGTAATTGACTTTATCAAAGTTTGTGGGAAAGTATTTGAAATTAAATTATATCAATATGGATTTGTTATATATAGTATTACGATTTTATGTATTTCACTTTCCTCTGCGGACAAACGATTTCCCATGATGTTCTATTATATTATATTGTTCTATTGATTATTGATAAAATAGCGAGTGGGCGATGGTACAATAATTTGTAGGCGTATCAATTTGAACATCGCAACTGTCGAACAAAAGTGACGCCTCGCGTCAGACACCGCGATCGTGCAGTATTTGGGAAATTGCGACCTCGACCCCGATCAAATTTTCTGTAATTGTGCCATTCACGGAAATTTATGATCGGTTACAAGAAATCAATATTGTTAATTGATATAGACAACTCATTATTTTTACTCCAACTCCTACTCTTTCCAATTTTCTTCTCAATAAAAACAATAAGACCTATGAAAGTGTAGTAGTATGAAATGATTTAGTATTTATCTTAGGATTGTAATTAAAAATATTTTTTATATTATTACATTTTTTTACAACTTTAATAAATTTCATCAAAATCATTATATTATACAACTACAGACAATATCCAAGTTGACATTGTATCTGATTTAATGAATAATTTATATTTGAATCTAAATCCAAAACATAAGCCTGTTGAAGATTTATTGAGATCCAACAGAAGCCAACATACAGTGCCACATTTGACATATTATTAAATCTATCATTTTATATAACAAAATTTTATATTTTAATTTTGCAAAACTGAAAGCTTTTTTAAATAGGCAATATTTTTCATAACCTTTCTCGAAACAGTTCAAATTCAGGGATAAATGTACGTTGCATTAGATTTTTACCAAAATTGTAAAATATTTTAGTAATAATTGAAAAATACATATTGTCACCCATTGATTCACTCGTATTTTGAAGTATTATAAAAAAATAGAAAATTTTAAATTATAGTATTATAGTTATATTTTACGATAAAACTATATAAAATGTTAGCTCTACTATGATCATAATCACAATAATATATAAAATGCCGTTGAATTTTTTTATTTTTGTTTATAATATACATTTTGTATATCCAGTCACGCTTTTAATTTTAAAATGTTCATGTTATTGATTTAGTTTTCCAATCATACAAACATTTTTACATTCATACATTGGTCTGATCTATTGATGTCATTTCTCTTTATAATATTCTTTTATCTTATTTTTTTTTTAAATCTTCGGTCATACCGATCTCTTTGAATAGTTTCTTAGCACTAATGTTCAGCCTGGTTTCTCTTAGATTAATATTTTCATTTAGTCTTGTGTTGTAATCATGACGTCTGATGAACAATTAAAAAAAATGTATCAGATAAAAATTTATATACCGATAGAAGTTCCTAATATTGATTAGTTTTAATGTTTGAATGCTTTACATTCGTAAATTAAATTCTAAAATAATACGTAGGGTAGGGTGGTTCAGGAAGATATCACGTGTACTTAATTTTTACCTGAATTGAAAACAAATTCCAAAGTTTTTCAACATTTTCTAAAAAATTTACGATTTTTTCTAATTATTAAAACACGTGATGTTGAGTTGTGGGAAGGGGGGGAGGCTAATTTAAAAAAAACACTATTCGGACGTATTTTCGTTTTATTATATTGGCCATAATGGTGACAATCTTCATGGTATTGAGCTTTTACACGGAAAGGTTGCTACCCCTGGTAGAGGGGGGAGCGGAGTGTTTTGATGGAACTAATTGTTTACTTCTAAAAGTAAAGTCCGCACAATAACAAAAAATTCTTTTGTAATAACATGTTTAATAAATAATAATTAATCTTCTTTCATTATAACTTAGTAACAAATCAGTGATTGTAATGAGAACTGCAACAAATACATACAAATACAAAACAAATCAGTGTTTAATACAGTCCTCAGCTACAAGGGTTAAATTATAACCCAACAACCTAAACTATCGAAGAAGAGTTTTAATAAATTCTATAAATACGTGGCGAAATACAGACACTTTTCACCAGTCTAGAAATTTTTAAAAATTGATTACGTGATTAAATAATAAAATAATCTTCTCTCATTATAACTTAGTAACAAATCAGTGATTGTAATAAGAACTGCAACAAATACAAAGCAAATCAGTGTTTAATACAGTCCTCAGCTACAAGGGTTTAATTATAACCCAACAATCTGAACTATCGAAGAAGAGTTTTAATAAATTCTATAAATATGTGGCAAAATACAAACACTTTTCACCAGTCTAGAAATTTTTAAAAAATTGATCACGTGATTATTGGGCTACTTCTAGTACTAGTAGTACTAGTTAATTTGTTTAAAAATAAACCTTTATTGTTTCATAGATTTTAATTTAAAATTTTAATATAATATAAATACCATTGACAAAGATTTCTAGAGAAAATTGAAATATTATGCTTCTCATATAATAATAATTGAATTGTGCTGTATCCAAAATACGTACCCATGCAGATTACTAAAACACAACACAATATTACCATTTCCTGAGTTACACACGGTATTGAGGACAAACATTGGCTAATGAATATTTTATGCATAAATACAAGTCCATCCGTGTTGTATATACCGCCTAGGTTCGTTAGTAGGATCTGGCAAGCAAATCTCTTGCCTAGAATAGCGTTCGTTCGTTCGTTTCTCTACCTCGACTCTATCGCCTCCGTGCGGTTAGAGTCGTATGCAAAGCGTGTTCTATGTGTTCGACCACCAGGCAATCCGCACGTGAGATCTCCATCTAATATCTCATCCTCCATTTACTTCCTATCAATCCACCCTGAAATAAACCCTCACACTGCCGAAAATGCCACTTGCCACTTGCCACCCCCTTAGAGCCTCCGAACGGCTTCTATTGAACAGAACGACCACTATACTACTTGCTGCAGAGAAGAGGAACTGTCCGCCTGTGACATGTTTTATATCGTGACAAATGTATTTAGTTCGCACTGGTTTCAAACGATACTGTGGAGAATATTTTTAGAGAATTTCGAGATTTTGAAATATAGCGGGGGAGATTAAATATGGTCTAAAAAACTGCACAATCACGTTTGATCTGCAAATTAATATAATATCTAGTATTATCAACTAACGTAATATAAAGTTGCAACGAGTACAAAAACTTTACTAATTTGGCTCTGTCCCTGCAGACCGATCCCTAGCAGCAATTTTATGCATACTCCTTTTGCAATCATTGAAATGTGTTTTTTTGCGGAATTGCTAACTTTGTTTAAACATTGGCATTAATAATAAAATATTATGTATATACATACATTCATAAATACATAAAGATCCAATTTGACTTCTAGCAATTAAACTGTAGAAACCAAAACAATTGCATTACAACAAATAACATATATCAAACAAACAAATATCTAACCACGTTTGAAATATATAAAAAAAATTTGTAGGATAAGGTGTCTCAAGTCGTACCACTGCTTAAATTGTGACCTGCCTGTGTTTTATATTGTATTTAAATTTATATTATCTGGTACCTATAAATTAAATTATTTAGTTGAGTCCACTTTATGAAACAGAAATTTGAAAAGTAATCTTTTTTGTTAAGTTTCTATTAATTTTTTATTCTCTGTACATACCTGATTTATTATACAAACTTGAAACACTACCAATGGGTAGCATTTTAAAATTTTATTTATCATCTTAGTCACAACAATTACTTGAATGCCTCTTTAGGCAGTTGTAGTTTGATGAAAATAATAAAAAAAGTTTTTATTAATATTTTTGATAAATGTAAGTCATGTAAGTCATGTAATCATGACATTGTTTTCTTACCCAGCTAATTTATCACTGTGTTATTATCTTTTTTTACTATTTATCAAAAATTTGTCACCTGGTCCATTTTACCCTATAGACGTCCAGTGAAAAAAGCTCCATCTTTTTATTCTTATTTTTGGAGAAGTTTGACGAAATAGCTTCATTATTGCGATGAAGTTTAATTGTTAGGTTGAAATTAAAAATTATAGTCTAAATATATATATATATATATATATATATATATATATGTATTGCTAAACATAATAAACAAAATTATTTATGAACTCTTAGTACTATCATAAATCTTGCTTTTGTAGGTATTTTTATTAACATCCCATAGGGTAAGTTATTGTAATCGTCGAAAAATTGAAATTCAGAATAAATGGATGTGTGTGTGTGTATGTAAGTATGGATACAATTTTTCGTCCACGTTTTTGGGCGCACGGATCAACTGATTTGAATGGTTCAAAATACATTCGATTCCAATTGATAAAGAGATGTGCTGATTAGTTTTTGGCAAAGGCAGGTTTATCCGTTTCGGACATACGGAGCAAAAAATACAGAAAATAGAAATAGAGTTTTTCAGAGATCGGAGCATCGGATTTATCATTCTGGCAAAGTCACATCTAGCGGTTTCGGTGATACAGAGCTAAATTTTTATTATTGTACGGGTAGTTCCAGAAATTGCCTTAAGGCACGATGCCATACACACCATTAGTTTATTTATCATAATTAGACAATTTGTTTCTTGATTTTTTATTATTACAAATAAGGTAAATACAACTTCTCACTGTTTTATTGTCACATTTTTTACACAGATCACACTCTAATAAACCTACATATGAAATTTTGTGAGAAGAATTCGTCATTAGAGTTGGACTAAATAACTATTAATTTAATTGATCATTTGTGAAATTGTTTTTTTTTTACTTGGTTTATTTTTTTATTGTTTACATCTTACAACTGTAAAGTTGGTTTATGTGGTCCTTTTTACCTCAACAACGTGTAAGCTAAAAAGCTAAGTTAAATCCAACTTAAGAATAAAAATTTATCTTTTGAAGCAATTAAATAACTTTTTTTTCATATATATTTGCACCTATTACATAATATAAAATATCAGCAAATTTTCTAGTCCTTTGTAGAATGTCTAAATCGGATGTCGCCTAATTTTAGACGAAAACTGGTTACACATCATTTGCCCTCAACATTAAAATAGTATCATTAACCCTCCATCGGTCAGAGTAATTTTAGTAATCCTATCGACATGAAATTTCTAGATTTTTCCTAAAATTTCATTAGCTGTCGATCAATGAAAAAATCAGGACGAAAAAATGTGTGATCCAGCCAGACCACTCCGACCGTTCGAAGGTAAATAAATATCCGACCGACGGGGGTTCATAAATGTAATACTTATATGCTTTTAGAACAGTGGTGGTGGCTTTTTTACCCGCGAATATACAAATCAGGTTGAAAAAATATCGTCTGTATAGTCATATTAAGTTTATCACATAAGCTGTACAGTCAAAACTAACCAAGTCCTAAATCAGAATATTAATCTTTACCGAAAGTGTTTAACATCCCACGATTTTGGCCCGCGGTAATTCGCGAAACTGAGAGTAGTGTGTAACCAGCAGCAAGGTCCGACATTCAGATCCGCCGGGACAAGTCGCCAATGGAAAGGGGTACTCGTACATCGAGCTTAGAATTTAGTATGGCTTGGGGGGGATGCTTTCTATGGCAAAATGCGAGCTCTCGCCAAAGCTTTAGTCGAACGAACGGAACGCACGGAGCTTTCATACGTACGCAACATAGGCGTATTGGAGAAAGCGCCGGTATTAAAGGATATTCATACATCAAAGTAATTAAATTGACTTTATAGGTTAAAATTTTGAAAGTTTCCAATAATCAGAAAAATTAATTCAAACAACAATAAAAACAATTATAATAGCTCTGATGTTAATAGTCGCGGTAAACCATTTAGAAATCAGTCAATATTAATCGCCATAATGATTATCTTTATTGTCCACTACAAATTGGTTATTGAGGTTTATATATACTGTATAAGTCAGTATGCAACTCAAATATTAATTCCACAAAATATTTCCGAATATTCTAATCATAGCTTAATTTTTTTTGTAATAGATTTATTTAGCAATCAGAAAATTATAATTTTTATATAAGCTAAACTGCGAACTATGTGAGTGTTAAAATAAGATAGGATCCACTGATCTATCTTACATTATGTTACTTAAATATATATATATATATATATATATATATATAATATATAATGATTGTACTTATATACTATGTAGAGGCCACTTTCTCTTCAATCTCCAGTTTTGTTGAGAGCGCAGAATATCCTTTAGCGATTCATTTGGGTGCATCTCTAATCTGTTGAGGTATTTTAATGATAGTTCTTTGTATGTTTCGTGCACAGACAACATTTTTAGATCGCCGTAGACAGTTTGATTAGTGACATACCAGGGTGAGTTGAGAATGGCTCTTAAGATTTTCGTTTGCGTTCTCTGCATAATTTCCAGATTTGATTTGGAGGCGCATCCCCATAGCTCTAGACCATAGGTCCATATTGGCTTAATGATGGCTTTGTATAGCAGAAGATTATTTTCGACGGATAGTTTGGATTGTCTGCTCAGTAACTAGTTCATCTCCTTAATTTTTAGTAGAATTTGTTCCTTTTTCTCTTTTATATGTTCTTTCCACGTGAGTTTTGTATCTAGATGGAGTCCCAGATATTTTACTACGTGTACTTGTGGGAATCGCTTAAAATGTATTCAAAAATAAAAAAAAATGCACTACTCAAAAACTAAAATTTTCAATTCTCTATAATTTTACTAATCGTAAGGTTGAAAAATGTTGATGCAAAATTCGTCATGCCAAATGTTATCTTTAGGCGAAAAACATACACAAAGGTCATCAAGTGGATATTGTCTTTAACCGACGAAAATAAAAAGACTATTTTTTATTTTTTATTTTTTTCAATAGCAATCTGAATACAGAACAATTTTATTAGCTATTTGGCTTATGCCATTTACTCACATACATTCACACACATATAAATTAATGTGATAAATATTATATTGATAGTTAGAGAGTCACTTCAATAAATGATTCAACAATTCTGTTCATATACAGTTGTGGTAGTTCTAAGGGTCATCAATATCATTTTTGGGCAGCTTCTTCTTCAGACTTCTTGAAATTGGTGTCTCAAGAAGCTGAGTGACTACAAAGTTTGTATGATGTTCTAGTTTATGAAAATATTTGACACTGTTGATTTGTATACTTTTGTTAAAAATTTGGCGATGTGGTTATTTATCTAATGGTAGCGATGTCGCACAATTTAAGAATAGTATCATTAAAAAGTACCACATGTTTCTTGTTTTTGAGATAGTGATGGTGGATCTTTTCCATCGCGGATCTTTAAGTCTCTTTCTACCCTATTTATGAAAAAAATTAGATCATTGGGCCAATTGTCCAAAAAATATCGTAACGTAGCTATGTTATGTTACGCTTATTTCTTGGTACTAAAAATGGTCAAACAGCTATGTATTTGCTGTGAGATCAGGCGTTTTACACTTGAAACATAACTTCATGTATGTTAGTTACCCTCTAATAATATATTTCTGACTTCAATGCGTGTTCTAGGTTAGGTTTTCAATCTATAACATCTGACTGCACACCAAATACATAGCACTTTGACAATTGTTACTACCAAGAAAGGGTAAGGTTACCATAAGGGTGCTATGGAAACTTTGCGTTGCCATAACAACGCTATGTTACGGTCCAATTTACCTGAGAATTGGCCTCTAAGAAATCAATCTCGGATATAATAACTATATAATGTTATACCGATCTCTTATGCTGAGTAAATTCTCATGCATTAATAGTCACTAAAGGACATGTCTTTGCACAATATAACGTTTTACACAATATCAACTTCTAAAACTTAGCCTCCAAATGGAACAAATGTCAAAATATAACTTTAGTTCGACAGAACCATATGATAACAATAAGCAATAAACGCCAGAAGCATATGATAGCTATATTATCTGATAATTGGCCCTCTAAATGAAATTTTTTTAATAATAGTCTAATACTGTATATTGTATATTTATAACCATTGTATAATTTTTTCACTGGTCCTCTTACTATAGGCTTCTGTAAAGAGGAAGAGAGGCTAAATCCTGATAGCCCCAGGGGAGTAACAACGCACTACGACGCGGATCGCGGAGGCGCCAGGGGACGGCAAGTTTAGGTAAAGGGGTGAATAGCCCAGGTTGGACTGCCAGGGGCGACGAAGCTTGTGGATCGGGTTAGGCAAATGCTTTACGAAATGGACTATCGCCGTATATGGAGAGAGTGAGGAGGCTGAGAATTCTGCTCTGATGTGAGGTAGGACTGTCAATAATAGAATAGCTTATAGTGCGTGTGCAGAGCGCTAACGTTGGCTCTGTGTTGTGTGTTACTATCCAGGATGCGAGATGTGGGCTTGCAAATGAGCCAGAACTTTATCTAATATGACACGATCGCTTGCATTTGCGCCACATATACGTATATTATATCATGTACGCTAAGATAATTTAACTAGTAAATATTTTTTATAAATTTATAAGTTTTATAGAGTTTTTTAGATTTCCAAAAAACATACCAACAAATATTTTAAATAATTTTTGCGTACTTTTGGTAAAAAGTCATGAGGAGTTGGTGGCTATAGTGAATCATCGCACATAAAATTGAACGCTATTGAACCTGAAAAAAGTTGATATTTTTAACTTCCCGTAGGTTAGTTATAAGGCAGATCCATCCGTTTTGGAGATACGGAGCTAAATGTGCAAAACAATGCAGAGAGAAATAAGCATCCGATTTGAATAATTCAAAATACTCTCTGCTTGTATCGATAATAATTCAGATATTCAAAATTTTAATTTGATACGGGGAAGTTCCAGCCTCAAAGCATGATGCCATACACCACTAGCTTCTTTTAAAATTGGTTCTTTTAACTTATTGTACATTTTTATTTACTATTTTCTTATTTTCACTAAGTAAAGGTTCAGGTGATCTTCTAACCATCCACATGCAAATCTAGGTAAGGGAGTAATGTGGTACAATAATCGATTTAGTTTATTGATGGCTTCGATGATTGATTGATTTGTTTTATAAATATGTATAAAAGAGGATTTTTCAAAATTTGAAATATTTTCAGGAGATATATAGCTATTTAACCACGATAATCTTTTTCTGTTTTCTTCATTCGCGAAACTTTTAACACGTTTTTCTTGAATCACTCTTTTTTGACACGATGCCCACGATTTTTCAATATTTATTGGACCGATTTATTTGAAATTTTCACAGAGCCTTCTTTATAGAGTCTTCTTCAGTATGAACTCATCCTCAAATTCCGATTGTTACCATTTTGAATAAAATTTGGGAATATAAAAAAAGTTATAAATACATTATTTGTCAGGCGGTTGCTATTTTGTAAAAAAAACAATACCTACATTATTCTAGATCAGTAATATACTAAGTAATCATATTTTTCTTCAGATTATTTGAAGGAAATCATGCCTTCAAGAATCAAACCTTAATGACTATTCTCAATTTTTACTTTTTTGTACATTCTCAAAACATAGTGAAATTATTGTTTTCCATTTTATACAGTCTTCTAAAAATCATATATGCCTCTAGACCTGAATACCTCGTTAAAAATAAAATTGTTCTTATAGAACAGTCAAATAACGTATACTAAATAATTATTTTTGAGTATCGTAAACTAAACAACAGTGCGCAAAACAATTTGACACATCTCTTTTGCATCTTTTTTAAAATAGTATCGTAAAAAATATTACTATTTATAAACTTATTTTTGAAATAATGGTGGTGGTCCTTTTTACCCGTGAATCTTCAAGCCTCGCTCTACCCTACCCTTTGGAGAGTTCGAAAATAAATAAGATCAATTGATATGTTACCACCGTACGGTGACAAATTATCAAAATTATTATGATATTAGTTATTTATTTTAATATAAATTATAAATTAGAGTTTATGGTGAGTTGAGAATATAGATACCCTACCTTTTGGACACTCCCGAAATAAATATAATCAATTGATGTGTTACAAGTTTATTTTAAACTCTTATAATTTATATTACAATAAATAACTAATAAATCATAATAATGTTGATAATGCTAATTATGTTAGCAATAAATTTTTATAATTAAATCGTTAGAAGCTCAGAATATAGATATCATGACATCACAATAATCATCGAAAGTCAAATATTACATGTCTCATTCTAATGTTACCTGACATCCAATAGATTCAAACAGGCAAAAGCGTAGCTTGTTCTCGGTCGAAAACTGAAGCAAATCTGGTGAGTAAGATATGCGAATAATATAATAGTTTCACCTCACACCTCGGCACGTGGTCCTTCTCCTTGGTTCTCCTTGGTTTTGGTATGATGTAACGACCTAAAACCCCCGTTCATTACGGGCCTTCATTTTATGTAACAGCCTTAACGTACAGGCCATACGCGTTTTGTGTACTATATGAGAAGGGAAACCCTACATTCGAATTCGTTGCCAACGCAATTTAGCTAATTCGGCTCTGATTGTTATATTAATTTCATATTCGACTTATATTGAATAATAGAGATTAAGAAATGCATGAGCACGAGTTTAATTTAAACTTTTTTTGTTCAGGAGAACTAGGTGTAAGTTGCATTTTGCCTTAATGCAAGTTGCATGAACTTTCCGACATGTGCAAATAATGGACTCAATAAATAAGAAATCAATAGAGTTGTTGTTAGAGCATTATTTTATGAGATACTATTGCTGATGGAGTATTTCTTGAAAGATTGATCGATTACTCTTAACTTTAAATAGTTTCTATAATGAAAACACTTGCCGTCGGTTTCTAATATTTTAATATGTTCATTAATTCCAGAAACTCTATCGCCATACAAGATTTCATAAAATCGTCAAAAAAATATTTCACAATCAATAATTTGAATATAAAAAAATGACTCCAACCATATTTGGTTTTGTTCACAAAAAGTATTTGATCGTTTGACTATTATGCAGAAGCCTTCTAGAATTTGATTGTTTTATCCATATACATGATTTTTGCACACTTCTGATAATTTTAAAGAGACAGCTCGGCCGATAGTCTCGTAAAACTAACCAAAGTTATTCATTGAATGGCTTTTAAATTTTTGAAATCGGTTCAGCCGTTTTAGATAAAACGTCGACGAAAAGTCAATAAATAATGAAGCAAATCTATTGTAAAAATAAAACATTATTAACCCAATTATTATCGACTTCATATTTAACTAGTGGTGTATGGCATCGTGCCTTAGAGCAAATTGCTGGAACTTTCCGTACCAAAAATTATTTTTTTCAAAAAAGATTTTTTTTAAACAATTTTGAGAAAAAAATAGATTTTTGAGAAATTTTAAATTTTTGATAAAAATGAATTTTTGGACAAAAACTTTTGGCAAGACCTGCCAAAAACTAATCAGCACTCCTATCGTATTGATGATCTCCTTATCAATACGATTCGAATGTTTTTTAAATTATTCAAATTGATTGATTCGTGCGCCCGAAATCGTGGACTAAAAATTGTATCCAAACATACACACACATACATCCATTTTTTTCTAAGCTATGCCAAAATGTTCAGAAACCTTCAAAACGTGAAGAAATGCAAAAATTTTCATTTTCGATTTTTTTGCGATTAGTATAACTTACCCTAAGGGAAGTTAAATACGTACCATTTTCTAAAGCTTTATTATACATTTGTAATCAAATTGATGAATTAATGTATATGACATCAATTATTAAAATATAAGATGGAAGTTTAAATGTCGTCTACTTTATCTCGAAAAAAATTATCATTATTACAATTAGGTAACAAATTTCACTATCATACATAATTTTTTTTTTGCAAATCGCATAACTTAATTTTAAAATTTAACATATCTTTCAAAGTATGATATTTCTTTACAATGTATTATTGTTATCATTTCTTAGTAATCAAAGTTCACAGATGAGTTTAATATAAATACTAGAGATAACAATTCCAAACTGAAGTACCTTAAATGAAATTGCACTTGAAATTACAAATATATAATCTTAATACGAGTATATAAAATTAATTTGAATTCAGGTATTCTTTTAGTTCTACACTGCTTGAGCTAACTAAGATCAATATCCATTTTTTATATCTGGTAAAAAACAATTGAATACTTCTTTAAAAAATATAATTTTTATTTCATACTAAATTGTATATTAAAGATATCAGTTTGAATCCATCAAAAATAACACTTTAGTTTGATTAAACATTTGTCTGCAGAATTTAGCGGTTTAGCTTATTAATTTTTTCTAACAGACCTAGTTAAAAATGAAAAATAATTTGCAAAATTTGGGGTCAACTTCATTTTCACTATAGGTGCAACTATTCCTCGCTACTTGTCATTGATGTTTGGGAAGTAGCTTTACCCGAAAGGCCAAGTTGCACAGCTTCTGCAATCATCTAAAGTTCAATACACACTACTTTTGGAAGTAGATTTTTTTTACTATATCGATGAACCTAATTACGATGCAGAAGCTGTGCAACCCTTCGGATACTTCGACATGTTTGGTCAATGGGCTTTAAATCGCTAGCTGAATGTTCGGAGGTTTTGTTAGATTTTTTTTAGATTGTGGAACTAGTCCCTCCAAACTCCGCCAGCGTACTAGGTTACCAGGAGACTGCCCCTGGAACACTTGCCCGAGCACCTATTTTTTGAAAACACCAGACCCCTGTTTCCAATTTATTGAAATTGGAGGTCATATATATACTTACTTCACGAGCGTGCAGGTGTCATTTGGCGGGAAAAATGCTGAAAACAATTTCTATCCGAAACCAAAAATCTAAACACACACATATATATATATATATATATATATTAAATAGTATAGATTCTAGTTGAACTTAGAAATCGAAAAAAGGAAGAGAAATTCACCAATTTTTTGCAACTTGAAAAATAATATCATGTTTTTTGATACAAAATTTCACTCTAGATTGTTTCAAAAAGTGGGTTGATTATAATTTTTTTTAAGTATTTTTTAGGTTCCCCTAGAATAGCATTTTATCCTGAATACAATGAATGTTGTTTTATTGCGATATGACGTTTAGTTTATTTCCTATCTTTCCCGCCAATTAGGAAGAATCGAAAAAATTAAAAACCGAGAAATCGCGCGTCGAAATTTCCGTTCCGCTCGTATACATGCTTGACGATTGCTCACTATTTCTTCTGTAACTCCGAAAATAATTGACTAGTTTTGGAAGACATTTTTGCAAAAAAAAATCTTTTTTTTTTAAACCTCTGAAGCAGCACCCTACCTTTCAACCTAATCAGCATGTTTTTTTAATACTAAAAAAGTCTTTGTTGCCAAGAAGAGTTTCTACCATTTCTTTGTCGTTTTTTATGACTATATAAATTTTGCATTCTGTGCGTTTCTACCAATTCTAAAAGTAGCAAAGTTGATGGAATTATTTCGTCTTAACCAAAATAATTTAATAATTCAAAAAAATACACTTATGACCACTAGCAAAACAGATTTTTTTTATTTAATTTTTCGATTTTCGAAGTTCAGTAGTCTTGATATATATAAAACCAAATTATACAAAAAATGCAAAATATTGGGGTCAACTTCATTTTCATCATGGGTACTGCTTTACCTTGCTACTTGCCATGGATGTTGTTTGGTTTACTCCGAGCGTTGGATGTTATTTGCACGATTGATGGAATTTGTAAACCGGCAAGTAGCGTATCCGAAAAGCCAAGTTGCACAGCTTCTGCAATCATCTAAAGTCCATTGCATTTAACTGTTACAAGTATTTCTTGTATACTTACATATTTAACCGTATCTTTATGATACTCTATATATCTACATCTTTTATACAGACGGATCCTCATGATGAACCTAATTATGCTGCAGAAGCTGTGCAACCCTTCGGATAGATTTGTTTACTTTTAATGATTTGGGCTTTATTATGCTTACTAGATATTTGGGGATTTCGTTTTCTAAAGTCAAAGTTTCATTTGGTAATATTTCATAGTTTTGTGAGGTAAGAAGTTTAGAAGTTACTAGTCTCCTCCAAACTCCGATAGCAATTGAGTTTGCCGGGGGCGTTTACTGTCTGCCCCCGGCATTACTCGCCCAAGCACCCATTTGTTGAAAACACCAGACCCCTGCTTATAATATGTTGGAACTAATATTTATACTCACTTTGACGAACTGTATTGCACCACGAGCTTTACTAATCATGCACCAATTAGCCATCTGCATGCTAATTATTCATTAACTTTAGCTTTTCTTACAACCATCATAATCCTGATCCTAGAAATTTTATATTTAGATCAAGATTGAGCTTTTCCTTAAGAGTATAAAAACAGTCGTGTTTATAATTTATTTAATTTTGGTACTTTTGAAATTACCTCTTGAGTATTTCTAAAATAATTTTAATAAATTAGTATATTCTCCTTACGCAGCTCGTTTTTATCAAGCAGTTCGTTTAGGAACCAGCATCAAGTGGCTTCATATAACATAAACAATAGTATGCTTATGAAACTTGATGTATGTTGAATATGTAGTCATAGAGATGGAGTTATTATTAGTTGAGATTTTTCGACAAATAATCCTGTCATCATCAGTGGATACGAACTGAGAGTAACCATTATAAAATTTGTGACCCTAAATGTAATGGGCGTAGGCATAACTCTACTAGCAAGGTAGTATTTAATAATTAATGTAATATTTAATCCACAATATGCAAAAATTATGGTTTAATTAATTATTGCAGTTGTAGTGAATTATAACAAGTTTCTGCAAAATCCTGGGATTATATTAAATAAAACCTACAAAGAGACAAAATCAAAAGTTCAAGGTTTTGAAATCTATTTAACTGCATAAAAAATACGGGCTTATTATTATTTATAAAATTAATGTGTATTTTTAGTAAATAAATATGCAAACTTTAAGTTAATAATTATCTAACATTTGAACTAATTTTCAGTTATTGATTAATTCTTACCAAAAATACGCTAAAAATGATACACAATATAAAGAGATCCGTTCATTATCACATGATGGATTTTCAAGCATTTTTAACCTCTGACTTAAAAATTTGCTGCAAAATCTATACAATTATATATATACTAGATAACCCGACAGACGTTGTGCCGTACCCACGTCTACAATTTAAGTTCCAAATTTTTAAATATCCTTTCCTATAATTTTTAATATTCTATTTAAAGTCATTCCATTATGATGGTCTTAGCATAACTGCAGTTTTTTGATCAGTATAAAAAATTCAGAAAGAATAAATATAGTATATCTACGGTAAAAAACAATATCTCCTTTGTTATTTCCAACCAATATAATTGCTTCAATAATTTATATAATATATAATACTCTATAATTTCCATAATCGCGTACTCTGTATTAGTTGCTTCTTGGCAATTACAATTTCCTACTAATAATTTAATAAACATTATTACTTTAGTTAAAATCTAAGGTGAAATAATTTGTAAAATCTGGTTCATATGGCACTGTTCAATCTAAGACTATGAACTTACTAAATATTTCATATCCAATGCCAAAGAAATGAATTTATGACACATGAAACAAAATTCTAAATGCTTAAATTCTTGTATTGTATTAATTTCTGGCACATCTCAGCTCGTTTTCGGCAATATTATTGTAGATATTACATTTTTCTTATTCATAATCATGAATATGGATATTATAAACTATATATTATTATTAATATTATTATTATTATTAATAATATTATTATTATATATTATTATTATTATTATATTATATTATTATAATATTGTTTAGGCTCTCTTAAACTAAATTCAAAGTTCAAGTGAATCGACATTTTTGGCAGATGACAATTCTCATGTATCAAAATTTTTCAATGTCAAACAATATATATATATGTTGTTTTTTGCAATTTTTACCATTTATTTCTACAATATTTCTATATTTTTATAATTCTCCACATTTTGAAAATTTTCCTCGACAAACTCAAAAAGATTTATTAAAATCCGAATAACCGTTTAGGAGGAGTATCAATACATACATCATTACAGAAGAATTTTATCTATAAGATATATATATATATATAGGAATATAAATGTTATCTGAAATCTTTCCTTATATAATTTGTTCAAGTATTTTAATAAATCCAGATACGGGGCAAAACGTGCCAAAAACGGTAACTCACTTTTTAAGAGAACGGAGCGTCCGATTTTAATAATTCAAAAAACATTTTACTTGTATTGACAAGATGAAGAATTGATCAAATTTTTATAAAGGCATATTATGAAATAATATTAACCAATTTTTAAAAATTAGAAACACTACTAGCAAAGGGTTTGCATTTCTTGGTGAATAATTAGAGAAAAATCCGTTTTGACTTGCAATATACCAAATACTTAGTATATTCACCTTATATTCTTTAAATCAAATTTATCACTATAAAGACGTAGATAAATGAATTCTAAAATGAAATGAATACTCTGTATTTCTCAACTCAGCGTTTTAAGCCTTTCCAGCATTAATGATTGTGACTCAGGACTATAAGAAAAATATGAAATTAAATTGAAAACTTTTTCTGCGAAATGAGGGGTGAATGTTTAATTTACGTTTCTTAATAAACCTCCTTTAATAAAGTATGCTCGAGATATAATGAATTTCAGTATTTGTATTAAACTCTTTGAATGGTTATATAAACAATTCCAAGATGAGGATATTATACGTATAAGCAATGAATTTGCAACAGATCGAAATAATTTGCAGACGAGAAGGACAAAATGAAGCGAGAAAAAATTTTGTCAATAGATTCAAGTTTTACAAAGTAAAAATGTTTAACTTAAGATTTAGCGGATAAAAATAAATATTGAGTGATATATAAAGCAGCCAAAATGTTTTGAAGTCTTTGAGATGTAAAGATACGCACAAATTTTTATTTTCGTTTTTTTTTTGCGATTACTATAACAACTCTACGTGAATATTACACCATAAATTGGAAAAATTATTGAAACATTTGAACACTACATATTTTTGAAATATAGCTATCATAATTATGAATCCGTAGATTGTGATACATTATATACTTTGTATATATTATTCATAGCAATCAGAACATAATAGTCCCATGAAACATCACCCTTTACTAGTTTTAGTACTAACATACTAAAAGAAATCAACGGTTGGCCTATCTCTCAAATTTAATATTAGAACTAGCTGTAAGTGGAATTCTGTGTTAAGGCAATTAAGGCATCTAGCCTTAAGGCAAATTGCTGGAACTTCCCGTACCAAAAATTATTATTTTTTTAAAAACAATTAAAATTTTTGAAAAAATTTTACTTCGAAAAAATTAAATTTTTGAGAAACTATAAATTTGACAAAAAATTACTTTTTAAATTTTTTTGAAAAGAAAAATGTTTTCTTCATTTTGACATATTTTGGAAATTCTGAACTTTTTTTCAAAGCAATCATATTGCTTGAACTGCATAGATATGAAATGTCAAAGCTCGCAAGTGCCGCGCCGCCGTCTAACGCATAAGCATTGGTACGGAACCCATGGAAATGTAAAAAAATATTATACTTATTGTTAAAATCTCTATAAAATATCTGATAAATTGATGTGCATATGTCTAATGATCATTTTTAACCGCCGAATGGCATTTTTTTACTTTTTTCATTAGATCTCCGAAACCGCTAGACCTGCCTTCATGATCAATTCTTCATCTTGTCAATACAAGTAAAATATTTTTTGAATTATTCAAATCGGACGCTCCGTTCTTTTAAAAATTTAGATACCGTTTTCGGCATTTTTTGCCCCGTATCTTCGGAACGACTAGACCTGCCTTTGCCAAAAACTAATCAGCACGTCTCCTTATCAATACAAATCGAATGTTTTTTGAATTATTCAAAGCAGTTGATCCGTGTTCCCGAAATCGTCGACGAAAATTTGTATCCGAACATACATACATACACGCACACACATACACACACACATACATCCATTTTTTTTAAGGTATGCCAAAATGTTCAGAAGGTTTTGAAACGTAAAGATATATAAACATTTTCATTTTCGATTTTTTTGTGATTACTATAACTTGCCCTACGGGAAGTTAATAAATATAATACCGATGAAATTTTATTGGGTCCAGAAATGCCAGGTAAGTGAAGCAATGGCCTCCTTAACTTGAAAACATATTGCTAACTATATTATCAATCGATCAAGTAAATCGATGTTGTCATTAGGCGTGTCAAACCTAGATTGGGAGCCCTTAGCTCTAACCACTATTTCATGGAAAAGCCTCATTCATAAAAATAAAAATAGTGTTACAATGAAACATTTATGCAAGCAACACAAAATTTCATTGACTCTTGTGTTATCTCACAATACAAAATCAGTACGAGAATGAAATTTCAAACTGCGAGTTCTTCTATTTTCTGTCATTTTATTTCTCTCCTTCGATCTGAATTAATGACCGTGGAGCTTTACGTGTCATCGGCAACGAACGCAATCTACGTAATGCATAAAATCGTTCTCTGAAAGAGTTCGCCGAAAGAACGGGGGGCCGAGGTCGTGGAACAAAGTATTTTATTTATGTACATCGGCCGTCGAGACGCGAAACACCGATATTACAGAATGGGGAAAAACGCAGCTACTTTATGACAGCGGAGATTGAAAACGGAAAAATAGTATGGGCCATGGGCATGGGACGAGGTATATTTATATAAATCTAAGCTGCTGAGAATTTCAATGAAGGCTAGTTATTTATTTATTTTGGGTAGGCAGGTCCAGTGGTTTTGGAGATCTAATGAAAAAAGTTAAAAGAAAACGTCACTTGATTATTAGACATATGTACAAATTGTGTTCAAAAAGTACTAGGATTTTTTAAATTTCTCTGGTCTGGAGAGTCCAATTATCAATTGCTTTTTTCACTTGGTATATATCCTTCTAATGAAATTATGATGAAATTTTCAACTGTATTCACTGTTTACTTTGTCTGTGATAGTCGCTAAGATTCGACGTGTTTTTATGGCTTGCGCCATCTTTCAATTAATTTTTATAATTAAACCACTTATCACAGGCCTATAATATTCCAAAGTATTCGGGTTGACTATCAACTCTATTACTATGCAAAGTTTCATCAAAATCCCAGTAGAGTAAACCTTTTAATAGGAATCGAATGTTTTTTGAGCCATTCAAATCGGTTGATTCGTGCGCCCTAAAAGATGAATGAAAAAATGCTGACATACAAAACACACACATTTTGCGGACATAAAAAACATTTTTTCTGAGGTATGTTAAAATGTTCAGAAACTTTCAAAACGTGAAGATATGCAAAAATTTTCATTTTCGATTTTTTGTCCATTACTATAACTACGCTACGGGAAGTTAAAAAATGGAAAAAATTGATATTTAGTGGTCCAAAATTATAATTAGACATATGTACATTAAATTATCAGATATTTTGTAGAAATTTTAATCATAAGTATAAATTTTGTTTACATTTCTATGGGTTCCATACCGATGTTTATGCGTCTAGGTCTAATTATTTCAAAATTATCAAAAATTTATTCTTTCAAAGTTTTCAGATATTTTCACAATCTAGCACATAGATAAACAAGTATAAGATCTAGCACCACTAGTAACGTATTATTTCATAGATTTTATTTTTCTAGTTATTATTGTATTTTTACTAAAATTAGGACGCTTTTAATACAAAATTTAGTTTTAAAAAGTTAAATTGTTTATTGTTGAAATTCATTGTTTTGTATTTCAAATTTTGCGCCGTTAATTTGAATGCGATACCAGCGCCATCACAGCTGAACGCCCGAACCTTGAATATAAAAATTGGGAGAAACAAAGTTCTATTTGAATATATTATATTCTATTATTGTCTAGGACTCTATTATATTGTATTTGCTAATGTTATTAGCAAAAGCATATAACAAGGTAAATAACTATGCGAATAGTTCAAGTCTATGGAGCACCAACACCAGGAAAACAAAATTTATCAAAAGAAAAAAAAAGGATGTGCAAGTAATAGCTAATCTTTGACTTGCGCTTATTTCATGTTGTACAGATCAGAAACATTAAGTAGTTTTGCTAGCCACGAACTGGTTCATATCAGGTTTTAAATACTTTTTATGTGAATGATATTGTGTGTTATAATATTCATACTTTATGCAATGGCTCAGGAGACTCCAGTTTCAACTTTAATGAATCTTTGCGCAGCGAAAAAAGTGCCATGTCCCAAATTCACTTTGATTCACGACGGAACAGCCACTATAAATCCCATCTTTAAATATGAAGTGTGCCTGGTGGTAAACGAGACTGAAATAAGAGCTATCGGTACCGGTTCTTCAAAGAAAATGGCTAAGCATGATTGTTCAAGATTGGCACTTAAGAAAATATCAGAAATGAACCCAATTCAGCCACACGTTTTAGAGGTTATAGAAACCGATGCAGGGAAACCTTCTACAAGAGTTCATGAATCAGTACAGGAGCTTATCGATTTTTGTCGTAAAAGAGGTTTACCAATACCTGAATATACTTTGATTGGTGATATAGGACCAGCTCATGCTAAACAATTTACTATGCAATGCGCTGTGTCTACTTTTAAGGAAACTGCCACTGCCTTTTCCAAGAAATCTGCTAAGCATTTATCAGCTAAAAAAATGATGAAAATGTTGCAGGGTATAGATCTTGATGAGCATATCAAAAAGCATGTTAAAGGAAAATCAATGAATGAAGTGGCGTTTGCCAAAATCATTAAAGCAAGGACAAAATTCTATAACCCGATTGTAGTAGATAGAATGGCGGATTATGATTGTCCTTTTAAGAAATGTGGCGAGGAAAATTGTAAAAAAGCGTTATCCATTTTGAATGACCAGTGTTTAGGAGCAGAAGAAAAAATGAATGCCGCTATAAATACTTTGAATGTAGATTACGAAATCAGAGAAATGCCAACAACAAAAAATAGCGTAATCTATACATTAACAATATGTGGAATGGAGCCCGAAATTATCGTTAGCGATTATACGTTGCCAGAATTATACGAAAGAACAAATAAATATCTGAAAGTATTCTTGGAGTGAATGTTATTGTTAATATATAACTCTAATAATATCACTTTTATTATATGAATAAATTACATAAATTAAAAATATTGCATTTTTCTTAAATGTGTGTGCGAACGTAATAACTAAATATACATTATATATAGATAAGATAAAATTTAGCAAAAAAATATTTATATTAATTATTATAAATATTAAAAATAACTTAATTTATTGGTTAGCCTATAAACATAATATTGTAATAATAATGAATAGTAACAAATATTCATTAAGTCTCACAACGTAAACAACTTAGTCTATCAGAATTGAGATATTTAGATATATTTTATAAATACGATTTCCAATTCAAACATACATATAATATCTGTAATTGAATAAATTAAATTAACACATTTTATTTCATCTGGATCATTTTTAAAAGATGTTTTTATTTGAGTGTGGACGTCAACTGTAATCAGTGGTTCATACAAAACTCAGAACGTACATATTATATATATATATATATATATATATATATATACAAATAAAATTGTTCTTTGGCGTCCTTCCATTAATTAAAACTTTTTCTTCCAAACAAATAACATGTTTCGATGAGCTCTTTTTTTAAAACCTTTTTATTCATTTTATGTTAATTTAATATTTATTTTAATTTAATAGTTTTTGTGCTTTGAAAATTGTATAGTAATTGTTGCATTATATTGTCCGTGTTTTTTTTTCTTCATATTATTTATATGCACTGAAGATGGGTCAAATTAGGACCCGAAACGTTTGATAATAAAACATTTTACTTCAATAAAATAGTTTTAATTAATGGATCGACTCCCAAAAACAATTTTATTATAATATTTCACCATCTGAAAAAACCTCTCAATGTATATATATATATATATATATATATATATATATATATAATATCAAATGTATATAAAATATAAGCACGGCATAAATTTATAGACATTTAATTTTTATAATTTTACCGCTTATATTATTTTTTATTGTGTTATTTCAGACTACAAAATCTACGTCATAAAAAGTTCAACATTTAATTACGAAAAACGGACTGGCAGATCTTTAGCAAAAACTAATCCATTTTCGAATATGTGCTAGAACGTGGATAAAATTTTTCACTTTGGAGTTATTTCGAATGACTTTCAAATTTTTAAAATCGTTTCGTCAAAACAAGCAGAAGTTTTTTGAATCATTCAAATCGGATGCTCTCAAAAACTGCAATTTTTTGCACATTCAGCTCCGTATCTTCGAAACGGCTGGGCCTGCTTTTGCCAAAAATTAATCACCACTTTTCTTTATCATTACAAAATGAATGTTTTTTTAATCATTCGAATTGGATGCTTCGTTCTCTCCAAATTTTGATTTCTTTTTTCTGCACTCTCCCAAAAACTAATCAAAGAATCGAATCGAAATCGAATCGAAATCGAAATGAAAAAGAATCGAATGTTTTTGGAATTATTCAAATCGGTTGATTGTGTGTCTGAAAACGTGGACGAAAAATTGTATCTATACATATTATATGGTACGGTATACCAAAATGTTCAGAAACCTTCAAAAAGTTGAGAAATTAAAAAAAATCAATTTGGGTTTATGGACGATTACAATAACTTGCCCTACGGGAAGTTAAAAATTATAAAATGCCATAATCTCGCGGTTTTATGAAATGTTTATTTTTATTGCTGCATATTAGTTATATGTTAAGCTATTTTTTATTCTAAAATGGATCTAAATTGAGTGTATAAATTTATACAGCTTTAATAATATTTGTTTTAAAATTCATTAATATTTTACAATATATATATATATATATATATATATATATATATATATATATATATATCATATGTATATATGGTAGGCTTTGCTCAGATGTTCTACTATACGATTGTACTCATATAAGGCCGAGTCCGTACATAGAACAACGTCCACTGCTCAGTAGCGAAACTTGCGCCCCCTTTCTCTCGCAACTTCAACCCTTTAGCATGCAAAATACTCGTCCCGCGCCGCGCTACCCCTCACGGCTCTTCGGACTTTCCGCTACACCCCCGACTTACCCCTTCGTCGACGAATCCGTTTGAGAAACGGAAAGTGAAGTGAAAGCGGAAAGGGAGAGTTTGGTCCGGCGGACGATGCTGACGCTCTTATTCAAAATCAGGGCTGTATCGAGAATAGAATTTGTAATACCTATCAAACATAATATATTATTATGGTAATACAGATTTATATGAGTTATGTACATACGAGAAAGTATAGTCTTAAATGCTTCAATATTATGAACATGTATTAATGTTATACGACAGACGGTTTCGTTATTATTAGTAAGTAATTTAGAATGGTAAATGGTAAATGGTTTAGAATGGTAATTTAGAAAATCATCTTTAAGGGGAGAGCCTGCTTTTGAGGCTTAAAAAAAATCGTTATTTTTTTTAAAAAAATATCTTTCAAACCCAGCCAAGAATATATCCCTAAAATTTCAGAAACAATTTCAAATTATTTTCGGAATTACAGAAGAAATAATAAGGGATTATTCCTAATTGTCGGGAAAGATAGGAAAAAAACTAAACGTCCTATTAAAACGAGACAAAGTTTATGGTATTCAGGATTAAATTCTATTCTAGTTGTACCTAAAAAAACTTAAAAAAAGTTATGATTAACCCACTTTTTAAACAATCTAAAGTGAAATTTTGTATCAAAAAACATGATTTTTTTCCAAGTTTCGAAAAATTGGTGTATTTCTCATTTTTATTCTGAATTTTTCAGGTTCAACTAGAATCTATACCATTCCAAATATATATTTGTTTTGATTTATGTGCTTCGGATGGAAATTGTATCTTTCCCGCCAAATGACACCTGTACGCTCGTGGCGCCTCGGCAAAATGCATGTACCAGGCATATTAAGCCATATATTTTACTGAAAAAATTTGAAAAGAATATTGAACGATGTAACAAAAAAATCTGAAACTTTCGTTTCAATTAAATATTTCTTTCCTTTCCTAAAAATTCCTCAAAAAGCGATTTTTTTGAAGAGTCTAAAGCAGGCTCTCCCCTTCTTAAGTTGCTGTCTTTAAGACTGCCTATTACATTACTTACCAATCATCATATTTACATTTTACCTAAATTTTCTAAAGAAAAACAAAATTAGTTACTAAAAATACGTAATGTTTGATGGGGGAGGGGAATAATTCTAAATATCACTACGTATCACCAAGGGGAGGGGGGGCGGTCAAAATCCCTAAAAAATTTATTACGTGACCTGCATTTTGTTGGGTCGAGTTAAGAAAACTTAATTTCTTAGAAAGACGAGTAAATGATTGAGAAACTATTTATGGACGGATGCATTACAATATGAGAGATCATTTGATACTTCGAAATAATGCAATAAAATATTTCAGGTTTTATTATTTCTCTTTTCTTTAGTATGAAGAGTATTAATGTATATTTTTATAATTTGGCATCAGATAATCAGATTTTTGGGGCTAATTCTTCGATAAGGTAGAAATGATATAGCCACACCATGTTATGGTAGTAACAACTGTCAAAAAGCTCTGTATTTGCTGTGCGATCAGACTGGTTAATAACCAGTCATGTTTATTAATATTTATATTTGTTAATATGGTTTACTTTTATGTATTTTACTCTTTCCTTTTTATAATTTAGTTGTTTTTGATGTGATTAATAATATTTTTTTAATAATATATTTCAATAATAATTTATAAAAAATAGAATAATAATAACCTTCCCATAGGGTAAGTTATAGTAATTCTATGACAGGTTTATTTAATACGCAAGAAGTCATATCATGTTTTGAAATAAGCAGATTTTCATTATGTTGTGCACTTTCAACAACTCGAACATGTTTAATAGTCCAGTCATTTAAGCTTAAAGTAGGTAAGAATCTAGTAATTCGTGATACCCAGCTGTAAGTCTGTAAATACTCTGTAAATACACCCAAATTTTTGTCTCAAAACCTACATATAGTACGTACACTCTACCATATGTAGGTTTTGAAATAACTTTTAGGGAGTATTTACCGTCTTACAGCTGGGTATCTCTTATTCCGAGGTGGACTTACTATAATGACTGGACTATAATCATAGATCTCGGCTAGATACTTGTTTAATAAAAATTTGTTCAAATAAATTTTTAATATATATCATTTTAAATCCATCACTGTCTCCAGTCATCCCGTTCGCACGCGCTACGAGATGCCGAGATCGGGTCGATACTTTAGAGAGATGTAAATGTCCACCTCGCATCTACGACGGCGGACATGCCGTACGATACGATAGCCCACACCACCAGTCCATCGCAACGGGCTGCGGGCTGCGGGCTTAGCGGCCAACGCAACTCCCCAAGTGCGCACGTACGCGCACGCATAAGTAACTATGCAAGCACACACGGAACATTTACATCATATGAGGCCATTCGGATGGCTAAGGCTATTACATATCGCGATTCTGGATTTTGAGATATTCTACTATAAAATGGGCAACTAGAATTAATAACATCGAAAGGATATGAGAGAGAGGGTATTAAGAAAGTTGACACAGTCGATTACCTAATCTTCATATTTACAAGCGAGACAGCGCTAAACGATCTTAACATGTAACTATAGTGGTGCATGGCATTGTGCCTTAAGGCAAATTACAGAAACTTTCCGTTCCATAATATTTTGATTTATTTTGAAAATATTGATATTTTTACTTTCTTAATTTCTCAAAGCGTAGCTTTTCCAGAGACGAAATATTAAAGCGCATAGGCGTTGCATTGCAATCTACCAGTTAAATATTATTGACATTGGTACCGAACCCAGAGAAATGTAGACAAAATTTGTACAAAATGTGTGTATCAATCTCTTAATATCTCTCGCAGAATCTGCCTTTCTAATATTTTAATCATATTTTCATTCCGTCAATGCAAGCAAAATGTTTTTTGAATCATACAAATCGGGCACTCCGTTTGCTCAAACACTTTGCAACAAATTGCTATTTTTGGCACTTTTTTCTTGGTATCTTTGAAACGGCTGAACTGTTTTTTTTTCTAACTAATCAGCTCGTTCAATACGAATTGAATGTTATTTGAATCATTCAAATCGGTTGATACTTGCTCTCAAAAACATTGAAGAAAAATTGTATCCGCACGTATATATATACTACTGGATAACCCGGCAGACCTTGTCATGTACCCATGTGTACAATTTTAAGTACAATATAACATACTAATATTTACCGTTTACCTAAAAATAATAATTATTGATTTTTAAATTACTCTTCAAGCCAAAACGCATATACATTTATAATATGAGCGATGTTAAATGTAGAACTTCTTTAAATAAAATGATGAATCTCAATTCTCACACTATATTGGAAATTGAAGTCTTTTAAACAATATAACATAACCATAACCATAACATAACACTTGTACTTCATGTTGGAATAAATTAATTTAATTTTTTATCATTTAAGATATCAAAAATTGCATCTTAAACTTTTCCTAATCGATATCGTGAGGGCCGAATTATATGTATTCATCTTTACTTTCCATTTATTTTATAAAGTGAAATTTTTACGAATTTTAAAAATATTGTGGAAAGATTAGTAAAAGATGCAAAGAAATTATATATTCAAAAAAATCTATATTAAGGATAGGACCGGCCCTGAATAATACTTTATTTCATAATATAAGGGAATAAATTTATCATATCCTGTTCATATGTGTATCATTCAATCTGCCATATATATATATATACTGTATCTTATATTATTTTAATTTCTGACACAACTCAGCTGCTTTTTGGCAATAATAATGCAGACATTTCATTTTTCTTATTCATAATCATAAATTTATTATACATATTCTAACATTGTCTAGGTTTATAAGTAAATTGAAATTTTTGGCAGATGATAGTTTTCATTTGTTTTTAATTCAAACAATGACATGTCGTTTTTTGCAATTTTTCCCATTTATTTCTACAATTTTGCACATACATCCCAGTACTTTATAATAACATACAACCTAGAAAATTGTCTTAACAAACTTCAGAAAGATTTATTAAAATCCAAATAATAGTTTAGGAGGAATATACACTAAGTGCTAAATAATTTTAATTTAAAATAAACTTCATATAAAGCAATAAAGCTCAAATTGATTCTACGTTTTAGTTAGAAAACGTTCGTATGAGAAAAAGATAAGGGCTGTTTTTAGGGTTTTCCCGACCATCCTTGAACATCAAGTTGATGTCATCAACAAACATTTTGAAAAAAGAATTGTTCAAATTGGTCCAGGCGTTGTTGAGTTATGCGCTTACCAACACATTTTGCGATTCATTTTAATATATAAGATATTAAATCTTTATATAAATTTTTTAATCAAGCAATCAATTATTACTATTATACTTATTATTACTTCAAGTTTACTATCAGAATTCAAACTTTCTGCTATTTTAGCAATATTTATAAAATTAATAAATTTAGTTAGGAGTTTCACTAAAAATAAT
This sequence comes from Ctenocephalides felis, assembly GCF_003426905.1. Taxonomy (NCBI): domain Eukaryota; kingdom Metazoa; phylum Arthropoda; class Insecta; order Siphonaptera; family Pulicidae; genus Ctenocephalides; species Ctenocephalides felis. The sequence continues at coordinate 66,424,949 of NW_020537324.1, forward strand.
TAAACGATTAATGAACTTTATGAAGCAAGTTATCTCTTATTCTTTCTTGACAATAAATTTGTGTTATTCGTGCAATAATTAGTTTCGCAATAAGTCAAAATAATTAATCATTTTAAATAATTATATACTTAAATTTCTAGCAAACCAGTTTTTATGAAGCCAGTTTACCTGCCACCCCTCTACATTCCTTCGCGTTCTAAATTTATACCACATGTTACCATTCTGATCATTTGCCATTTTCTATTTTTCTACCTCTTTTCCAAGTTGTTTGACCGGCAAAAGGAGTTTTCTGTGCCGATGCTGAGTGGTTGTGTTCTATTCCCGTTTGAAGTGAACATTGAGTTGAGTAGTGACATATGATGACGATCGAGAAACCGATTGCCCGACTTTGTTTCGCACAGATAACGATAGTATGATAGCAGCCAAACAGATCCGATGTTATCTTTATTCAACATCCGTGAGATTAAACGCTGATGGTGTTTGGCCTTATAATTACATTGAGATTAAAAGGAAATATGGTAATATAAAAGGCTCTGGTGATTTTCAAATGCATGTCACTAGATATTTTTGTAGAATTGATTCAAACTAGTGGGGTGCACGGCATCGTGCCTTAAGGCAAATTGCTGGAACTTCCCGTACCATAACGAAATGTTCGAGGAATACTGAATGTTTTCAAATAGATTATTATAAATATTGTAACATTGTCTAATATTTATAAGAATTATATAAACTGAATTGCAGAGTTGAAATTATTTGTTTAAAGTATATTAGAACTATAGTCAGAATTAAAAATAAAATCTGAATTATTTTCGATATACAAAAAATTAAAAAAAAAAAAAATTGATACAATTTTTTTTTCCGAAATCAATTATTTTGTTAAGACAAGCAGAAAGTTCTTTGAATCAATTGAATCGGACGCTTAGTTCTCTCAAAAATTGCCATTTTTTGTACATTTAGCTCCGTATCTTCGAAATGGCTGGGCCTGCCTTTGCGAAAAACTAATAACCACTTCTCCCAATCATTACTAATTGAATGTTTTTTAGATCATTCAAATCGGATGCTCCGTTCTCTCAAAAACTCGATTTTTATTTTCTGCACTCTTTGCTCTTTATCTCCGTAACTGCTGGACCTGCATTTGCCAAAAACCAATCAGCACATCTCCTTATCAATAGAAATCGAATGTTTTTTGAACTATTCAAATCGGTTGATTCGTACGCCCGAAAACGTGGGCAAAAAATTGTATTCATACATACATACACACACACACATTCATTTTTTCTGAGGTATGCCAAAATGTTCAGAAACCTTCAAAACGAGAAATGTAAAAATTTTCAATTCCGATTTTCGGCCCATTACGATAACTTATCCTACGGGAAGTTAATAATATTGTAATTATTAAAATGTTTATAACAAATTATTAACAAAAATGGCAATAAAAAGATTTCAAGAGAATCCTTAACAAATATATTATATCATGAGTATATTACATCAAACCTCTATGAATAAGTAACAATATACTTATTTTTACCCATTACGATCCATAAAATTTGCTCAGCGTATAAAATGGTATTCGAATGGCGATTCGAATTGACTCGATGACTTACTGTAGTAATAACCGTTTCGTAACAACTTTTTAACATCGTAAACCTTTCCAACGGTCGTCGCAAGTCGCAAGTATTTTTATGGTGTGAGGAGGTCGCACGGCACTTAACTAGTGTCCAAGCAGAACTATAAGTTTTCGCAAAATCGGATTAACCCTTTCCCGTGGTTCCTAGCCTTGATTCCGGTCGAAACAGTACAGGAAGCGATTTATTGGTTCGGATGCGAAAGTTCGAGCGTAGATCAGCGATGTGGCTCCGAGGATGCGGTAAAGTTTAAACTTCAACTTGTTGGAGCTCATGTGATTATGGTTAGTAAATGTAAAAAATGAGCATGGTTAGCAACATGTGTGACTAGTAAGGATTATTGCACTCTATTATTAAAATCTGTTCTAGGTTCCGTTAAATTTAATTAGAAGTGCCCTATTGTGTTTAATTCATAGTAGAAAGTTGTGACTTATAGAATTCATAATTATACAAACATTAATAGGGTAGAGCGGGGCTTAAAGGTCTTCGGGTACAAAAATCCACCACCACTATCTCAAAAACAAGTAAAGTTAAGAATTTGTAACAACAATATTTGAAAGTAGAGGGTAAAAGATATATACCCAGCCATTACCTTGCTTACAACGTGCTATCAGGAGCTTAACGGCAATGTATATAAATCTATAACAAAAGTATTTATTTTAGATGTTAATTTTATTGGTTGTGAGCAGTGTTGTTTAGTTTACGAGACCTTCGAGTAGGGTAAGTTATAACTTAAAAAACTTGAAAATGAAAAGTTTTATATATCTTTACGTTTCAAAGGTTTTTGAATATTTTGGCATACCATATTGAATAATTCAAAAAACATTCGATTCGTATTGATCAATCATCATCAACATCATTACGGCTTGCTTATGAATAAATAAAGAGACGTGCTGATTAGTTTTTGGCGAAGGCAGGTCAAGCCGTTTCGAAGATACGGAGCAAAAAGTGCAAAAAATGGTAGGTTCTGAGGGAACAATTCGTCCGATTTGAATGATTCAAAAAAGATTTAACTTGTATTGACAAGATGAAGAACTGATTAAATTTCTTGGAAATCAGGTCCAGCGGTTATGGACTTTCAATAAAAATAAGTTAAAAAATGTCATTTTGTGATCAAAAATGTTTATGGTCTTATGTACATCAAATTATCAGATATTTTAATAATGTGTATACATTGGGTTCCACTTTTGTTTACCAAGATTTTTAATTACTGTACGCGAAGTTTCAGCAACTTGCCTTAAGGCACGATGCTATGCACCCCACTAGTTTTAAGTTAGATTCAACAATTTTTTTACATAACCTTTATAAAAACTCACATGTGGATAGGGTAAAAAGGACCAACTAAACCTTTACCCTGAGAAAATGTAAACAATAAAAAATAGTAAACAAAACAGTAAATTGAGATAACAAAAGCAATTTTACAAGAGATAAATTAAATAAATACTTATTGAAACAATGTTGATAATTAAGTTTAACGATATACTAAATCAAGTGTTAACTTTGTGAAAATTCTATCCATAAAATTTTTGTGATATCCATTTAAAATTAAAAATAAGACATTGTATATATTTGCCCGATGGCTGTCCCTATTTACCCAGCCTATGGGGTAAAAAGAAACAGGTGACAAATGTTAAAAAATTAGCAAAAAAACATATTTCTACAATGATGAATTAACTGGGAGTGTTATTGAACATATCCATTATATAGATATGTGTTTATTATTTGTTGTGATGTAATTGGTTTGGTTTTCACAATATAATTGCTCAAAGTCCTGTTAGACTTTTGTGCTCCGCTCTACCCTATATAATTATGTGAAAATGTTCAATTTTGTATAATTAATAAACCCATATTTTTCGTCCAATATCTTACTAATATCTTAGGCATACCTTAGAAAGAATAAATGTATGTGTGTGTATGTGTGTATGTATGTGGTTCTATTATAGATTTTCAAACATTGCCGTTTATCTCCTGATAGCAAAGTCTTAAAGATCAAGGTGATGGTTGGTCATACATCTTTTGCCCTCTACTTTTAAATATTATTGTTAAAAAATTTCTAACTTTACTTATTTTTGATATATAGGTAGTGAACGTTTTTACCCACGGACCTTTATGTTCGACAATCACAGTTGACTGAATAAACTTAATATAATATTTGTATAAATCCAGTGAAACGTTCCAAATTATAATCACCTTTATATAATTTTAGTACCACAAATGGCGGTAAATTTAAAAAATAAAAATAAACAAAATATTTAATTTAAAATTTTTGTATCTCATCAGGTCCTGTATCTTCTATGTATGAAATTACATTTACGCATAGCCATGAATTCAGCAACGTGCGCGTATTCTGTAAATTCTGTATGATATATGTGTTAGTTTTCGTGTTAGTTATGTAATCAGGAGTTTCTCTCCAACCGACCACCACCCATTCTCAGTCCAAAACTTAAACCAATGTATAAGTCTACACTCCCATCTTAACTAATATACTCATGTGTACGACAATATTACTTATGTGTATGCACAATCCGGCTTGAATGTCAGCTGAGATTTAATTAATGTATTTTATTGTATTCATTAACAACTATTTGAATAGTGAATCTTTTAGTTTGATTAGTTTGATAATTGGAATATCGATTAGTGTTCCAAATAATGGTCAACAGTAAACACTCAAACTTGTTATTTAAATTTAATGTCCTATCAATTTTTAACTTCTCGAAGGAAAAGTCAATGTTTTCACTAAAAATTCTGACTTGCTAATTTTATGTCTCCTCGACGATTGAAGTCATTCTGAATCGTTTGAGAGCAAATTTGAAAAAAATTATGTATGTATATGTGTAGTGAACCGATTTTTGACACTTGGTCGATTTTTTTTTTAAAAACGGCTGCACCGATTTAAAAAATTTAAAAGCCATTCAAATTAACTCTATAGAGACTCATGGTCTTGAGGAACATACTAAAATATATGAGGTCTACGACAAGTAGTTTAGTTATAAAAATTAATGAAATTTCGAATTAATTCGCCGCGCCTTTTATATTATCAACAATAAATTTTGAAAATAGTAAACCTATCTTCAGTATGAACTACGCTCATCCTCAATTTCCGACTTTAACTATTTTTAAAAAATTAGAGAGTATCAAAAAAGGTTGCATGAAAGATTTTTTTAGACAGTCGCCAATTTGTGAAAAAAAATTGTGAACGACTGAAATGTCCGTGAATATTTCTTACGAAGTACAAGATCAAGGTTATATACAATGTTATCTCTGTCAAATGTATCTATGAAATTTATATTTGGCAATGGTTAAATATTATAGCCATTATATCGTAAAATCCCTTAAAATTAAAAATAAGTCATTGGATCTGTTTGCTTCATGACTGTTTAATATTAAATGGGAATTTCGCTGAAGATGGTTCAATAGTTGTTTGTTTAAAACGTGTTATTTGTTGTGATTTAGTTTATTTGGTTTAGAAGATAGTATAATTACTTAATGCCAAATTGGACCTTTATGCTCATCCTACCCTACCAGTCATATAAAAGTGGCAGAATATTGTGTATTGATGAGTATAATTGTCATGATGATGTCGGTATGATTGCCACAGTTAACTGGTTAATAGGTGAAGTAACATTTGTAATTTCATGCATAAAAATGATACTTTTTTTTATTCTCCATTTTATTTACAGTTAAGGACATTTAATGAATATAGGGAATTCACAATTGTCAGCCGTAAAGGGACATTGTGTACTAAATGAGCATGTTGAAAAAAACTCAATAGTTGTTTGCCCATTCGTTTTAATATTAACAGTATTCTATTGATAATGATATTAAAAATGTTATTAAAAAATAAAAGTTAAAACTGCGCTTCTAAAGAACTAAAAACCATGATTTTTTTTATTCTCTATTTTAATTTACAACTGTCCAGATAAGGACATTTAATAAATTTGGGGAATTTACAATTGTCAGCCCTAAAGCGACAGTGTATACTAAATGGGTATGTTGGAGACACAACTTAATAATTGTTTTCCCATTCGTTATAATATTAACAATATTTTATTGATAATGATATAATCTTAACCATTTACTTATATAATAATGACTAAGTTATTTCAATCTTTATCAGGAGAATTGATGACTTAAATCCACTGGCGCTTTTCTTTTCAACCTACGTCGATAGTTCTCTGTTATTAATGAGTTTGCTAGTGAATTTGGGTGACTGATGATACAATTTTTGGCATATTGAATTGAAATACTTGAAAGGGAATAGCGTTACGTTCGAAATAAATATTATCAAATACAGCCTCGGAGCCTCGGTTGTACCATTTACATATTACATCTCTGAATAGTCAAAAGCATTATGTATGTGTGTATATATATCTGCATGGAAGCCTTTCTCCACTAGGCGGCCAATGTCCTCTTCGCGAAATGAGGGACGCAGTGGCCCAGTATCGATCCTGCGTGAAAGGACCCGTTCCCGAAATTTTCGACTCTACTCACCTCTCTCACCGCCTCTATTTGAAACCTCCTTTTCAACTCCCGAACGGCGAACAGCGAACGAATGCCGGTACTAAGGAAACTGGTACACGATCTCCTCCTCCACCGGACTCATCCCACGAGGAACGGAACGCAACGCGAGTTGTGCTGTGAAATGGGGTTGCGTAGTCCTGTAAAGTCCTAGAGTCCTGCTGCCTCTTGGCCAGAGGGGATGACTGGAAAGGATGGTTGTTAAATAGTGAGGCGTTTTAAAGTTTATTTTAAATCGTAGTAAATTATATTTATATCACCTACTGGATATTTTGTAACGTATTGCTTGAGCATATTGTCTTGTGCCAACGAAAAGTGCACCATTTGATTTATTGTCGTTGGCATTTGTTTTAACATTTAGCCAATAGCAACATTTTTCATTCTTATTCCGCATCATTTAATTAATTTATTAACAATTAACAAATTATTTTTATCCAAAATTATTATCAATTTTTTATATATTGCCAAGATTTTCATTTTCTTATTTAATATGTAATGTAAGGTTTAGTATAAGGCAGAAAGGTCTGCAGAAGTTGAAAGTGGGTGTGACGTTCCACTACCATTATCCCAAATGCGAGTTAAGTTTGGAAATTTTAAACAATACTATTTTAAAGGGCAATAGATGTGTTGCCAGCTATGACCTTAACCCGCCAACGTCGTTAACATTGTCATTTTTTTAACAAAGTATTGTTTTTTGTTGTTAATCATTTAGATATTGAGCACTGTTGTTTAATTTGCGATACCTGAATACCATTTTTAAGTACGTGTTATTTGATAATTTTATAAGGGTTTTCGTTATTAACTTCCCGTAGGGTAGTTATAGTAATGGGCCAAAAATCGAAATTGAAATTTTTTACATTTCTCGACGTTTTGAAGGTTTCTGAACATTTTGGCACACTTCAGAAAAGTGGATGTGTGTATGTGTGTGTGTAAACATTAGATTCCTATTGATAGGGAGATGTGCTGATTAGTTTTTGGCAAAGGCAGGTCCAGCCGTTTCGGAGATATAGAGCAAAGAGTGCAGAAAATAGGAATCGAGTTTTTGAGAGAACGGAGCATCCGATTTGAATGATCTTAAAAACAATCAATTTGTAACGACGGGGAGAAGTGGTGATTAAATTTTGGCAGAGACAGACTTAGAGATACAGAGCAAAATGTGCAAAAAATGGTAGTTTTTGAGAGAACTAAGCATCAAATTTTAATGATTCAAAAAACTTGAATTATGGTTTTGACAAAATAATTGCTTTTGGAAATAAAATTTTCAAATTTTTGTTTTCGTATATCCAAAATAATTCAGATTTTAATTTTAATTCTAGCTAAAGTTCTAAAGCTCACCTACATATTTTAAATAAATAATTTTAACTTTCTAATGCAGTTTGTATAACTCCTATAAATATTAGACAATGTTACACAGCATTATAATAATCTATTTCAATACGGTACGGAAAGTTCCAGCAATTTGCCTTAAGGCACGATGCCATGCACAACTGGTTATATATTTTATTAACATTTTTAACTTCCTATAGAGACTGTTATAGTAATCGTCCAAAAATAGGAAATGAAAATTTTTGATTATCTTTACTTTTCAGAAGTTTCTGAACATTTTGGCATACTTTAGAAAAAATGGATGTAAGTATGTGTGTGTGTATTTTGTGCGTGTAAAATTTTTTGTCTACGATTCTGGGCGCACGGATCAACCGATTTGAATTATTTAAAATCTATGAACTATTCGATTTTTGTTGAAGGGTAGACGTGCAAAGAGTGCACAAAATAGACATTTAGTTTTAGAGATAACGGAGGATTTGATTTGAATGATTAAAAAAACATTCAATTCGTAGTAATGGAGATACATGGTGATTAGTTTTTGGCAAAGAAAAGTGCACGCGTTTGGGAGATACACAGCAAAAATAGCTAAAAATTGCAGTTTATAAGAGAACGGAGCATCCGATGAGAATAATTGCAAAAGCATTCGTTTTGTATTGATGAGGGGACTTGCTGATTAGTTTTTAGCTATGACAGGTCCAGTCGTTGCGGAGATATGGAGCCAAAAGTGACAAAAATAGCAGCTTTTGAAAGAAAGGAGCATGCTATAAGAATGATTAAAATTGCATTCGATTGGTATTGGTGGGGAGATGTGATGATTGTTTCTTTGCAAAGGTAGGCCGAGCCGTTTCAGAGATGCGGAGCAAGAAATGCAAAAATTGCTGAGAAAACGAATTATTTGATTAAAATGATTCAAAGCAAATTTTGCTTGTGTTGGCAGTGTGAAGAAAAAAATAGCCTTTTGTGAAGGCATTTTTTTTGTTGCAAAATTTCCAAAAAATATTTTTTTTAAATATCGAAAATAATTTGGTGTTTAGTTCTAGCTAAAATTATAAAGTTCACTTATAAACTTGAAATAAATACCTTTAACTTTGCAATTCAATTCATATCATTCTTAGAAATATAAGATAATGTCTTTTAATTCTAACTCCGCTTGATTAAGTTCAGTTTATTTACTTTTTATGTAAACGTCGCTTTATTAAATTTATAAGCTCTTATATTTTGTATATAAAATAGGAATAATAAAAATTACAGTATTTATAATAATGTATTTGCAAACATTTAAAATTTCTCGAAGATTTCATTACGGTCTGGGAAGTTCCAGAAATTTGCCTTGAAGCACGATCGCCAAGCATCACTAATTTATAATTGTTGATCGATAGTATATAAGATAGATAATTCCGAATATATATATAATTTATCTAGTTGTGAATCTATTAAAAATCGTTTGAGAACCGTCCCTCGACGTCAGGCCGGGGGCAGTTTAGATGGAGCCTGCGGAAGTTCGAGCTTCTCTTTGAGTCCGACAACATGGGGGCACGACAAGGGACGAAGAGAGAGATGTAGACGAATGTAGTGCCGTACGTATACGAAAGGGAAAGGATTGAGGGAGTCTCTCTAAACAGAGGGAGTTTAGAGAGGGTTTGCGGGTGGTCTTTCACTTGGGGGTAACTCGCGCGGACCGAGTTAAACCCACTCATCGTTCGGGGTGGAGGGTGTGGGGATGGTACAACTTCAGGACTAGAACATGTGTGCCCTAGCTATGCGAATTGTTTTAATGAGCGCGGGCTCAGGATATAGATTAACTATTTACAAGCGTTCTCGTCGGTGTGTGTGTGTGCGTATGCGTGCTCAAACTCAAAACGTCCAAGGCTTATGTAGTCTGACAGCTGGTGAACATTACACCATTAAATAGGATAGGATAACTTCAATGTAATTGATGAATATACGTGACAAATCTGCTTGGACGATTTATATTCAACATAGGAAGGAAAGTCCGAAAATATGTCTTCACCTATAAATAAAACTTAATTATTTTATAAAATATAAAATTAATCTCTAATATGTCAAGTAGTATGGGAGACTGGGTACGGTTGTGCCAAGTTACAACATTACCATGATCTGTAGACCAAATTGCGTTACGGTGTAACAGTTGTCATAACAGCTAAAAGATACTGATTTTGAGATAGGGTCCAAAGGGAGAAAGATGGCGTACGTTTGTTCAAATAAAACTTAATTTTCATATAAAATATAAAATTAATCTCTAATATGTCAAGTAGTATGGGTGACCAGGTACGGTTGTGCCAGGTTACGGTAGTGACAGTCGTCATTACAGCTAAACTATACAGATAGGGTCCAAAGAGAGAAATATGAAGTACGTTGTTTGAACAAGTTTCCATTATTGCATTGAGTCAGTCAGCGCTCTACATTAACATGATTTGTAGACCAAAATGCTTTTAAAGAGCCAAAAGTATCTAAGTTTTTTGTTCGATTTTTTTTCTGATATAACTGTTATTTGTATGCAGACAGGACGACTTTTTTGTTATTTTGCTATAAGTTAAACATTAGTAGTAAATTGCCAGTTTTCCCCAATTTTGTTTATGTAGTTTTTATGTTAACATATATAAACGTAGTCATCATATATAAACAAGTATAAAGTCATTCAATTTATAAACTCTTCTATTTTGTCCATAAAATACGAATAATAAAAGTTACAGAATTCATAAAATCTATTTAAATTTAAAGAGAAAGATGAAGTATATTTATTCGAACAAGTTGCCATTATTGCATTGGTTCAGCGCCTTACATTAACATTAAAACTAATGATCTGTAGACCAATTTGCTTTTAAAGAATCAAAAGTAAGTTTTTTTGTTCGATTTCAAAAATTTAAAAGCCATTCGATGTAACTCGTTAAGGACTATGGTTGATTAGTTTTGTGCGACGACTGGCCGAGCCGTTTATTTACTACTAGCACAAAAAAATAAATTTTTAGGCCACGTTTTAACCTACAATCCTGAATCGACTTTAAAAATTTAAAAGCTATTGGAAAGATATTGGTAAGAAATTGTACTTTCAGGTAATTTTAGAATTTTATTATAATGATAGAGATAATGTTATTTCTAAACTAATATTGAATTATTATAATTAATTAGTAAGAAAGACTTACAACAAATCGCTTAATTTTAAAAAAAAGCATCAAAGTTGGAAAATGAGCTTTTTGGTATGACTTTCATCAACGTTTTCTCGAAAACAGCTCAAATTAATTTAAAATATTTAAAGTTTGAATAATTACTTTGTGCAAGTATTAGGCGCGTTTTCAATTTGCCTTTTCAATAATATGTAATAATTAAACTTTTGTAAAAAATATCTAACAACTATAGAAATTTGTACAAAACTGAATAATCTGCAATAGTTTCTCACATTATAATGTCCTGCAGCAACTTAGTACCCTTATAAATCTTATTTCATTATAATCACTTATAATAGATTAACATTTTTTTAATTGAAATTTAATCAGTAGCCTTAAGACAAGTTGCATAAACTTAACACAGTTTAAATAATCTATTTAATCATTAAATAGATTATTTAAACATGATGTTAAATTGCAACTTGTCTTAAGGCTACTTGTATAAACCACATACACCTAGTTTAATTTTGAAATGAAATATAATTATAAAATGTAATTTAAATTTTAACATTTAAAATATTTGAGCAAATCTTCATATATACGAGGTTGTTGATAAATCTACTATAATTTTGTATTTTCTTCCTACCATTAAGCCTCCATCGACGCATGTTTAAATCGTGTTTGTATTTAAAATTAATAATTATTCCCCACATTGCTTACATTTCATTTATGTGTAATATAAACAGTAAAATTCTCACCGACTGGTCGTTTATAAAGTAAACATAGTGGACTGTTTTGAGTCGTTGTATGCCTATTTCGGTGTGAGCGAAATGTTTCAAGATCATATATTATATGGGCACATGTGCAGGGATTAGATCGGCGATCTTGAATTATTACTGCGAGCCGAGAGTGCGTTGAAAGATTGATCTGTAAATTGGAACGTTATATTTTTATATCAAAACTCAGAGAATCAGTTTGATTACTTACTCCGCTTGTTATGACTATGAGATGAATCGTGCAATTTTAATGTTTGTAAATGATTTTAATGTAGGATAGGGCTGGGCACAAAGGTTCAATTTGACTTTGAGCAATTATATTGGGAAAACCAAACCAATTATATCACAACAAATAGCATATATGATACAAACAACTATCTGACTATATTCAGTAAAACTTCTAGCGAATTCATCATTGTAGAAATGTGTTTTTTTTGCTATTTTTAAAAAATTTGTTACCTGTTTTTTTTTACCCCATAGGTGGTGTAAAATAGTGACGCCAGAGTGCATACAGGTCCTATATTTCATTTTTGATTTAAAGGTATTTTACGAAAAAATATCTACATTTCAACCAATGCAAAATATAAATTTTATGGGTACATTTTTACAGAGATAACACTGTATATAACCTTGATCTGATTCGTCAGAAATATTCATCAGCAAAGTTTGTTAACTTAAAATACTATTTTTTATTGTTTACACCTTTACCAGTATAATTGGTCGGTTGGCCCTTATTACCCCATCCACGTGCAAGCTTTTATACAGGTTATATAAAAACCTGTGGATTCTAACTTAACTTAAAAGTTAACAATACATCATATAAAACAATTAAATAACGTAATTTAATTATACTAAGGACTCGTAAACTAAACAACAGTGCTCACGACCAAAAAACTAAACATCGAAAGAAAATACTTTTGGTACGGTTTTTCAAACATGCTGTTTATCTTCCGATAGCAACGTC
>NW_020537324.1:66438282-66478084 GCF_003426905.1 Ctenocephalides felis
CTAAGCTGCTGAGAATTTCAATGAAGCTAGTTATTTATTTATTTTGGGTAGGCAGGTCCAGTGGTTTTGGAGATCTAATGAAAAAAGTTAAAAGAAAAACGTCACTTGATATTAGACATATGTACAAATTGTGTTCAAAAATACTAGGATTTTTTAAATTTCTCTGGTCTGGAGAGTCCAATTATCAATTGCTTTTTTCACTTGGTTATATATCCTTCTAATGAAATTATGATGAAATTTTCAACTGTATTCCCTGTTTACATTTGTCTGTGATAGTCGCTAAGATTCGACGTGTTTTTATGGCTTGCGCCTTTTCAATTAATTTTTATAATTAAAACCACTTATCACAGGCCTATAATTCCAAAGTATTCGGGTTGACTATCAACTCTATTACTATGCAAAGTTCATCAAAATCCCAGTAGAGTAAACCTTTTAAGGAATCGAATGTTTTTTGAGCCATTCAAATCGGTTGATTCGTGCGCCCTAAAAGATGATGAAAAATGCTGACATACAAACACACACATTTTGCGGACATAAAAACATTTTTTCTGAGGTATGTTAAAATGTTCAGAAACTTTCAAAACGTGAAGATATGCAAAAATTTTTCATTTTCGATTTTTTGCCATTACTATAACTACGCTACGGGAATTTAAAAAATGGAAAAAATTGATATTTAGTGGTCAAAATTATAATTAGACATATGTACATTAATTATCAGATATTTTGTAGAAATTTTAATCATAAGTATAAATTTTGTTTACATTTCTATGGGTTCCATACCGATGTTTGCGTGCGAGGTCCAATTATTTCAAAATTATCAAAATTTATTCTTTCAAAGTTTTCGATATTTTCACAATCTAGCACATAGATAAACAAGTATAAGATCTAGCACCCCTAGTAACGTTTATTTCATAGATTTTATTTTTAGTTATTATTGTATTTTTACTAAAATTAGGACGCTTTTAATACAAAATTTAGTTTTAAAAAAAGTTAATTGTTTATTGTTGAAATTCATTGTTTTGTTTTTTCAAATTTTGCGCCGTTAATTTGAATGCGATACCAGCGCCATCACAGCTGAACGCCCGAACCTTGAATAAAAATTGGGAGAAACAAAGTTCTATTTGAATATATTATATTCTATTATTGTCTAGGACTCTATTATATTGTATTTGCTAATGTTATTAGCAAAAGTATAACAAGGTAAATAACTATGCGAATAGTTCAAGTCTATGGAGCACCAACACCAGGAAACAAATTTATCAAAAGAAAAAAAAAGGATTGCAAGTAATAGCTAATCTTTGACTTGCGCTTATTTCATGTTTGTACAGATCAGAAACATTAGTAGTTTTGCTAGCCACGAACTGGTTCATATCAGGTTTTAAATACTTTTTATGTGAATGATATTGTGTTTTATAATATTCATACTTTATGCAATGGCTCAGGAGACTCCAGTTTCAACTTTAATGAATCTTTGCGCAGCGAAAAAAGTGCCATGTCCCAAATTCACTTTGATTCACGACGGGAACAGCCACTATAAATCCCATCTTTAAATATGAAGTGTGCCTGGTGGTAAACGAGACTGAAATAAGAGCTATCGGTACCGGTTCTTCAAAGAAAATGGCTAAGCATGATTGTTCAAGATTGGCACTTAGAAAAATATCAGAAATGAACCCAATTCAGCCACACGTTTAGAGGTTATAGAACCGATGCAGGGAAACCTCTAACAAGAGTTCATGAATCAGTACAGGAGCTTAATCGATTTTTGTCGTAAAAGAGGTTTACCAATACCTGAATATACTTTGATTGGTGATATAGGACCAGTCATGCTAAACAATTTACTATGCAATGCGCTGTGTCTACTTTTAAGGAAACTGCCACTGCCCCCATGTTCCAGAAATCTGCTAAGCATTTATCAGCTAAAAAAAATGATGAAAGGTGTTGCAGGGTATAGATCTGATGAGCATATCAAAAAGCATGTTAAAGGAAAATCAATGAATGAAGTGGCGTTTGCCAAAATCATTAAAGCAAGGACAAAATTCTATAACCCGATTGTAGTAGATAGAATGGCGGATTATGATTGTCCTTTTAAGAAATGTGGCGAGGAAAATTGTAAAAAAGCGTTATCCATTTTGAATGACCAGTGTTTAGGAGCAGAAGAAAAAATGAATGCCGCTATAAATACTTTGAATGTAGATTACGAAATCAGAGAAATGCCAACAACAAAAAATAGCGTAATCTATACATTAACAATATGTGGAATGGAGCCCGAAATTATCGTTAGCGATTATACGTTGCCAGAATTATACGAAAGAACAAATAAATATCTGAAAGTATTCTTGGAGTGAATGTTATTGTTAATATATAACTCTAATAATATCACTTTTATTATATGAATAAATTACATAAATTAAAAATATTGCATTTTTCTTAAATGTGTGTGCGAACGTAATAACTAAATATACATTATATATAGATAAGATAAAATTTAGCAAAAAAAATATTTATATTAATTATTATAAATATTAAAAATAACTTAATTTATTGGTTAGCCTATAAACATAATATTGTAATAATAATGAATAGTAACAAATATTCATTAAGTCTCACAACGTAAACAACTTAGTCTATCAGAATTGAGATATTTAGATATATTTTATAAATACGATTTCCAATTCAAACATACATATAATATCTGTAATTGAATAAATTAAATTAACACATTTTATTTCATCTGGATCATTTTTAAAAGATGTTTTATTTGAGTGTGGACGTCAACTGTAATCAGTGGTTCATACAAAACTCAGAACGTACATATTATATATATATATATATATATATATATATATACAAATAAAATTGTTCTTTGGCGTCCTTCCATTAATTAAACTTTTTCTTCCAAACAAATAACATGTTTCGATGAGCTCTTTTTTAAAACCTTTTTATTCATTTTATGTTAATTTAATATTTATTTTAATTTAATAGTTTTTTGTGCTTTGAAAATTGTATAGTAATTGTTGCATTATATTGTCCGTGTTTTTTTTTCTTCATATTATTTATATGCACTGAAGATGGGTCAAATTAGGACCCGAAACGTTTGATAATAAAACATTTTACTTCAATAAAATAGTTTTAATTAATGGATCGACTCCCAAAAACAATTTTATTATAATATTTCACCATCTGAAAAAACCTCTCAATGTATATAATATATATATATATATATATATATATATATATATATAATATCAAATGTATATAAAATATAAGCACGGCATAAATTTATAGACATTTATTTTTATAATTTTACCGCTTATATTATTTTTTATTGTGTTATTTCAGACTACAAAATCTACGTCATAAAAAGTTCAACATTTAATTACGAAAAACGGACTGGCAGATCTTTAGCAAAAACTAATCCATTTTCGAATATGTGCTAGAACGTGGATAAAATTTTTCACTTTGGAGTTATTTCGAATGACTTTCAAATTTTTAAAATCGTTTCGTCAAAACAAGCAGAAGTTTTTTGAATCATTCAAATCGGATGCTCTCAAAAACTGCAATTTTTTGCACATTCAGCTCCGTATCTTCGAAACGGCTGGGCCTGCTTTTGCCAAAAATTAATCACCACTTTTCTTTATCATTACAAAATGAATGTTTTTTTAATCATTCGAATTGGATGCTTCGTTCTCTCCAAATTTTGATTTCTTTTTTCTGCACTCTCCCAAAAACTAATCAAAGAATCGAATCGAAATCGAATCGAAATCGAAATGAAAAAGAATCGAATGTTTTTGGAATTATTCAAATCGGTTGATTGTGTGTCTGAAAACGTGGACGAAAATTGTATCTATACATATTATATGGTACGGTATACCAAATGTTCAGAACCTTCAAAAAGTTGAGAAATTAAAAAAAATCAATTTGGGTTTATGGACGATTACAATAACTTGCCCTACGGGAAGTTAAAAAATTATAAAATGCCATAATCTCGCGGTTTTATGAAATGTTTATTTTTATTGCTGCATATTAGTTATATGTTAAGCTATTTTTTATTCTAAAATGGATCTAAATTGAGTGTATAAATTTATACAGCTTTAATAATATTTGTTTTAAAATTCATTAATATTTTACAATATATATATATATATATATATATATATATGTATATATCATATGTATATATGGTAGGCTTTGCTCAGATGTTCTACTATACGATTGTACTCATATAAGGCCGAGTCCGTACATAGAACAACGTCCACTGCTCAGTAGCGAAACTTGCGCCCCCTTTCTCTCGCAACTTCAACCCTTTAGCATGCAAAATACTCGTCCCGCGCCGCGCTACCCCTCACGGCTCTTCGGACTTTCCGCTACACCCCCGACTTACCCCTTCGTCGACGAATCCGTTTGAGAAACGGAAAGTGAAGTGAAAGCGGAAAGGGAGAGTTTGGTCCGGCGGACGATGCTGACGCTCTTATTCAAATCAGGGCTGTATCGAGAATAGAATTTGTAATACCTATCAAACATAATATATTATTATGGTAATACAGATTTATATGAGTTATGTACATACGAGAAAGTATAGTCTTAAATGCTTCAATATTATGAACATGTATTAATGTTATACGACAGACGGTTTCGTTATTATTAGTAAGTAATTTAGAATGGTAAATGGTAAATGGTTTAGAATGGTAATTTAGAAAATCATCTTTAAGGGGAGAGCCTGCTTTTGAGGCTTAAAAAAAATCGTTATTTTTTTTAAAAAAATATCTTTCAAACCCAGCCAAGAATATATCCCTAAAATTTCAGAAACAATTTCAAATTATTTTCGGAATTACAGAAGAAATAATAAGGGATTATTCCTAATTGTCGGAAAGATAGGAAAAAAACTAAACGTCCTATTAAAACGAGACAAAGCTTATGGTATTCAGGATTAAATTCTATTCTAGTTGTACCTAAAAAAACTTAAAAAAAGTTATGATTAACCCACTTTTTAAACAATCTAAAGTGAAATTTTGTATCAAAAAACATGATTTTTTTCCAAGTTTCGAAAAATTGGTGTATTTCTCATTTTTATTCTGAATTTTTCAGGTTCAACTAGAATCTATACCATTCCAAATATATATTTGTTTTGATTTATGTGCTTCGGATGGAAATTATCTTTCTTTCCGCCAAATGACACCTGTACGCTCGTGGCGCCTCGGCAAAATGCATGTACCAGGCATATTAAGCCATATATTTTACTGAAAAAATTTGAAAAGAATATTGAACGATGTAACAAAAAAATCTGAAACTTTCGTTTCAATTAAATATTACTTTCCTTTCCTAAAAATTCCTCAAAAGAGCGATTTTTTTTAAGAGTCTAAAGCAGACTCTCCCCTTCTTAAGTTGCTGTTTTTAAGACTGCCTATTACATTACTTACCAATTATCATATTTACATTTTACCTAAATTTTCTAAAGAAAAACAAAATTAGTTACTAAAAATACGTAATGTTTGATGGGGAAGGGGAATAATTCTAAATATCACCACGTATCACCAAGGGGAGGAGGGGGTTTCAAAATCCCTAAAAAATTTATTACGTTGCCTGCATTCTGTTGGGTCGAGTTAAGAAAACTTAATTTCTTAGAAAGACGGGTAAATGATTGAGAAACTATTTATGGACGGATGCATTACAATATGAGAGATCATTCGATACTTCACTTAAATAATTCAGGTTTTATTATTTCTTTTTTCTTTAGTATGAAGAGTATTAATGTATATTTTTATAATTTGGCATTAACAGAATTCGAAATTAACTTTTGGTCTTTGGTTTATCTATCATCAGATTTATGGGGCTAATTCTTCGCTAAAGTAGAAATGATATAGCCACACCATGTTATGGTAATAAAATCTGTCAAAAAGCTCTGTATTTGCTGTGCGATCAGACTGGTTAATAACCAGTTATGTTTATTAATATTTATATTTGTTAATATGGTTTACTTTTATGTATTTTACTCTTTTCTTTTTATAATTCAGTTGTTTTTGATCTGAATAATAATATTTTTTTAATAATATATTTCAATAATAATTTATAAAAAATAGGATAATAATAACTTTCCCATAGGGTAAGTTATAGTAATTCTGTGATAGGTTTATTTAACACGTAAAACCAGTGGCGTCGGAAGCAAATTTTTGATGGGTGGGCTCGCTTTTTTGATAGGCAGGCAGTGGGTTCGTATTTTTTTTAGACATATTAAGGCTTTTTGAAATAAGCAGATTTTTATTATGTTGTGCACTTTCAACAACTCGAACATGTTCAATAGTCCAGTCATTTAAGCTTAAAGTAGGTAAGAATCTAGTAATTCGTGATACCCAGCTGTAAGTCTGTAAATACTCTGTAAATACACCCAAATTTTTGTCTCAAAACCTACATATAGTACGTACACTCTACCATATGTAGGTTTTGAAATAACTTTTAGGGAGTATTTACCGTCTTACAGCTGGGTATCTCTTATTCCGAGGTGGACTTACTATAATGACTGGACTATAATCATAGATCTCGGCTAGATAATTGTTTATTAAAAATTTGTTCAAATAAATGTTTAATATATATCATTTTAAATCCATCACTGTCTCCAGTCATCCCTTTCGCACGCGCTACGAGATGCCGAGATCGGGTCGATACTTTAGAGAGATGTAAATGTCCACCTCGCATCTACGACGGCGGACATGCCGTACGATACGAAGGCCCACACCACCAGTCCATCGCAACGGGCTGCGGGCTGCGGGCTTAGCGGCCAACGCAACTCCCCAAGTGCGCACGTACGCGCACGCATAAGTAACTATGCAAGCACACACGGAACATTTCCATCATATGAGGCTATTACATATCGCGATTCTGGATTTTGAGATATTCGACAATAAAATGGACAACTAAAATTAACTAGTGGGGTGCACGGCAACGTGCCTCAAGGCAAATTGCTGGAACTTCTCGTACTAGAATTAAATACTCGAGAAAAAAATCAGTAACAATAAATATTGATCAATGATTGATTACAATTGTTTTACATATATACAAATAGATAATTATAAATATTGTATTTTTACCGCTTATATTATATAGAGGACCGGCCTTGGTCCCGTGGTAAGAGCGTGGGCTAGCAAATCCTAGTCCCGGGTTCGAATCCAACCTCGGACGGTTCGGTATCAAAGCAGCTTGATACCAAATTTTCATTTGAAATCATTTTCAATTTCAAGTGAAAATGGCCTTTCGTGGGCATAGCTGTAGTGGCAACATGCCACTTGAAAGTAAAGTCATCACTATTACAACAATTGTAATAATAAAATTCAGCACATAGAGATGAGACAACTGTTTGGGTTGCTATCTATAATAAACAAACGTAGTTTGTAAGAGATTTGCATTTGTCCAATAATTATTTTTGGTCGCAATTATCATTTTTTTCAAACTTTTTTATATCTCCGACCTGCTTTCCTAGAATAGTTATCATATTCTCATTCCGCCTATGCAAGCAAAATGTTTTATGAATCAATCAATTCGAACTGAATTACTATTTTTGGCACTTTTTTAACTTCCATAGGGTAAGTTATAGTAATCGCAAAAAATCGAAAGTAAAAATTTTTATATATTTCTACGTTTCCATGTTTTCTGAATATTTTAGTATTCTTTAGAAAAAATGGACGCTTACGCGCTTCGATATTTCATCTCTATGCGGCAGAGTAGTGCGATTGCTTTGTAAAAAGTTCAAAATTTCCAAAATATTTCAAAATGAAGAATTTTTTTTTTCAAAAAGTCTGTTCTGTAGTTCTTCTAAAATTTAAAATTTTCAAAAATGTGATTTTTTCATAGTTTAAAAAAAATTTAATCTTTTTTTAAAAAATAATTTTGGTGCGGAAAGTTCCAGCAGTTTGTCTTAAGGCACGATGCCATAGCTCCTCCTGAATCTTTGAAACGGTTAAATCTGCCTTTTTAAAAAACTAATCAGCACGTTCACTCTTCAATATAAATGAAATGCTATTTGAAAATTCAATCGGTTTATCTTGAACGAAATAAATTCAAATCGGTTTGATCTTTGCTCTCGAAAAGTCGGAGAAAAATTGTATCCGCACGTACATACATACTAAATACATATTTACATACTGCAAACCTACATACAGTCACATACATAAACATTTTCTTGAGGTATGCCAAAATGTTCAGAAACCTCTCAAACGTAAAGATATGAAAAAAATTTAATTTTTGATTTTTTGTGATTACTATAACTTAGTCTACTTAGCCTAAGAAGTTAATAAAATATTTAGAATTCATATATAATAAAATTTTGATTTTTACATTAAATCTTTATATAATTATTTTAATCGAGCAATCAAATTGTTATTCAAGTTTACTATCAGAATACAAACTTTCTGCTATTTTAGCAATATTTATAAAAATAATTATACGATCAATAAACTTCATAAAGTGAGTTATCTCTTATTCTTTCTTGAAAATACCCTCATGTTAAGACGTGCAATAAATAGTTTCGCAATCAGTCCAAATAATTATATACTTAAATTTCTAACAAACCAGTTTTTATAATGCCAGTTTACCCTCCATCCCTTTTCATTCCTCGCGTTCTAAATTTATACCACATGTTACCGTTCTGATCATTTGCCATTTTCTATTTTTCTACCTCTTTTCCAAGTTGTTTGACCGGCAAAAGGAGTTTTCGACGCTGATGCTGAGTGGTTGTGTTCTATTCCCGTTTGAAGTGAACACTGAGTTGAGTAGTGACATATGATGACGATCGAGAAACCGATTGCCCGACTTTGTTTCGCACAGATAACGATAGTATGATAGCAGCAGCCAAACAGATCCAATGTTATCTTTATACAACATCCGTGAGATTAAACGCTGATGGTGTTTGGCCTTATAATTACATTGAGATTAAAAGGAAATATGGTAATATAAAAGGCTCTGGTGATTTTCAAATGCATGTCACTAGATATTTTTGTAGAATTGATTTAAACTAGTGGGGTGCATGGCATCGTGCCTTAAGGCAATTTGCTGCAACTTCCCGTACCATAACGAAATGTTCGAGGAATACTGAATGTTTTCAAATAGATTATTATAAATATTGTAACATTGTCTAATATTTATAAGAATTAATAAACTGAATTGCAGAGTTGAAATTATTTGTTTAAAGTATATTAGAACTATAGTCAGAATTAAAAATAAAATCTGAATTATTTTCGATATACAAAAAATTAAAAAAAAAAAAAAAAAAAAAATTGATACAATTTTTTTTTCCAAAATCAATTATTTTGTTAAGACAAGCAGAAAGTTCTTTGAATCAATTGAATCGGACGCTTAGTTCTGTCAAAAACTGCCATTTTTTGTACATTTAGCTCCGTATCTTCTAAATGGCTGGGCCTGCCTTTGCGAAAAACTAATAACCACTTCTCCCAATCATTACTAATTGAAAGTTCGTAGTTCGTACGTTTTGAAAGATCATTCAAATCGGATGCTCCGTTCTCTCAAAAACTCGATTCTAATTTCTGCACTCTTTGCTCTTTATCTCCGTAACTGCTGGACCTGCATTTGCCAAAAACTAATCAGCACATCTCCTTATCAATAGAAATCGAATGTTTTTTGAACTATTCAAATCGGTTGATCCGTACGCCCGAAAACGTGGGCGAAAAATTGTATTCATACATACATACACACACACACACACGCACACACATTCATTTTTTCTGAAGTATGCCAAAATGTTCAGAAACCTTCAAAACGTCGAGAAATGTAAAAAATTTCAATTCCGATTTTCGGCCCATTACGATAACTTACCCTACGGGAAGTTAATAATATTGTAATTATTAAAATGTTTAAAACGAATTATTAACAAAAATGGCAATAAAAAGATTTCAAAAGAATCCTTAACAAATATATTATATCATGAGTACATTACATCAAACCTCTATGAATAAGTAACAATATACTTATTTTTACCCATTACGATCCATAAAATTTGCTCAGCGTATAAAATGGTATTCGAATGGCGATTCGAATTGACTCGATGACGTACTGTAGTAATAACCGTTTCGTAACAACTTTTTAACATCGTAAACCTTTCCAACGGTCGTCGCAAGTCGCAAGTATTTTTTATGGTGTGAGGAGGTCGCACGGCACTTAACTAGTGTCCAAGCAGAACTATAAGTTTTCGCAAAATCGGATTAACCCTTTCCCGTGGTTCCTAGCCTTGATTCCGGTCGAAACAGTACAGGAAGCGATTTATTGGTTCGGATGCGAAAGTTCGAGCGTAGATCAGCGATGTGGCTCCGAGGATGCGGTAAAGTTTAAACTTTAACTTGTTGGAGCTCATGTGATTATGGTTAGTAAATGTAAAAAATGAGCATGGTTAGCAACATGTGTGACTAGTAAGGATTATTGCACTCTATTATTAAAATCTGTTCTAGGTTCCGTTAAATTTAATTAGAAGTGCCCTATTGTGTTTAATTCATAGTAGAAAGTTGTGACTTATAGAATTCATAATTATACAAACATTAATAGGGTAGAGCGGGGCTTAAAGGTCTTCGGGTACAAAAATCCACCACCACTATCTCAAAAACAAGTAAAGTTAAGAATTTGTAACAACAATATTTGAAAGTAGAGGGTAAAAGATATATACCCAGCCATTACCTTGCTTACAACGTGCTATCAGGAGCTTAACGGCAATGTATATAAATCTATAACAAAAGTATTTATTTTAGATGTTAATTTTATTGGTTGTGAGCAGTGTTGTTTAGTTTACGAGACCTTCGAGTAGGGTAAGTTATAACTTAAAAAACTTGAAAATGAAAAGTTTTATATATCTTTACGTTTCAAAGGTTTTTGAATATTTTGGCATACCATATTGAATAATTCAAAAAACATTCGATTCGTATTGATCAATCATCATCAACATCATTACGGCTTGCTTATGAATAAATAAAGAGACGTGCTGATTAGTTTTTGGCGAAGGCAGGTCAAGCCGTTTCGAAGATACGGAGCAAAAAGTGCAAAAAAATGGTAGGTTCTGAGGGAACAATTCGTCCGATTTGAATGATTCAAAAAAGATTTAACTTGTATTGACAAGATGAAGAACTGATTAAATTTCTTGGAAATCAGGTCCAGCGGTTATGGACTTTCAATAAAAATAAGTTAAAAAATGTCATTTTGCGATCAAAAATGTTTATGGTCTTATGTACATCAAATTATCAGATATTTTAATAATGTGTATACATTGGGTTCCACTTTTGTTTACCAAGATTTTTAATTACTGTACGCGAAGTTTCAGCAACTTGCCTTAAGGCACGATGCTATGCACCCCACTAGTTTTAAGTTAGATTCAACAATTTTTTTACATAACCTTTATAAAAACTCACATGTGGATAGGGTAAAAAGGACCAACTAAACCTTTACCCTGAGAAAATGTAAACAATAAAAAATAGTAAACAAAACAGTAAATTGAGATAACAAAAGCAATTTTACAAGAGATAAATTAAATAAATACTTATTGAAACAATGTTGATAATTAAGTTTAACGATATACTAAATCAAGTGTTAACTTTGTGAAAATTCTATCCATAAAATTTTTGTGATATCCATTTAAAATTAAAAATAAGACATTGTATATATTTGCCCGATGGCTGTCCCTATTTACCCAGCCTATGGGGTAAAAAGAAACAGGTGACAAATGTTAAAAAATTAGCAAAAAAACATATTTCTACAATGATGAATTAACTGGGAGTGTTATTGAACATATCCATTATATAGATATGTGTTTATTATTTGTTGTGATGTAATTGGTTTGGTTTTCACAATATAATTGCTCAAAGTCCTGTTAGACTTTTGTGCTCCGCTCTACCCTATATAATTATGTGAAAATGTTCAATTTTGTATAATTAATAAACCCATATTTTTCGTCCAATATCTTACTAATATCTTAGGCATACCTTAGAAAGAATAAATGTATGTGTGTGTATGTGTGTATGTATGTGGTTCTATTATAGATTTTCAAACATTGCCGTTTATCTCCTGATAGCAAAGTCTTAAAGATCAAGGTGATGGTTGGTCATACATCTTTTGCCCTCTACTTTTAAATATTATTGTTAAAAAATTTCTAACTTTACTTATTTTTGATATATAGGTAGTGAACGTTTTTACCCACGGACCTTTATGTTCGACAATCACAGTTGACTGAATAAACTTAATATAATATTTGTATAAATCCAGTGAAACGTTCCAAATTATAATCACCTTTATATAATTTTAGTACCACAAATGGCGGTAAATTTAAAAAATAAAAATAAACAAAATATTTAATTTAAAATTTTTGTATCTCATCAGGTCCTGTATCTTCTATGTATGAAATTACATTTACGCATAGCCATGAATTCAGCAACGTGCGCGTATTCTGTAAATTCTGTATGATATATGTGTTAGTTTTCGTGTTAGTTATGTAATCAGGAGTTTCTCTCCAACCGACCACCACCCATTCTCAGTCCAAAACTTAAACCAATGTATAAGTCTACACTCCCATCTTAACTAATATATTCATGTGTACGACAATATTACTTATGTGTATGCACAATCCGGCTTGAATGTCAGCTGAGATTTAATTAATGTATTTTATTGTGTTCATTAACAACTATTTGAATAGTGAATCTTTTAGTTTGATTAGTTTGATAATTGGAATATCGATTAGTGTTCCAAATAATGGTCAACAGTAAACACTCAAACTTGTTATTTAAATTTAATGTCCTATCAATTTTTAACTTCTCGAAGGAAAAGTCAATGTTTTCACTAAAAATTCTGACTTGCTAATTTTATGTCTCCTCGACGATTGAAGTCATTCTGAATCGTTTGAGAGCAAATTTGAAAAAAATTATGTATGTATATGTGTAGTGAACCGATTTTTGACACTTGGTCGATTTTTTTTTCAAAAACGGCTGCACCGATTTAAAAAATTTAAAAGCCATTCAAATTAACTCTATAGAGACTCATGGTCTTGAGGAACATACTAAAATATATGAGGTCTACGACAAGTAGTTTAGTTATAAAAATTAATGAAATTTCGAATTAATTCGCCGCGCCTTTTATATTATCAACAATAAATTTTGAAAATAGTAAACCTATCTTCAGTATGAACTACGCTCATCCTCAATTTCCGACTTTAACTATTTTTAAAAAATTAGAGAGTATCAAAAAAGGTTGCATGAAAGATTTTTTTAGACAGTCGCCAATTTGTGAAAAAAAATTGTGAACGACTGAAATGTCCGTGAATATTTCTTACGAAGTACAAGATCAAAGTTATATACAATGTTATCTCTGTCAAATGTATCTATGAAATTTATATTTGGCAATGGTTAAATATTATAGCCATTATATCGTAAAATCCCTTAAAATTAAAAATAAGTCATTGGATCTGTTTGCTTCATGACTGTTTAATATTAAATGGGAATTTCGCTGAAGATGGTTCAATAGTTGTTTGTTTAAAACGTGTTATTTGTTGTGATTTAGTTTATTTGGTTTAGAAGATAGTATAATTACTTAATGCCAAATTGGACCTTTATGCTTCATCCTACCCTACCAGTCATATAAAAGTGGCAGAATATTGTGTATTGATGAGTATAATTGTCATGATGATGTCGGTATGATCGCCACAGTTGACTGGTTAATAGGTGAAGTAACATTTGTAATCTCATCCATAAAAATGATATATTTTTTTTATTCTCTATTTTATTTACAACTGTCCAGTTAAGGACATTTAATAAATTTGGGAATTTACAATTAGCCGTAAAGGGACATTGTATACTAAATGGGCATGTTCGAAAAACAACTCAGTAGTTGTTTTCCCATTCGTTATAATGTTAACAATAGTTTATTGATAATGATATAATCTTTCCTATTCACTTATAAATAATGTCCAAGTTATTTCAATCTTTATCAGGAAAATTGATGACTTAAATCCAGTGGCGCTTTTGTTTTCAACCAACGCCGATATAGTTCTCTGTTATTAATGAGTTTGCTAGTGATGATACAATTTTTGGCATATATTTTATGACGAACGAATTGAAATACTCGCAAGGAAATAGCGTTACGTTCGAAATAAATATTATCAAACAAATCCTCGGAGCTTGTCGTACCATTTACATATTACATCTCTGAATAGTCAAAAGCATTATGTATGTGTAGGTAGTATCTGCATGGAAGCCTTTCTCCACTAGGCGGCCAATGTCCTCTTCGCGAAATGAGGGACGCAGTGGCCCAGTATCGATCCTGCGTGAAAGGACCCGTTCCCGAAATTTTCGACTCTACTCACCTCTCTCACCACCTCTATTTGAAACCTCCTTTTCAACTCCCGAACGGCGAACGGCGAACGAATGCCGGTACTAAGGAAACTGGTACACGATCTCCTCCTCCACCGGACTCATCCCACGACGAACGGAACGCAACGCGAGTTGTGCTGTGAAATGGGGTTGCGTAGTCCTGTAAAGTCCTAGAGTCCTGCTGCCTCGTGGCCAGAGGGGATGACTGGAAAGTATGGTTGTCAAATAGTGAGGCGTTTTAAAGTTTATTTCAAATCATAGTAAATTATTATTTATGGTATATCACTAACTAGGACTTTTTTGTAAAGTATTTGTTAAAGTTATTGCCTTGTGATAACGAGATAGTGCACCACTTGATTTATTATCATTGGCATTTGTTTTAACATTTAGCCAATAGCAACATTTTTCATTCTTATTCCGCATCATTTAATTAATTTATTAACAATTAACAAATTATTTTTATCCAAAATTATTATCAATTTTTTATATATTGCCAAGATTTTCATTTTCTTATTTAATATGTAATGTAGGGTTTAGTATAAGGCAGAAAGGTCTGCAGAAGTTGAAAGTGGGTGTGACGTTCCACTACCATTATCCCAAATGCGAGTTAAGTTTGGAAATTTTAAACAATACTATTTTAAAGGGCAATAGATGTGTTGCCAGCTATGACCTTAACCCGCCAACGTCGTTAACATTGTCATTTTTTTAACAAAAGTATTGTTTTTTGTTGTTAATCATTTAGATATTGAGCACTGTTGTTTAATTTGCGATACCTGAATACCATTTTTAAGTACGTGTTGTTTGATAATTTTATAAGGGTTTTCGTTATTAACTTCCCGTAGGGTAGTTATAGTAATGGGCCAAAAATCGAAATTGAAATTTTTTACATTTCTCGACGTTTTGAAGGTTTCTGAACATTTTGGCACACTTCAGAAAAGTGGATGTGTGTATGTGTGTATGTGTGTGTGTAAACATTAGATTCCTATTGATAGGGAGATGTGCTGATTAGTTTTTGGCAAAGGCAGGTCCAGCCGTTTCGGAGATATAGAGCAAAGAGTGCAGAAAATAGGAATCGAGTTTTTGAGAGAACGGAGCATTTGAATGATCTTAAAAACAATCAATTTGTAACGACGGGGAGAAGTGGTGATTAAATTTTGGCAGAGACAGACTTAGAGATACAGAGCAAAATGTGCAAAAAATGGTAGTTTTTGAGAGAACTAAGCATCAAATTTTAATGATTCAAAAAACTTGAATTATGGTTTTGACAAAATAATTGCTTTTGGAAATAAAATTTTCAAATTTTTGTTTTCGTATATCCAAAATAATTCAGATTTTAATTTTAATTCTAGCTAAAGTTCTAAAGCTCACCTACATATTTTAAATAAATAATTTTAACTTTCTAATGCAGTTTGTATAACTCCTATAAATATTAGACAATGTTACAGCATTTATAATAATCTATTTCAATACGGTACGGAAAGTTCCAGCAATTTGCCTTAAGGCACGATGCCATGCACAACTGGTTATATATTTTATTAACATTTTTAACTTCCTATAGAGACTGTTATAGTAATCGTCCAAAAATAGGAAATGAAAATTTTTGATTATCTTTACTTTTCAGAAGTTTCTGAACATTTTGGCATACTTTAGAAAAAATGGATGTAAGTATGTGTGTGTGTATTTTGTGCGTGTAAAATTTTTTGTCTACGATTCTGGGCGCACGGATCAACCGATTTGAATTATTTAAAATCTATGAACTATTCGATTTTTGTTGAAGGGTAGACGTGCAAAGAGTGCACAAAATAGACATTTAGTTTTAGAGATAACGGAGGATTTGATTTGAATGATTAAAAAAACATTCAATTCGTAGTAATGGAGATACATGGTGATTAGTTTTTGGCAAAGAAAAGTGCACGCGTTTGGGAGATACACAGCAAAAATAGCTAAAAATTGCAGTTTATAAGAGAACGGAGCATCCGATGAGAATAATTGCAAAAGCATTCGTTTTGTATTGATGAGGGGACTTGCTGATTAGTTTTTAGCTATGACAGGTCCAGTCGTTGCGGAGATATGGAGCCAAAAGTGACAAGTGACAAGTGAATGATTAAAATTGCATTCGATTGGTATTGGTGGGGAGATGTGATGATTGTTTCTTTGCAAAGGTAGGCCGAGCCGTTTCAGAGATGCGGAGCAAGAAATGCAAAAATTGCTGAGAAAACGAATTATTTGATTAAAATGATTCAAAGCAAATTTTGCTTGTGTTGGCAGTGTGAAGAAAAAAATAGCCTTTTGTGAAGGCATTTTTTTTTGTTGCAAAATTTCCAAAAAATATTTTTTTTAAATATCGAAAATAATTTGGTGTTTAGTTCTAGCTAAAATTATAAAGTTCACTTATAAACTTGAAATAAATACCTTTAACTTTGCAATTCAATTCATATCATTCTTAGAAATATAAGATAATGTCTTTTAATTCTAACTCCGCTTGATTAAGTTCAGTTTATTTACTTTTTATGTAAACGTCGCTTTATTAAATTTATAAGCTCTTATATTTTGTATATAAAATAGGAATAATAAAAATTACAGTATTTATAATAATGTATTTGCAAACATTTAAAATTTCTCGAAGATTTCATTACGGTCTGGGAAGTTCCAGAAATTTGCCTTGAAGCACGATCGCCAAGCATCACTAATTTATAATTGTTGATCGATAGTATATAAGATAGATAATTCCGAATATATATATAATTTATCTAGTTGTGAATCTATTAAAAATCGTTTGAGAACCGTCCCTCGACGTCAGGCCGGGGGCAGTTTAGATGGAGCCTGCGGAAGTTCGAGCTTCTCTTTGAGTCCGACAACATGGGGGCACGACAAGGGACGAAGAGAGAGATGTAGACGAATGTAGTGCCGTACGTATACGAAAGGGAAAGGATTGAGGGAGTCTCTCTAAACAGAGGGAGTTTAGAGAGGGTTTGCGGGTGGTCTTTCACTTGGGGGTAACTCGCGCGGACCGAGTTAAACCCACTCCGCGTTTGGAGGAGGGAGGGTGTGGGGATGGTACAACTTCAGGACTAGAACATGTGTGCCTAGCTATGCGAATTGTTTTAATGAGCGCGGGCTCAGGATATAGATTAACTATTTACAAGCGTTCTCCTGTGTGTGTGTGTGTGTGTGCGTAAGCGTGCTCAAACTCAAAACGTCCAAGGCTTATGTAGTCTGACAGCTGGTGAACATTACACCATTAAATAGGATAGGATAACTTCAATCTAATTGATGAATATACGTGACAAATCTGTTTGGACGATTTATATTCAACATAGGAAGGAAAGTCCGAAAATATGTCTCCTCGTGTAAATAAAACATAATTCTCATATAGTTATAAAAATAATTTTTAATATGTCAAATAGCAGGGGAGACTGGGTACGGTTGTGCCAGTCGTCATAACTGGCATAAGGCTAAGATAACTTCCATCTAATTAATGAATATACGTGACAAATCAGCTTGGACTATTTATATTCAACATAGGAAGGAAAGTCCGAAAATATGTCTTTTCGTATAAATAAAACTTAATTATCATATAAAATATAAAATTAATTTATAATATGTCAAGTAGTAGGGGATAGTGGATACGGTTGTGCCAGTCGTCATAACAGCTAAACTGTACCGATTTAAAATAGGGTCCAAAGGGAAAAAGATGAAGTATGGTTTTTCTTTTCGAACAAGTTTCTGTTACTCCATTCAGTCAGCGTCCTACATTAACATGATCTGTAGACCGAATTGCTTTTAAAAAGCCAAAAGTAAGTTTTTTTTGGTTAGATTCGATTTAATAATCACTATTACTTGTATAATAGGATCACTTTAAGCAGTTAATTGCCAGTTTTCGCCAAAAATTCCGAAATGCTAATTTTACGTTTTTTTTACTTTCCAAGTCAATCTGAATCATATGAGATCAAATTCAGAAAATATACCTGTGTGTATGTAATGTCGATATTTTCTCAAAAACGGCTGAACCAATTTCAAACATTTAAAAGCCACTCGATGTAACTCGACAAGGACTAGGGTTGATTAGTTGTGAGCGACGACCGGCCGAGCCGTTTCTTTACTGTTAGCAGAAAAGTATAAAATTATAAGTCCACGTTTTAACCCATAATCCAAAATCGACAAATTTACAAGATTATTACAAGATATTTACAAGTGAAATTTAAAAACTATTCGAAGGATATTGGTTGGAAATTAAGATGATTAGTTTCAGGTATAGATTGGCTGGAAATTTTTTCACAATCTTTGTGAAATTTCATGATAATGATAGAGATCACGATTTTTCTGAACTAATATTGAAGTATTATAATTAATTAGTAAGAAAGACTTACAACAAATCGCTTAATTTAAAAAAAAATCATCAAAGTCTGAAAAATGAGCTTTTTGGTGTGACTTTGCTCGGCATTTTCTCATAAACGGTTCAAATTTAATTTAAAATTATTTAAAGTTTGGATTAATACTTCGTGCAAGTATTAGGCGCGTTTTCAATTTTTCTTTTCAATCATGTGTAATAATCAAAACTTTTTTAAAAATTATCTAACATAGTTGTTTAACTATAGAAAATCTGTACAAAACTGAATAATCTGCAATAGTTTCTCTCATTATAATGCTCTGCAGCAACTTAGTATCCTTATAAATCTTATTTCATTATAATCACTTATAATGGAGTACCAATTTTTCAATTAAAGTTTAATCAGTAGCCTCAAGACAAGTTGCATGAACCATGAACCTAACAACATGTTTAAATAATCTATTTAATCATTAAATAAATTATTTGAACATGGTGTTAAATTCATGCAACTTGTCTTAAGGTTACTTGTATAATTCACATACACCTATTTTAATTTTAAGAAATATTATATAATTTTAAAATTTAATTTAAATTTAAAATTTAAAATATTTGAGCAAATATTTCATGTATGAAAGAGTTGTTGATATATCTGCCATAATTTTGTATTTTCTTCCTACCATTAAGCCTCCATCGACGCATGTATAAATCGTGTATGTATCTAAAATTAATAATTATTCCCCGCATTGCTTACATTTCATTTATATATATAATATAAACAGTAAAATTCTCACCGACTGGTCGTTTATAAAGTAAACATAGTGGACTATGTTTTGAGTCGGTGTCGGTGTGTATGCCTATTTCGGTGTGAGCGAAATGTTTCAAGATCATATATTATATGGGCACATGTGCAGGGAATTAGATCGGCGATCTTGAATTATTACTGCGAGCCGAGAGTGCGTTGAAAGATTGATCTGTAAATTGGAACGTTATATTTTTATATCAAAACTCGCAGAATCAGTTTGATTACTTACTCCGCTTGTTATGAGATAGATCGTGCAATTTTAATGGTGGTAAATGATTTTAATGTAGGATAGGGCGGGGCACAAAGATCCAATTTGACTTTGAGCAATTATATTGTGAAACTAAACCAATCACATCACAATTAATAACACATATCACATCAACAACTATCTGACTATGTTCGGTAAAACTCCCAGCTGATGCATCACTGTAGAAAGGTGTTTTTTTGCTGTTTTTCAAAAATTTGTCACCTGGTCCATTTTACCTTTTAGGTGAAGTAAAATATCATGGCTAGGATGCATATAGGTCTAATGTTTCATTTTTAATATAAAAGAATTTTACGAAATAATATCTACACATTAATAAAGCGATGGGGGTTTGACAAAAAATCACGAAAAATGACGTGGGGGAGGGAGGGATCTAGTTAGATTTCACGTGTATTTATTTTTTACCTAAATTTTCAAAAAAATACGATTTTTTCGTAAATTCCAAAAATTTGTTCGAAAATTGAATTAACTAAAAATACACGTGATGCTTGGGGGAGGGGGGTAATTTTAAATATCACGACATTTCACCAAGAGGGAGGGAGGATCCAAAAATCCTTAAAAAAACGATCACGTGAATCGTGATTAATGAACGCCCTCTTATTGCATCGATGCAAAATATAAATTTTCTGGGTACATTTTTTACAGAGACAACCCTGTATATAACCTTGATCTGGCATTTAGAAGGTCAGAAATATTTATCAGCAAAGTTGGAATATGAACTTATTTAATTTATCTTTTGTAATATAGAGTTTTATAAACTTAATTTACTATTTTTTATTGTTTACACCTTTACCAGGTTAAAAGTTCAGTTCGTCCTTTTTACCCCATCCACGTTTACGCTTTCATAGAGATTATATAAAAACCTGTGGATTCTAACTTAACTTAAAAGTTAACAATACATCATATAAAACAATTAAATAACGTATACTTAACAATTATACTAAGGACTCGTAAACTAAACAACAGTGCTCACAACCAAAAAAACTAACAACGAATGAAAATACTTTAGATATGGATTTTCAAACTGCCATTGCCGTTTATCTCCAGAAAGCGACGTCTTACGAGTTAAAGTGATGTTTTTCCCTCTACTTTCAAATATTGTTATTAAAAAGTTCGTAACTTTACTTGTTTTTGAGTGATTGGTAGTGGTCCTTTTCACCCGCTCTAGCTTATTTACCTATTCAGAATACAGTCGAGTTTGATTATTTATTTTATGAATATCTTTATAAAAATTCGATTACATTTGTGCAAGAAATGTCGTAAATGTGGTAACTTTTTGCTCTACATGAACGATTATTGTAACGCTTGGTTTGCCAAATGAAAGTAACAAGAAACATAAAGTTTCTCTATTTTCGCTGAATGCAACAGACAAGATAATTGAAAATATTTTGAATTACGTCTTTTGTAATAAATGAATGTTACTTTATTTGCACATTAGTTGTAAATTATTTTAATATTTAATGTTACAATTTTCAACGTATCAACTTTTCTGGATTTGAATAAAACGAGATAAGGGTACTGTTTGTTTAAATTTATATTAAAAATTGCAATCAAATATAAACTATGTATTATTTCTAAAGAGAATGAATATTGCAATAAAAACAGCAATAGCAATATAAGTATGCTTATCTTAAAGTCTTTAAAATTCTTCCAAAAACGAGTTTTATTAATATTTAAATTACGGGAAGTTAATAATGTTTCATTAATCTTTTATTAATATTGTGTGAAAATCAGCTCAGCTACTAACTTTAAATTAACAAAGACTTATTTATTGTTATCCCCTTTGTCCCTCTCATAAGATTCCTTTCTGTATCAATATCAAATTTTGTTTCTAATAGAGACTTCTGCTTGATATCATTTCTCTACCACAATAATATTCCATTCTTCAAATTGGGAATTACATATGTCTTTATATATGGTCTATAAGAAAAGGGTTTCAATCTCGCCAGGAATTTGTTCAGTGATATGTGCGTACGAGATTTAAGAGTTCTATTTGTGATATGTTGCTGTTAGAAGATACTATGTATTTTCAATGGGATTTTATCTGGACACTGATGTAAGTCGAAAAACCAGAAGCCGTTAAGCCAGCATGACTTGTATGACCGAATATATGAATCCTCTCATAAAAAGGTGTCATGATGATCCCTGCATTAGATTCGACATATTAAATTCACATATAAAAACCGAATTTGATTTGATTAATTTAATGCGAATTGAACAAATTTATGTTCATATTGAATTAATAGACAAATGATATATTCGAAAAAATAACTCTAATGTTCTCCATCAACAATTGATCATCAACATCACTGACTTTGTAGTAATATAGATATTATTGATATATGAAATTATAAAATACATAAATACTTAACATATAGATATAATTAATGTTTTAATATTTCATTATAGTGCTTTATAATTATCATTGGCTTCTAAGATAAAATACTAAAAATTGAGAAATTATTCCCGTAAGGTAATTTATTAAAGTTTTAAAGGTTTCTGAACATTTAGGCGTACCTTAGAAAAAATAGATGTATGTATGTGTGTGTGTGTATGCGTGTGTGTACGGATACAAATTTTCATCGACGATTTCGCGAACACGGATCAACCGTTTTGAATAATTCAAAAAACATTCGATTTCTACTGATAATGAGATGATACGTCCTGATTAGTTTTTGGCAAAGGCAGATCTAGCCGTTTCGGAAAGACTGAGCAAAAAGTGCCAAAAATGGTATTTCAGTTTTTGAGATAACGGAGTGCCCGATTTAAATAATTCAAAAAACATTTTACTTGTATTGACGAAATAAACAACTGATTAAATTTTTGTAAAGGCGGGTCCTGCGTCTCCGAAAATCCAATAAAAAGAGTAAAAAATAGTGCCATCTGGCGGTCAAAAATGAACATTAGACATAAGTACTAGTATTTTATAAAGATTATAATTATAAGTACAAATTTTGTTTACATTTATATGGTTTCTGTACCAATGTTGACACGTTAGACGACTACGCGGCGCTTACGCGCTGGAATATTTCGACTCCAAATCAGATATGCAGCGCGATTGCTTTAAAAAAATGTTGAAAATTTTCACAAAAAAATCAAATTTTTCAAAAAAGTCAATTTTTTTCAAAAATTTCAACATTTCTCAAAAATCTAATTTTTTCAAGGTTTTGCAAAGTTTTTTTATTAATTTAGTTTTTGGTACGGGAAGTTCCACCAATTTGCCTAAAGGCATGATGCCATGCACCATTAGTATCTTTAACAATTAATTACGAAGAGATGGCTAGCCCAATATATATTGTTAATTACAAGAAAGTGATCTTATCACACATGTTTTTTCCAAATATCTAAAGAAACTAGCTGTAAGTGGAATTCTGTCTTAAGGCAATTAAGGCATCATGCCTTAAGGCAAATTGCTGGAACTTCCCGTACCAAAAATTATTATTTTTTTAAAAACGATTGACATTTTTTAAAAAAAATTACTTCGAAAAAATACGATTTTCAAGAAACTATAAATTGGACAAAAAATTACTTTTTTTTGAAAAAAATTTTTTTTAAAAAAAAATTTTTTTTAATTTTTTTTTGTTTTTTTTTTTTTTTTGAAAAAAAATTTTTTTTTTATTTTGACATATTGTGGAAGATCTGAACTTTCTTTTCAAAGCAATCGTACTGCTTTAACTGCATAGGGGCAAAATATAAAGCGCGTAAGCGCCGCGTCGCTGTCTAACGCATAAGCATTGGTACGGAACCCATAGGAATGTTAACAAAACGTATACTTATTGTTAAAATCTCTATAAAATATCTGATAATTTGATGAGCATATGTCTAATGATCATTTTTGACCGCCAAATGGCTTATTTTTTTACTTTTTCCTCCATATCTCCGAAACCGCTAGAGCTACCTTCATGAAAATTTTATCGATTCTTAACCTTGTCAATACAAGTGAAATGTTTTTTGAATTATTCAAATCGGACGCTCCGTTCTCTCAAAAACTGAGTTACCGTTTTCGGCACTTTTTGCCCCGTATCTTCGGAACTGCTAGACCTGCCTTCGCCAAAAACTAATCAGCACGTCTCCTTATCAATACGAATCGAATGTTTTTTGAATTATTCAAATCGGTTGACCCGTGTTCCCGAAATCGTCGACGAAAATTTGTATCCGCACATACATACACACACATACATACATACACACACACACACACATACACACACACACACCCACACACACATACATCCATTTTTTCTAAGGTATGCCAAAATGTTCAGAAACCTCTGAAACGTAAAGATATATAAAAATTTTCATTTTCGATTTTTTTGCGATTACTATAACTTACCCTACGGGAAGTTAATAATCAAAATAGAAGAAACATTTTTCTGAAGAGAAAAGGAGAGTTAATTTTATCTAGTTGTATAACTTTAGGAATTAAATATTATGCTTGATTATAAACCCTTATGGCAACAATCGATTAAAATTAATATAAAGATTTTTTTAATTTTTGAATTTTTATATAAATTGATGCTTTATAAATATGCTACAGTTGTACTTTCTACTTGTACAATCTTTTATATCAATATTTGCACCAGAAAGTTTTTTGTTAGCAAAACACGATTGTGTAAGAACGTAACAGAGAAGAGTCTATAAAACTTTTCCTATCAACCCTTAATTGACTTGTACAACTCTAAGTTGTCATTGTTCATTTTGCTAGATGTGCAAAATTTGGAATATTCAATATATTATCGGATTTTATTATAATCTATATTGATATTTGCAAAAAAAAAGACAAATAATGAGTTTGTCCACGCGTTGTTTGTAAAAATATATATGTTTTACTTGAATTTTGATAGCCAGCAACTCAGATAATTGATATTGATAAATGATATATTAAATAATCTAACTATGCAATAATTATTGATTATTATTATCCATTGTAGAACTCTTTTCAGAAGCAAATTTCTTTCGGTGAAAACAAATTGATTTTTCAATAATTTAATTGCTCATTTCATTACCACTAACATTCCAGAATAGTAATATTTTTAAATTTGTTTCCAACATAGAAACAAGAATCAAATCGATTAGTAATTTATTCAAGAATATTGATATAAAAAAGTAATTCCTTATTTTATTAATTACATAATTTTCTAATAGTTGATAACTTAAAAAATTGATACATCTTTTATTTTGTGACATATTTTTGTTGAATATCTAAAGAAATGATTCTCAATATTTTAGTAAGTTTTGAAATATTTTATCTATCTTAATTTTTTTAAGTAATTTTATTTTAAAATAATTAAAGCGAAAATTGTATCTTTTGCTAAAGCAAAATCAGATCATGTTTCATTTTCATTCCAACAACAGAATCAAGTATTGATTCTTGTTAATGTAACAATAACGAATTAGCTGGGAGTTTTACTGAACATAGCCAGGTAGTTGTTTGTTTGATATGTGTTATTTGTTATGATATAACTAGTTTGGTTTTCACAATATGATTGCTCAAAGTCAAATTGGACCCTTGCGTTCCACCCTACCTTAATTAACAATTGATATTTATTCTTTAACTGTTGAAAAATTATTTATATTTTTAATTATTCCACTATTTTACTCAATCAAGGAAATTTTTAAATAGACTTTAATATTTCTTCTAACATAATTACTATGATGATTGACGACTTACGCGAGAATAGAAAATACAGGGAACTGAAAGCCGAAGCGCAGGATCAGGAAGTATGGAAGCAGAAGTTTGGAAAAGAAAATATGTTTTAAAAAATGCATAAAAAAGAGGAGGGAGAAATAGAAAGGAACCATTTATTTGTGGTGACTTTCACACCATGGATCTGCGTTTTTTTTTCAGTTTTATTTATTTACATTCAATACTAATTTTTATATCATATTCAATCTATATATATATATATATATATATATATTCTTCTTGATTTTTCTTCTTCTTATTTTTTCCAATTTTTGCTTTTTCATATCAAATTTGTAAATCTATTCAACTTCTATCTTCATTCCATTTCTTCATTCTTCTTTTAATACCAGCAAATTCTTATATTTTTTTCTTTTTACTATTAATACAATATAGCTATTTTAATTCTGTAATTCTTATTTCTCTTAATTCTCATACAACTTCTACTTAACAAATACAATTTTATTCAATTCCAAATTCACTACACATATTTTTTTCATAAATTCTGAATCATTGACAGGGTTCGATCCAAAGATCCCTGTCGTGTGAATCGAACACGCTACTAAGTCAGCTATGCTCGCCACACCGCCTTCGGGAAGACTACCTGACTACTATTCATTATTATTGTTATAATTACTATATATAATCTGCATCAATTTCTATATATTATCTATATTTATATTATTAACTTCCCGTAGGGCAAGTTATAGTAATCGCAAAAAAATCGAAAATGAAAATTTTTATATATCTTTACGTTTCAAAGGTTTCTGAACATTTTGGCATACCTTAGAAAAAATGGATGTATGTGTGTGTGTGTGTGTGTGTGTGTGTGTATGTATGTATGTATGTATGTATGTATGTATGTATGTATGTATGTGCGTGTGTGTATGTATGTGCGGATACAAATTTTCGTCGACGATTTCGGGAACACGGATCAACCGATTTGAATAATTCAAAAAACATTCGATTCGTATTGATAAGGAGACGTGCTGATTAGTTTTTGGCGAAGGCAGGTCTAGCCGTTCCGAAGATACGGGGCAAAATGTGCCGAAAACGGTAACTCAGTTTTTAAGAGAACGGAGCGTCCGATTTGAATAATTCAAAAAACATTTCAAACTTGTATTGACAAGGTGAAGAATCGATAAAATTTTCATGAAGGTAGGTCTAGCGGTTTCGGAGATATGGAGGAAAAAGTAAAAAAATGAGCCATTTGGCGGTCAAAAATGATCATTAGACATATGCACATCAAATTATCAGATATTTTATAGAGATTTTAACAATAAGTATACATTTTGTTAACATTTCTATGGGTTCCGTACCAATGCTTATGCGTTAGACAGCGACGCGGCGCTTACGCGCTTTATATTTTGTCCCTATGCAGTTAAAGCAGTACGATTGCTTTCAAAAAAATTTCAGATCTTCTACAATATGTCAAAATACAGAAAAAAAAATTTTTTTCAAAAAAAAAAATGTTTTTTTAAAAAAAAATTTTTTTTTTCAAAGAAAAGTTATTTTTTGTCCAATTTATAGTTTCTCAAAAATCTTATTCTTTCAAAGTAATTTTTTTTCAAAAATGTTAATTGTTTTAAAAAAATAATAATTTTTGGTACGGGAAGTTCCAGCAATTTGCCTTAAGGCACGATGCCTTAATTGCCTTAAGACAGAATTCCACTTACAGCTAGTTTAATTTTATTTTCTATTATATTTTATTACTTGCGTATTTATTCAATCCTGTATTGCGACTCCTGCAGTTTTCCCATGTTTTCCCTACTTTGTACTCGCAAAGCGAAACCCATCATCGTACATTAGCGCTCCGGTGCGCTACTAGCGGCGGCGGCGGCTCGCCTGTCGTAAATGTCCGGAAAACGTGACGCGAATGCGGCTAAAGGACACGCATCTGCTGAAATATTGCAAAACCGGACACGTGGACACGGAAAATGGACATCGGATATCTATATCTAGTTGGAAGAACACTTAGAAGCATTAGATATTTTATTGTTGATATTATGTTTACTCATTATTTCATTTAATATGTTGTCTTAGGGGACGTCCATTAATCACTTGATTGATTTTTTAGAGATTTTGGATCCTCCTCCACCTTGGTGATACGCCGTGATAATTAGAATTAGCCACCCTCCTTCCCCCACCAAACATCACGTGCATTTTTAGTTACGTAAAATTTTTCGAATTCACAAAAAAATCGTATTTATTTTCAAGATGTTTGAATTTTTTTTAAAAAATTCAGTTAAATAATAAATACACGTGATATCTTACTAGACCCCACGTGATGTTTCGTGATTTTTTGTCAAATCCCCCCTCCCCCTAAAAGACTCACGTGATTAATGGATGCCCCCTTACTATGATCTATTAACTGCCCGAAGAAGAATTTACTGATTTTATATTTTTTCGACGTTTCAAGCCATTCTGAATCGAATGAGACCAAATTTGGAAAAAGTATGTATGCGTATGTTTGAATCATTCGGATCGGATGTTTATTCTCTCAAAAACTTTCATGTTCTACACGTTTAGCTCCTTACTTCTGAAACGGCTGGACCTGTCTATTCCAAAAACTGATCACCACGTCTTGTTATTATTACGAATTGAATGTTTTTTGAAACATTTAAATTGGATGCACTATTCTCTCAAAA
Source organism: Ctenocephalides felis (assembly GCF_003426905.1). Classification (NCBI taxonomy): domain Eukaryota; kingdom Metazoa; phylum Arthropoda; class Insecta; order Siphonaptera; family Pulicidae; genus Ctenocephalides; species Ctenocephalides felis. Next base: position 66,466,353 of record NW_020537324.1, read on the forward strand.
ACTTAATTTTCATTTTCTGCACTCTGCTTTGTATATCTGTTTTTCTCAAAAACTAATCAGCACTAATCTCCATAAGTAGAAATCGAATGCTTTTTTAATCATTCAAATCGGTTGAGCGGTATTCTCGAAAACAGCGATGAAAAATTGTATCCACACATACACACACATGCCAAAATATTCAGAAAGCCCTAAAACGTGAAAATATGCAAAAATTTTCAATTTTCAATTTGTGGACGATTACAATAACTTACCCTACAAGATGTTAAAAAGTATATATGTGTGTGTGTGAATGTGAGCCAATTTTTGACCTTTTGTCGATGTTTTCCCAAAAATGGCGAGGCCGACTAGCGTCTATCATTTCTGTGTAGCTGAGGCGTTTCTTTTTAGAAGTAAAAATGCGTAAAATGTTTGAGCCCACAATCCTGAATCTAGTTAAAAATTTAAAAGCCCGTCAAAAAGATTTGGTTGATTAGTTTTTGATTAACATCGGCCGGGTTGTTTTCTTGTTCTTAACAGTTGAAATTTTTTTTTTGACTATTGCATGAAACTTTTTTGACGATAGATATCATGGTCTTATAGAACTTACTAAAATAATACGGCTCTATGACAAGTCGTTTAATTTTAAAAATTCATCGAAGTTTGAAAAATGCCTAGTAGTTTTTATCACGTTTGTCAAAGTTAGACCTTTCATCCGCGATTCCTCAAAAACTGCTGAATCGATTTCTAAAATTTTGAAGCCAGTCGACAATGTATGATAAGCAATCACAATTATAAGTTTTTTTATATGCCATCGATGAAGCCATTTCTTTAGAATTACAAAAGTGCAAAAATTTTCTTCCGCTCTTTAGCTAAAAATCATGAATCAATTTTGAAAATTCAAAAACTATTCGAAAGATATAATTTGGAAAACGTGCTATTTATTTTTTGGCAAACATCGGCCAGGTCTTTTCTTCATAATTGATTGTTCAAAGTATATATCTCGACAATTTTAATGAATCTTTATATGACGGTAGTGTACCTTTGATGGTATTAAAGAATATATCAAAATACTTTGGTTTTAGAAAATACTCCGAGTAAGTATAAGAGATGTATTTGTAATAAATAATGTGTAATAAAAAATTGAATTATTTTATTTGCATATAAATTACAACCAGTCTATAAATACACAAATACAAATTTTAATGATTTATCTTTAATTTTGTACTACATTCTAATCAAATTTTCATATTATATATCTGAACTAAATATAAAAACGAAGTTGACAATATTTCGAAAAGTAGTATTAGTATTGGTAGTAGTAGTATCTTCTTTTTATTATTTTTATTATAATGAGTATAATTTCTACCAGTTAGCCATTTATAAATTTTTTCTCTACTCTGTAGAATTCAGTGCATGGCGTAAGGAAGAGACTGACGGACCCTTTTCCTTTCTGGAAGAAATTGGGATGGTTCATCTTCATTAATATTTCAGGTGATTTTAAGTTGATAACATTTTATTATTTAATATGGCACACTTCTCAAAAGACACGCAATTCAACTTCTTTCGCTCTTTGACATTAACATCGAATCTTAATGGCAAAGTTTCTGATAACTCTTTTTTCCAATAGCTGATAATGTAATTGGATAAATTGGATTTATTAAGTATTTATGAGGAATTGTTCTGCAAAAGTGGATGTTCACTGTTTAGTAAGCAAACAACAAGATTAATTTATTTATTGGCATCCCCATATATCCAGTATGCATTATTTTATCGTATATTTAATAGTATTTTGCAGTACGCGGCTGTACGAAAAATTGGGGACGTGTTTTTCCCGAAAAACTATATTCTGTCCTGGATATTTTCTTTCGGAATTGGAATGTGTTTTACGACAAAGTTTTATGTTTCCGCCGAGGCGGGCATCGGATCGCATAAAATTCGGAATAAAACTTGCAATTTCATCCTGACTCACGTGTGTTTGTGATTGGACGCACATCGTACGATATCAATTGAAATGTGATATCGGACATCTTAAGAAAAAAAAACAAATAAAAAATTTACACAAAGCATATATGACACAAAATTGGAAATTGCCGCCTAAAGACATTCCCTTGAAGTACAGATAAGTTCTGTTTCTTTTTGCAAAAAAAAAATACAAATATTCTATTAGGTTTCTGAAGAGGTAAACATATATTTAATATGTTGGAATATTTATATTTGCAAAGGTAACATATTGTAGCTTCACAAATTGAAAAATAAAAGGATATTTTATGAAGTGGGTAACACACTTTTGTGGGTAAACATAACATCTGATATCACTACTGCTTAATATCAAGCTGGCCGAGGAGGGTATCGAACCCTGAAAAGATTATGCAAAGATTAAATATTTAAAAATATTAATTAAATATAAATGTTGATGCATTTAAAAGTTTACATCTAATAGTAAGGGTCCACTTTATGCCGGTAAACTTGATGAATATTAATTATTTATGTATATTAAAACATTTTATTAATTATTATAATATATAGATATATATATATATTAATTTATATTTAATAATATAATAAATATCTTATTATTAGTAAAATATTAATATAATTAATAACTATTCCTGTTATTTAATAATATAGAAACAATTTAGTTATCAATAAATTGTAGTCGGTGAACTTAATGATTATTATTTTATATATATTAAAAAATTTCCTTAATTATTTTAATAATACTTTTTTTTCTAGTAATCAATATTTAAATTGTACTTCAATAAAATATACGAAATTATATTTGTTATAATGGAAATACAAGTTCCTTAAGATTTATGTACTTTTTTTAAGTACTGATAATTATTTATCTAAAAAAATAGCTTTATACTTGATATAAAATAGATGATGAAATGCTTTTAATATAACATTTATTTATAAAATAAATTGTATGTAAAACAAAGAATGAGAGTAATTTTTTACTAAATTTAAATTCAGATTTATATGTTATTTTATGTTTTTGTAAACTTCATATTTTTTTTATTTTAACTAGTACTTTATAAATTATTTTATATTAAAGTTATTACAAATAATAATTCTTAAATTTTGCCTTGGGATGTTTCTGAATAATTATACTATGTTTGCAATGAATTTTGTATTAAAGTAGCTGTATATACATATAAAACATACCTATACTAATAAATTATTTTTCGAAATATTTCAAAGCAAACGTTTTTGTTTGCTAATTCATAATTGCATCAATTAGTTAGCAAAGTTCATAAAATAAATTGTATGCAAAACAAGAAAGTGTTAGTTCATTTTTTATGTTTTTACTAACTTTAAATATGGAATTATATGTTTCATGTTTTTGTATACTTCATATGTTCATTTAAACTAGTAGATTATAAATAAATTGTTTTATATTAATTAAATTATAATAATTATATTACATATGATAATTTTTAAATTTTGCCTTGAAATGTTCCCGAATAATTATGCTTATATATGATTGAAAATACAATGAATTTAATATCAAACTAGCTGTATATACACAGAAACATACCTATACCAATAAATTATTTATTTAAAAATTATAAATCAAATGTTTTAGTTTACCAATTCAAAATTACATCAAATCTTTGCCATTTAATTACTCGTTAGTATTGATTTTAAATTTTCGCGCTCAAAAAAGCTGAAATTTTTCCGTGATGTCAATATTCCAAAAGCACCAACATTAAAACATTCTTTATTTTTTCTCTTCTATTATACAGACACGTGAAGGAGCTGTCGCTTCTATTCTTAAGGTTTAAATTCAGATCAATTCTATATTTAAAGTTAGTACAATAGTATTTATATAGATAATAATCCATGTGTAATATTATGTATTCCATGTGCCTATAAAAACAATATATTTTAGAATTACATTGCGTGAAACTCTCATATGTCATTGTGTCAATTTTGAGGTATCTCTAGGTAACGCATACTTAATTTGGCGTGAAATGTGATAACTCGGAAATTATAGTTAATAGTGTTATTGATCCCAGAAACTGTACGATTGTTTTAAATTTGAAGTGATGATATTAATGTCAATTTCAACATAACCTATAATTTACTTATTTCGCTATGTCAGTGATAATTTTTTAAATAATCTATTTCGATGGAGCATTTTCGTGATATGCAATTTTTTATTTCTTATTTCCATATCTAAGTGAGGGGTTTCTTCGAATTAAATTAATTTCCTTTGCAATCTGTCAAATAATACCTATTCCGAATTTTTAATTGAATTATTGTTAGTTTCAGAACAATCTTGAGCCTTTATCATGCCTTCTGATGCCAAAAAACGTGAACAGCAACGCAAGAAGGAGCAAGCGAAAGCCAGACAGGCTGGCAAAAAAGTTGCAACTAAAAATGGTGAAGAAAATGACAAAGAACAATCTCCAGCCCCCAACCAAACTAATGGAGTGAAAAGTAATGGAACTACAGAGCTCTCTGCAGAAGGTTGTTAAAAAACAGCTATGAAAACTATATTCTTTATTAGGTTTGAAATGCAGTAATCCTATATTTTATTATTGCAGAAATTCTTTGTGCGAAACTGGAAGCAGAAGCAAAATTGAATTCTGATGCCAGGTCTTGCACAGGATCTTTAGCTGTCCATCCACGCTCAAGGGATATTAAAATAGCTAATTTTTCTGTAACTTTCTATGGTTGTGAATTGCTTCAAGACACTCTTTTAGAATTAAATTGTGGGAGGAGATATGGTCTTTTAGGCCTTAATGGAAGCGGTATATATAACTTGTTCAAATAAAATAGCTCTTATTACAAAAATATTATTTATTATACTTTTAGGCAAATCATCACTATTGTCTGTTCTTGGTAATCGTGAAGTACCAATTCCTGAGCATATAGACATCTTTCATTTAACTAGAGAAATGCCTGCTAGTGATAAATCTGCTTTGCAATGCGTTATGGAAGTTGATGAAGAAAGGGTTAAACTTGAAAAATTGGCTGAGGAACTTGCACAGTGTGATGATGAAGGTTTATATTATCATATATATCTTAAGATAATTTGTCTTTAATAAGCTCGAGATATGAGTCAGTATTAAAACTTATTATTTAATGTATGAAATACTCTTCCAGACTCTCAAGATCAATTGATGGATGTCTATGAACGCTTGGATGATATGTCTGCGGATACGGCTGAGGCAAGGGCTGCACATATATTACATGGTCTTGGATTTACAAAAGAAATGCAAAACAAAGCTACAAAGGATTTCTCTGGAGGTGATTTAAATTTGATTTTATATGTACATTTACATCTTACAAGTCCTCTGTAAGAAACTATAATTCTGTTATTTATCTATATAGGATGGCGTATGAGAATTGCTTTGGCTAGAGCCTTGTATGTTAAGCCACATCTTTTGTTACTTGACGAACCAACAAATCATTTAGATCTTGATGCATGTGTATGGTTAGAAGAAGAATTGAAAAGGTATGTGTGCCTTTGCACAATTTTGTACTTCAAACTTGATAATATGAAGTCATATTTTGTTTTGTTTTTAGCTATAAAAGAATTCTGGTAATTATATCACATTCTCAAGATTTTCTTAATGGCATTTGTACAAATATTATACATGTTACTAAGAAACGCCTCAAGTACTATACTGGTAATTATGAAGCGTTTGTTAGAACTAGAATGGAATTATTAGAAAATCAAATGAAACAGTACAACTGGGAACAAGATCAGATAGCACATATGAAGGTAAATGTTAAAATCTGATAAGTTCACATTTTAGACTACAATTTTTTTGTCTAATGATATACATATGCAATTTTTAGAATTACATTGCAAGGTTTGGTCACGGTTCTGCAAAACTAGCCAGACAAGCTCAATCTAAAGAAAAAACTTTGGCTAAAATGGTTGCCCAAGGTCTTACTGAAAAAGTAACTGATGATAAGGTTCTTAACTTTTACTTCCCTAGTTGTGGCACTGTGCCTCCACCGGTCATCATGGTGCAAAATGTTAGTTTTCGTTATAATGAAAGTACACCATATATATACAAAAATTTGGAGTTTGGTATTGATTTGGATACAAGGCTGGCTTTGGTTGGTCCTAATGGAGCAGGAAAGTCCACGCTACTCAAATTGCTGTATGGTGATGTAAGTATAAACATTTGATCTATAATATTTCTTTATCCAAAATATTTTATCTACTTATCAGACATATATAATTTTTATTTCAATTTGTTTAATACAGATGTAATTATATATTGTCCTTTCAGTTGGTGCCTACATCCGGGATGATAAGAAAGAACTCTCATTTGAGGATAGCTAGGTATCATCAGCACTTGCATGAGTTACTGGATATGGATTTGTCACCATTAGAATATATGATGAAAGCTTTCCCAGAAGTTAAGGAACGTGAAGAGATGCGAAAAATTATTGGTCGTTATGGACTTACTGGAAGGCAGCAAGTAAGAATCCCTCTAAGAAAAATGATTAGCCAAAATTTATTTTAATTACAAAACTAATTATAATCAAATTTATAGGTTTGTCCAATTCGTCAACTCTCTGATGGTCAACGTTGTAGAGTGGTATTTGCATGGCTTGCCTGGCAAGTCCCGCATCTTCTTCTACTTGATGAACCTACCAATCATTTGGATATGGAAACAATTGATGCCTTGGCTGATGCCATCAATGACTTTGATGGTGGCATGGTTCTAGTTTCTCACGACTTCAGGCTCATTAATCAGGTATTTACCTTATAATCTATAGATCATATCATGAAGGTTTCTCATATTTTAGTTGTTTTTTTTTTATTAAGAGTTCTTCAAAATAAATTTATTTAATAATTTTATAGGTCGCTGAAGAGATTTGGGTTTGTGAGAACCAGACATGCACAAAATGGCAAGGGGGTATTTTGAAGTACAAAGATCACCTCAAGAGCAAAGTTCTGAAGCAAAATGCTGCTAATCAAGCAAATTTAAGAAAATAGTTCTTTCAACTAATTCACTAGAAGAATGTACATCTGTTATTTTGCAATGCTGGAGTACTTTTTACAAGCTTTCTTTATTAATTGTTTTCTGATATATTTTTGTTAAAACATGACTTCAGTAAGATGTTACTATATTCATTCTAATAATATTTGGTATTACAATGGTATAAAAGAAAATTGAATATAGCACTTCAAAAAGAATGTTTTATTTTTTTCCTTACATATAACATAAAAATAAAATTATAAAATTACTTATTTCTAAACAGTTATGCTAAATTCGATCTAAAGCTTCTACCATGACTATGCTGTTTCCTCGAATCACCTGCAATAAATTAATTGACATGTTGTTTATGTGCATTAATAAAAGTATTTGAATTGTTTTGAGTAGAATACTTACAACCATTCCAATTTGATTTCTACCCCCATCCTTAAGTTCTTCTACTGAATCATCGACTACAAGATTCATGAATGGATCAAATCCACGAAGCACTCCAGTCACTGATCTACCACCATTTAATTTCAATGACAGCCTTTTGTCCATAAATCTGTAAATAATCGTTTAAATTACATGAGTCTAACCTAATTTATAAATTAAATATATATGTAAACACGCACTTTTTTAACTCTGGTGGATGTGCTTTTGACATTTTGGAGAAATTCTTTAAGAATTATTCGACGAGTTGTAACAAACAAATATGTACTGTAAAATTATTAAATATTAGCAAAACTCGTTCGACGCGAGGCATTTAATCGCAGGAAAGTATTACCAGCATTGAAAATGTCTGCCATTAATGAAAAAATACATGTTGCCAACAGATAATCATTTTTAATGTTTACGCATATTTATTGCAAAAAATTAAAGTGTATTTTCCAGAATATATTTGCATTATAATGTAGATAATAAATATACATATTTTAATGTAATATATTTTTATGATAATAAAGTAATTCAAACAAACGTAACATTTTTCTAAGGTGGTAGCATTGTTGCAAAACAGAACAATGATGTCACATTCACATATGTTCACATGTATATAGTTTATGTTGTCAAATATGTACATAGAAAATATTTAAATAAAAGTCCGGCAAAGTTAATAGAAATAACTAATGTAACATTTTTAACTTAGCTATAGTATATAAATGTTTGTTGTTTGGAGTATTATGTTCATTTATGTTTGAAAAACCAAAAGCAAAAAAGTTAATGTTTGAAAAACCATAATTTATTTTATAACCTAACCCGTTTAATGCGTAATTTTTATTTATATGATGGAAAGTAATATATTATCATTAAAATCAATTATTGATTTGCCTCAAACGTTGATCTCAAAAATTGACATTGATGAGCAATATAATGGTATCAGATATTCGTTATTAGTTTCTTCTCTGTTCAACCAAACCTATAACACTTTAATGTGGTATTATTGCAGATTCTGAAGTACAAGGAGGGATAATAGAAAATAGCAAATATTGTTGGATTGCTTCTGGAGCGATTCTTGAAATATTTTGCATTAAAACTGGCTCCAAAATTGCATCTTGGAAGTTCGGATCATTTTATAAGTAATATAAAATCTATCTAATACTATCACTAAATGTTGTTATATATAAGTTTCTAATTAATTCTGCATATACTTTTATTAGGAGTCAGTATACCTGTATAACAAGTATTTGCAAAATACCCATTTCTGAAGAATTTGGATCCTGTTTACTTGCCATAGGATTATGTCACGGTGTAAATGATGGAAGCATATGTATTTTTGCAATACAAGGTTGCAGAATATTGTTAGCAATTAATATTGGTGAACCCGTGAGTTTGTTTTTGTAATACATATTTTGCATAATATTGTAATAATATTTTTTGATCAAAACCCAGTAGTATATTCCAAAATATATTTGCTAAATTTTGAGAAGTTTAGTTTTTTTTTTATAAATGGTTTAGTATAGTAATTTAAAGAAAATTTTGAATGGTAATTTTAATACAATTACTCTGATATCAAATTTACTTTGGAAGGATTATAATATTTAAAGATTGTAGGTCACAAAAATATGCCTAGTTGATTCTGGAGGAAATTTAGCTGGTCCTTTATCTGCCTTTGATGGAGTCTTAGCTGTTACAACAAATAAAGAAAATGCATATTTAATCGATCTTTGCAGGCAGATTTGTATTGATGGTTAGTTAGTTGCAATATGCTTGAAATATTTTAAAACTGGTATGTATTATATATATATATATATATATATATATATATATATATATATAAATAACATCTAAGTCTGTTTTTACACGGAGATTGGTTCCAGAAGAATCCGTGTAAAAAAAAAAACGTGTAAAAAAAATATTGATCTTATACAAAAATGGGTGATTTGTTCCTAATCTCTAAAACCTATTAAAATTGGTGAAAAACAAGAATTTTTAAGAACAAGAATTAAATTAGTGCTATTCACATTTGCTTTGACCAGTAAAAATTGTTTGTAGGCGCTAAAGGGGAATTCACTTAAATCTTTAAGCTAGTGTTCGCAAACTATCGATACTATCGATGGTTTCAGACTTTTTTCTTTCATAAATACTTCTTTGTGATATGAACATACTTCGCAGAAATTTAATTTGACAAAAAAAATTTAGGTACATAAAATTTCAAATTGTGCTAAATGGAATAAATTCGTGTAAAAAAATTAAAAATATTCAAGTTTCAAACCGTGTTATATCAAAACCGTGTACAAAAAGACCGTGTAAAAACAGACTTAGGTGTATATATATATATATATATATATATATACATATATATATATATATATATATTGATTTGCGCTCGATCTAAAAGACAATATTAAGAGCTAAAACTTTGAGAGAATTGTTTTTTATCAATTTGGAACCATTTGAGCCCCTGGGAGCAAGGAAATTTGAAAATTCCATATTAAGGGACTCCCTAATATATTATATTATATATATATATATATATATATATATATATATATGTATTCAAAATTATATTTTATAGCCCTTGAATTGGGACCTGAATATGGATTTGATGAGTATCACATAAGACAGTGTGCAAAAGTTCGTCCAAATGCCAATTATGAACTTCTGAAGGAATTAGCAATGGCAAAAGATGAACACATAGCCCTAAATATTTACTGTAAGTAGAATTAGATATTTCAATGTTGATTGTAATTGTTTCTTAATTAGTCAGATAATATAGTAATTACTAACAATTTAACGTAACAAATATGACAATAATACTTAGATCTTTATTTTTGGTCAATTACTTTGATACTTGTTTCAATCATTCTATTTGTACTGATTGTTAAAGAATATTTTAAAACAATTGATTGTTTACATTATTGTTTATTTCAGCTGTAGACATCATAGGATCAGTTACAAGTTTATTGATGGTGCAACAAATATCAGCTCTTGTTATTGGTAGCAATACAGGCGCTTTTGTTATAATTGATCTGATAGGCTTTAAAATTATTTATAAATCAAATCCAATGCACGGTGCTATACTACAAATAACTTTCCAAGTTAGTTTTAAAACAATAATTGTGAAATCAAATGTAATATTCATAATAATGCATTCTTCACTTTATTTTTTGAGGAACCTTCTGATGATCCACGAGCTCACTGTTTCCTGTGGACGCTTCATTCAAATGGTACAAAAACCACAGCCAATTTTCATCAATTAATTTATAGATCGAAAGATTCTTCTGGCTTTTGTAGATATCAGGTATATATATTTTATATTAACAGCTTTGTGTATATTTAGCTGTATATGTCTAATAGATATTTTATAATTTTTAGGAGTTTTTGAATTGCAATTTGCAATACACCATGGTTTTGGGGAAGATTGAATCTCGAATTATTTCTTGTCAGGTCATACAAAAGCTTTTTCAAGATGAGTGTAAGCATTTCTCCAATATTTATAGATTTTTGTAGTATGTAACCATCTTTCTATTAATAGATTATAGATTACAATAATAGCTATTTCAAACCTGATATAATGTAAATGAAACTTTTATATTAATTTTTACAATTTCAGGTGCTATAAGCGTATGTACATTTTCATGGATTGCAGAAAATAAATTATATTTATGTATTTTCGATATAGATCAATGGTACAAATTTGGAATGGGTAATTCAAGTAAGTGTTGATAATATAAAAATTTTGATATGTATATTTTCTAAAATATTTTCTTCTTTCAGATATTGAGTCAAGATTAGAAAAAATTGTTTATAACAAATTTCAGATTAAATTAGATCTTGATTATACAAAGCTTAGAGATATAAAATTAAGCACTAATACATTAAGCTTGTTCAAATCGTGCCAAGCTTTTGATGAATATTATCATCCTGGTTCTCTGACTTTTGGTATGGTCTAACAAATATTTCATAACACATTTTTTATGTATATAATGTTATATATTCTTAAATTTGATTTTTAGATTGTGATGTATTGAGCATTTCAAAAAACTTTTGTTTCCATTGGCCTGGTTCTCAAAAGCAAATTCTACAGAAATTATCAAATATGGGTTCAGCAGGATTGATAGCACCAGAATCATTATATCTTGAATGTTTGAGAACGCATCTGATACCATTATTTCATGATAATTCATTTGATTGTGAAACTTCGACGGTGAGTAAAAATAATATTAAAAGAATTTGTTAAAAATAAAGTAAATCACATAGTGATTGAGATAAAATACAGTTGGTAATGAACAGATTTTTTTTACCATGTGTTTTAGATTGAGCAACGTGAAATGCTGTTGTCTATTGCCCTTGATTATGGATTCA